>NC_053430.1:78000757-78323102 GCF_007990345.1 Gossypium hirsutum | reverse complement strand
AAGGCATATTAACTAAATAATGGTTGCTAGGTTGCAACACAGAGCATGGGATTTCGCAACTTAAGGAGAAGAATTTGAAAAATCCAAGACTACCTTTAATGTCATGACACAGCCTAAGGATGTCGTGAAATACCCCTGAAGACATCAAGAAACTTAACATATTGCCCTCAATGTCAGACACAAGACTTGGTGTGTCGTGACATTGTCTCTGTACTGGAAATAATTACAAGTTAAGGGCATTTTAATCTGCACAATCAAACATTAAACACGAGGACAGCAGCTGACCTAGGGCTGAGGACGACGACCACCCTAAAGTCTATAAATAGGCTTATTTTGCACACATTAAAGACACCATTCAGATTGTATAATTTTCTCTATAGATTTAGTTTTTAGTTTTCTCTTTACTTAGGTTTTATATTTCTGTTCTTATCATTTATTTTTGTGAAGAAAACAGATTTTGGAATTACTGTCAAACTCTGTGAGGATTCTGCTCTTAATACAAAACAGGCTTCTTCTAAAATCTATTCTTGAAATTGTTCTTTATTTTTATTCTTTCATTCATGTTTATATTGTTTACTAGATCCATTAAGAACTAATCCTCATATGGGAGATTAGCAAGTGGAGATATGAATAATTAACTATTTTGTAGGAATTTCTTAATGAATCAGTTGTTCAGGAAAGGAAAAATCTAAATCCTAGGCTTGACAACCCTAGGAATTCATCAAGGTGGGATTTAACCTAAATTTATTATTGCCTATCCATGAACACCTTAACGCTGAACCTGTCTGGACTGTGAGGTCGGAAGATAAGTAGTTCTTTTCGACTCGATATTTCAATAGATGTATCAAAAGATCCTACTGGGGTATTGACTAGTTGATTGAATAAGAAAGCTTGGGATGATAGTTGATTATGACTACCAAAGCGAGCTAATCACCCATGCTCAAATTTGATACATATTTGCTTATTTGATTTCTTACTTTTCATTTATTTACTTCCTTATTATTTTTAGTATAGTTTATCAAAAGCCTTTCTTTTAATCCTTCATACTATAATTCGAATAAAGTATTAGTTAGATCTATTTATGCTTAGATTAGAATTAAATTAGTGCTCGTCTCCCTTGGGTACGATCCTCACGGTACTTACCCACTCCATTGTAATTATATTACAACTTGACCCCTATACTTGCAGATACCGCTTTTTCACATCTTTTGTGCAGGATTTCTACTCTGGAAGTTGGCATGTTTGGAGGCGATCATGAACCACGGACTCAAAAAACAAATATCCTCTAAAAAATATTCTTCCATCCAACCTTCCTCCCTCAGAATACGCCCACTCTTCTCATATGTAAATAAAATTTCATCAAAATCCCCACTTACAAGCCATGGTAAATTCTGGGATCTTTCAAGGTTTTTTAATAAATTCCCAGACCACACTCAATTTATTCTATCAAGAGCACCATAAAATCTTGTCCATCTTTAAACTGGACTCCTTTAACTCTTCTTGTAACGACCCGAAAGTCAGTGGTGTCGGGAAGTACGATTTTGGAACCCTAATTTTTAAATCAAACTCGTAAATATTTTCATTAAATACTTACAGAGTTATAATTGAAGAGAATTGAATTTTGGTAAAGTAATTTTATTAAATTAGGGCTTATTTAGTGTATAGGGACTAAATCACGTATGTGATAAAAGTCTGATTTCTTAAGGAATTTTTAATTGGAACTCTAGTGAGGGACTTAATAGGAAATTAAACCTTTGTTCTCATAAAAGTGGATGGTAACATGAGTTATTTGTTGAAAATACTATAAATTATAAAATTTAACAAATATAATGAAGTATATATTATAATAAAACAAAGATAGTGGAAACATTAAAAATTTATTCATGCAAAATCGAACCAAAAGGGGAGAAGAAGATGACAATGCACGATTTAGGGTTTTTAATTTCAAACTTTAATTTAGTTTAATTTCTTGTAATTTTTATGTTTTCAGAATCCCAATAGCTTAAGGTAGCTAAACCATGTATTCTTTTTTGGTACTGTTAAAGATTGAGGATGTCTCTATTGATGGATAGAAGTTCTAGTGATTAAATTGATAGATTTTAAGTTTAAAACAGAAAAAGGACTGAATTGTAAAGTTAGTTGATGATTTTGTGCTAGATGGACTAAATTGTATCAATTTCAAAATGTTCGGGCAGAGTCAGGTATAATTGGCATGCCATAGGGTAGGAAGAGTTCAGTGTTATATGACTATGTGTCGGGGAGTGCTGGGTATCCCATTTGTCGATTATACCAATCAGTGTTGGGCACATTTTTTTAGTCTATCTTTACCGGCCAGTGCAGGGCACAATTTATTATTACGAATTTTTCTGTTAGGCACTTGGTGCCAATTTGTTATGTTGGTTGGATCCGCGTATCTGCCCGAGTCTGAGTCATGTAAATAGGGAATTAAAAATGAAAATTGGAACTATGATGGTGGAACATTTGAATTAAAGATGAATATGAAATTTTTAAGTATCCAATGGTAAATTATGATAATATAGTTGAGATAAGAAATGGAAAAATGAAATTGTGGAATGAGATATGATCATAGATTACTTATGAACTAGGAAATCATGAAAATTGAATATGTGATGGAATGTGCTAGTATAATTTTTGAATTACTAATTGATATAAGAAATGATTTTGCCTTGTTCTAATATTGGTAATAATGTGATAGTATAAAGAAAAGAGTAAGTGAATTGGTATATAAAAATTACTATCTTGCGTCTCATTATTTATTTTAATTTACGAGCGTGTGACTTGGCCTTGTGGCATAAGTCAGTATACCCTACAGGTTTGACATGGCCTAGCACACGGCCTGGCACACGAGCGTGTGTGGCCATTTTTAGGGCATACGGGCTAGCCACATCGGCATGTGTGTTGGTCATGTGACCTGAGTCAGAGACTTACACGAGGTTGGGCACGAGCTAGGACACGGTCATGTGATCCTATTTTGAATGTCCACACGGCTTGTGACACGAGCTTCTCTTTGGCCGTGTGAGACACAGGTCTGGGCCACACAGGCGTGTGTCCCCTGTATTTTGGAAATTTTTCTAAATGTTTCAAAAATTTATTAAGCTATCGGTTTAGTCCTGAACCACTTCTAATGCTTGTTTAGGGCCTCGTAGGCTCATATTAGGGACAATGTGATTGAGTTTGAATGATGATTGCATGAAATTTGAAAATGTATGTTAAATGAATGTTTAATTGTATAGTAAGTCCGATAATGTTTCGTGACCCTATTTCGACATTGAATACGGGTGAAGGGTGTTACAATGATCTTCTCTATAGTATATGCATGCTAGTTTTGCAACCTTTATCTCCTACACTGTAGAGGGTCTTTTCAGAGTTTTAATCATATTTGTTAAAGATGATACCTGAGTTGTTAACGATGTGATCGCATCAAGTTCCATTGTTCCAACAACTCTTCTACTAGTACCAACTCTGGTAGTGGGGTACTGATAATCATTGTTTGCTATTCTTTCCAAAATTTCATATGCTTCATTATAGGATTTGTCAAGTAACGTCCCATTAGCATATGCATCCACCACCACTCGCGTATGAGCATTTAATCCATTGTAGAACATTTTCGTCTGTGTCCAATGCTAAAAACCATGTATCGGGCATTTTCTAATTAGTTCCTTGAAACATTCCCAAGCTTCATATAATATCTCATCTCCATATTGCTTGAATGATGTAATGTTGTTCCTAAGCTTGGCATTCATGTTTGGAGGATTGTACCCAAGCTGAAATATCTGACACAGTTCATTCTAAGATGCCATCGTACCTGATGGTAATGCATTCAACCATGGTCTGGCACGATCTCACAACGAATAAGGGAACAATTTTAATCTAAGTGCATCTTCAGGAACACCCTGCTGCCTGAATGAGTCACAGACTTCAAGAAAAATTCTCAAGTGCAATCTTAGATCTTCAATAGGTAGACCACTAAACTACCTTACGATCTGCAGCATCTGAAATATTGATGGTTTTAATTCAAAGTGTTGAGCTTGAATATATGGCCTAACAATTCTTGGATTTAGATCATCAAAAAATAGGCACTTCATGTTCTCTAATGGTTCTACCTCTATCATCTATAATTCGAGGTATCAACATTCCTTTCATTCTAGAGTACTTGATCTTCTCTAATTGGATCATTTATAATCCTCTCCATTTCTTTTAATTCTTTTCTTCTTTGCCTTAAGATCCTTTCAATTTCAGGATCAAAATAATATTTTGTATCCTCTTGAATACTTCTTCTCATGCACTAATACAAAACTTGAAAAATCAAATAAAATACTAATTAATTACTCCAACAAAAATAACAAGAAAAATAACAAATCAACTTTTCACCAATGTTGCCGATCCCTGGCAGCGGCGCCAAAAACTTATTGCGTGTAAAATAACTAATGCAATTGTGCAAGTATACACGTCATTCAAGTAATAAAGTGATAAGTAAGTATCGTCTCCACAGGGATTGAAAATTGGTAAGAAATTGAGTATGTTATTATAATATTGTTAATTATACCAAAATATCATACATAATCTTAGAGTGAATAAGAAACTAGAATAATGAATTATTGAATTTAAATGATAAAGAACAAAGAATTGATATGGCAAATAAAATGATGTGGCAATTCACAGAGAATATCAAGAGTATTTCTGTTGTTGAATGAATAGGGTTAGAATTACTCAAGAGAAATGTTTGTATCAAGATAATGCCATGGCAAAATATTGTCTAATCTATTGCCCAGAGATTCGCTACTGAGATCTGCCTCTTTAGGTAGCTCGATCTTGATCTTGAGCTAAAAATCTAAGTTCATGTACATCTACAGAACTTGGGATTGATAGTTGCAATGAACGTCCTCTCTGTACAACTTGCAACATCTATGTCTAGAGTGCTATAAAATTCTGTCGAGTATTCACTTGCATCAAACGATTCAAGATCCAGTATTCTTAACCTTTTCAGAATTAAAAACACCTAAGAACACATCATACATTCAACTATGTCTAGAGCTTGCATGCATGTATTTAGAATAAGCATGAATCAAATGTAATAGTGATATAGACAATCTCAAATCCTAGGCATTAAAGATGATAAAACATTCACCCAAACAACTCCAACCTAGAAAAGATTTAGTTCATGGGTGGAAAAGTAAACATCACAATAGAATCATTCATCAACATTTCTCAATTAATTTCGAGTCACAGAAAATTCAATCTATAAAAATAAAGGCAAAACTGTAGGAAGTTAATTCCACACTCCAGCTTCTCTTTCATCTTCTGATTATACGTGAATCCAAGATAGATTTCTCTTCCCCTTCCTTATGTCTGTATTATGCTCTCTTCTAAGATGCTACCCTTTTTTTCCTTGGAATTCTCCAATGGAGTTCTTCTTTGCACAGAGAGAGAGAGAATTGTTGTTACCAATCTCTTTCTCACGCTGATTCTCCTCCCTTTTTTTTTCTTCTCTCTCCTTCTTTTATTGGGTAGATCTGTCTCACCTCAGCACACATTTTTCATTCCTCTTTTCAGGTTGGTTTTTCTGGTACACGTCCAGCTAGCTGAGAGGAAGGTGGATAGAGTGTTGAGTCATCTTCCTGGAATTGCTATGGCAATTCTGTTGGCAATCAATCTTACCAATTGCCACTACAATGTTTCACTTCCTTATTTTCTTTCTACATCCTCTTCATCCTTTTATTCTACCTGCACCTGTGTTCACACAGAACCACACCTGTCCTCCCCAAGTGATAAAAGTAACAAATAATGGCCAATGTAGCTCAATCTAAGCTTTGTTATGCAATGTTCTAAAATTATCTTTAAAATGTAGATGTATTTATTTAATTTCAAATAATTAATTCCATCTAGAGGCCTAAAATATAAGTCTTTTCAAGAGTTATCAGTGTCTGTCCGTGTGAGTATTCAAAAGAAGGCCACACGACTATGTCGCAGGCCATGTTCCAAACCGTATGAGTATTCAATGTTCGGTCACACAGCCGTGTCGCAGGCCGTGTGAACCCAGTACCTAAAATAATAAAGGTACACGACTGTGTGGGGTGGCCTGTATGGCACACAACCGTGTGATAGCCCTTGTCCTAGGCTATGTGCTCCAATTTTAGCCCCTAAAACAAGCCATAGCAAAACCTATTCTTGCACACCAAGACATACCATTTCCATATACATTCATATCATCAAAACACACTCAAAACATACCAATTCAATCATCCTATAAGTTCTAACCAATATGTCATTCAAAGACACCATAATTCACACACCTAAACCATTGAAGAACAAGATTACAATACCAAACTTCAATCATATAACATGAATACTAAAAGACCATTTCATCTCAATCTATACCATCACAACTTACCACTTTAGATAGGCATAACCAAAATGACCATATCCAAATGAGTTTTAATATATACAAGCCAACCCAAAACCCTATATACAAATAGGTACAAATATAGCCAAAACACACTATATGATCAAACTAATCTAAAGTACCTATTACTACAAAGTCCTATACATGCCATTTATAACTATTTTTTTCAAAATAACCAAAAACTACCAAAGTGGTCGACAGACAGTGTGATAGAGCTCCGACAATATTCCAACCGAACGAGCTTTCTGAAGATCTACAAGATAAAGAAAAACAACTACATAAGCAACTAGTGCTTAGTAAGTTCATACAAAAGAACTCAAGCTTACCAAACAAAAAATGTCATGATTAAACCATTCAAGCATTGTTTATTCCCTATATGCACATTTCTTCCTAATCACACCACTTCACAAGTTAGTAACCATATACATATATAAGAATATATTATTCATAACATGTAACATATCGTGCATAAGATTCCAATATATAAATCATCAATCACACATTCTATCATCTTTGGTTTCAATTCAAATGTACATAACCATTCCATATCACACAACAAACCTTTACTAAATAGTTCATTCTATGGTTTCCTTTTCAAATACATCATTTTCATTTGTTGTCCTTTTTGGATAACATCCTTTCCAACCTTTTCATTTAATATCCTTTCTGGATAACATCCTTTTCAACCTTTTCATTCAATATCCTTTCTGGATAACATCCTTTTCACCCTTTTCACTGATTCGGGAATACTGAATGTAATGCCATGGTATCTTTCAACCATAGTCTTTTCCTTTTCGAATATAATACCATGATGTATTTCAATCACGGTTCTTTCCTTTTCTCAAATCAAGACAATCTTAAACATCAATACATAGATACATATATAAAGATATCAATTAATCTTATAAATTCAAATGTAATATTTTAAAATGATATACAAACTTACTTTGACAAAAACGATTGTAGAAACAAAGCCGATGACTAATCCAACACTTTAGCTTTTCCTCAGTTTAACTTCAATTGATTCGTTTCTTGATCTAAATAGTAATTTAACTCAATTAAATAATTCAAATAGCTTAATTTTATAGATTAACTTATAACCCATTTTAATGTAAAATTACGAATTTACCCCTAACATTTGAACTTTTATGCAAATTAGTCTCTAAATCTGAAACTCATAATTAAACCACAGTCGATGAAATACATTGATAGCTGATTTTCTCTAAGGTCCATTACAACCCATGTCTTTCATTATTTCATAAATTATCATTGAATTTTACCATTTTCTCAAATAAGTCCTTAAGCTTAAATTCATTTAAAATTACTTAACAAAATGTGTCTATTTAACAACCAAGCTTAATAATCTATCAATTAAATTCACTAACACTATAGACTCATTCATGGAAAGTCCCTAAAATTTTAACGATTTACAAATTTATCCCCGGGATAGCTAGATTAAGCTAATACGAGTTCAAAAACATAAAAATTATTAAAAACGAGCATCAAATACATACCATGCATACAAAACAAAGCTTGGTTGAAACTTTTGCTTCTCAACTATGGCGGAATCAGATTTCAATAGAAAATGGGGAAAATGATACTAATTTTTACCTTTTGTTCTGTTTAACATATCATTTAATTATTAAATTACAAGATTAACCTTTAAAAACTATTATAATTACACTAAAACCTATCCATAAACATTCACTAACTTAGAATATGGTATAATTACTATCCAAGTCCATTAATTTACCTTTTCAAAACTATTTGACCCTATTAGCCAATGAAAATCAACGTTTTCACCTTTTTCAATTTAGTCCTTTTTACTTAATTAACTATTTAAACTTTAATATTTCTTAACGAAAATTTAATATGACCCTCATATAATCCTATAAAAATTAAATAAATAATAAAATAATTACTTACTTGTTAGAATCATGGTCCCAAAACCACTGTTTCTGATACCACTGAAAACTGGTTGTTACAAGTAGTTCGTGAAACTTACCCTATTTCAAAAGTCCTACACTGTGAAGACTTAAAATGTGCGAGCTACAGTGGGAGATGTGTCTATTGTTTACTTAAATTTAGAGTACCGCCTGAATAAAAGTTAGTTTAAATGTATTGATTAAAGAACTTATATGATTTTTTGCTGCATGTTAGCAACTTAAGCATATTTTATGTTTTAACTTGTAATGTGTTTGGAGTTTAGGTTGGTTGTTAATGGAAAGTCACTTAGGTGACTAATGTGGAGTTCGATAGATTAGGTTCGGAGACTAGACTGGGTATGGGGTGTTACAACACAACCCCTTTTTTTATGCTTCTTATAAAAAAACAATCGGTTAATACAAATAAGGTTCATAGAAATGCCAATGGCTAAATTAATATAGTAGTTCTCTTTTTTAAGTTTATAAAAAAATATTTCCAACCAAAATAATTCAAGATTTAAAAATGACAACAACTATACTTGAAATTATATACTGGAATCAACGCAAAAATCAATTTATACATTCCTCAAAATTTGTCATTAAAATGACTTTAAACAAACACGTTTGATGTGAAATAATATTTGATTGTTTGGTGTGAAAGAATCTTGATTTTATTAATATATATAATAACTTTAATCATTGTTGATTAAGAGAATTTTAAACAATATCAAAGTCCAAAAACATATGATGTATAGAATTTAGAAAACTTATATATATATAAATTGAAACCATCTAATAAACATATAAAACAACTAGTTTAATAATGACTAAGAACCGATGCAAGGTCACATATTATGACGAACCTTAGGGCTTGATTAATAAAATGATCGATACTATTATGAATTGTGATTTAAAAATCTACCAATTTATAACATTAAAATTAATCTATCACCATCCAAAAATAATTACCAAGTAATTATCAAATAGCATGTATTAGTAAAAGCAATTTTTTTTATGAACAAAAATACAAATACATATAAGCATGTAGTGTGATAAGTGAAATTTAGCTCAATTTCTTTTCTTCTATGAAAGTTTTAATAGAAACTTTCTTGTTCAACGTTGAGTCTTGATGATTTTATCAAAAAGTAAGGAAATTCAAAATTCATTGATAGAAAACTTTTATTTCAAAATAACTTATATGATACTAAGACACCCCAAAGTCAAGAGCAACGAATCAAAGTCCATATCGATACTAAATCTTTCACCATTCATCTAAGATCATAAAAATAAAATAAGTTAATCAAAACAATTATAATTGATCACAAATTAGCTACAAAAAATCAGATATGAAACATTAAATAAAAGAAACTTCCTATAAAAACTTTGCATCTTGTCGTCTAAGATCTTGGAAATCATAGAGGATAATTTCGATTGTCGATAAAAGGAACTATACTTTAAGCAAGATTATGATAATAAATATTCTCAATAGTAAAACAATCCAATTATTTATATCAAATTTGTAGAATAATAATATGTACGTCAAATATTGGCATAGAGAGAAGTAGTCAAACTAATAACTTAAAACGAATTGAAATAATGAAATTTCTTTTAGTAACCTTTAAAAAAATGGTGAATAAACCAAAATAGTTTAGAACAGAAAAAAATTAATTTGTATGCTTTTGAATATTTCTCTTTCTATAAAAATATGATGAACAAATTAAAATAATGATGAAAATACGTATACCATATATAGTTCAACGGGAGCTTTATCAGCAAGTTATATATAGTCGTAATGACGTGAACTTCACTATGAACTTGTAAAGACTCGAGTTGATAACGTGTTATAAAACTTAAAAGAAATATATAATGAACAAGAGAGAAGAACAAAAGATACAAGGGTGATTCAACTTTCACATTGGCATCCAATAAGCTTGTACATGCCCTCTACTTATAGGCTTCAAAAATCATAGGTTACAAAGCATTAAGGACCAACATTAAGGTACTTTATAAATGGTTTATGGGTTACAAGATAATGAATTTAAGAGTTATAGACTTTCATCTTTTAAGGGTTACAATAGGATAAATTTGAGGGGTTACGGACATCCATTTATCAATGGATTTACAACGGAAATAATATTATAATCTTTCCAATATCAATTATGTTTTTTTTTAATTTTAATTAATTAATTTTTATGTTTAATGTTTTCAATTATATTATTCATGAACAATTAAAATTTTAAACTAAAATTATATAAATTAATTAAATAAAATTTTATTCTTAAATACAATAATCTTTACTCAAAGATAATGAAACTAATTTGTAATAATTATAAGGGAAATTATTTGATACATTGTCACCGGAATTTTTAGACTTCACAAAGGGTTAGGGTTGAAAGTGTCATATAGAGGTATAGTAAAATATTAAAAAATAAATATTTTAAAAAAGAGATAAATGTCAAATTTTTAAGACTATTTGTAGAATAAAAAAAAGTACATTACTAGTATGTCAAATGTTAAAACCCCATACTTTATTGTGCTGGAGTTCTAAAAGTGTTTTTTCCATCACAAAAGCAATGAAAAACACAAGTTTTAAGGGTCAAAACTACAATGGAAAAATGTTTTTCTATCCAAACAAAAAGTTGGAATTTATGTGTTTTTAACTTTTAGCTTTTGCATTTGAAAATGAAAATTATCAAAATACCCTTATTTATATTAACTATTTAAAATATATATAAAAATTAAATTAATTTGTATTTAAGGTATTGTTATATTAAATTATTTGAATATTTCATGTATCATTATATTAAATTATTTAAATATAATATATATCAATAAATTTATAAATAATTTATATTAATTAGTTAAAAGTTATTTAAAATTTATACTTCATTATTTAAATATCATATAACTTAAATACATTTTAGCTTTCTACTATAACATTTAAAAATGACAATTTAACTTTTAATCACATTTCTTTTTATAGCAATAGAGTACTAAAAATTCAGAAACACACTTTTAAATACCTCAATTTTGTTTCTAAAAGCATTTTTAGAGAACATTTTTCAATGGTAACAATAACGAAGATTTAACCTTGACCCTAACACCACGTTTGGTTGGGGGGAATGGCATAGCCATTCCCGCCTTATTCTTAGATGAATAGTAATGTTGTTGTTTGGTTCACGGTTTCTTCATTCGATCGAATCACTTAAAGCGTTTCTATTCCCTCAAATGTGTAATACGGATTCAGTGGTGATGGCTTTGAATAACCATTCCGACCATCACCGAATAGAAATAAAGAAAATTCTTCCCAAAATCTCCTTCACACTTTCTCTGCAAACGCGTTCAAAGTTGCTTCCTTTCTCTGTAAATGCATTCAAAGTTGCTTCTTTTATCACAATAATGCACTTTTAGATTAGCATATTTTTCTTTTCAAGTTTAATTTCATTTAGTTTATGTTCTTACAATCATCAAATTTTGTTTTAGAATAGTAATGGGTTTTCTTTAAATTTTCTAAAAAATAAGCTACAACTCAACTCCCAAATCACTGTCTTTTGGGGGAGATGATGTTTTGTTTTCTCTTATGGGTACATAGGATTATAAACTTTAAAGAATTCAAGATGCCATGCAAAACATGATGCTAAAAACCGTCACTTTCAACTGTTCTGGGAATAACTCTTATTTATTATTTTGTTACTTTCCTTGTTTGTGTGTTCAATTTGCATTTTATTTTTGCTTTATTCTTTTCCTCGTGAAATTTCTTTCTTTGTTGACTTTCTTATGTGAATCTTTTTAATATTTCTTGGTTGGAGACATTAAGGGCCATCTGATATTGGTATCAGTCTGCCAATATTTATAATTGCAGAATGTGTCTTAATATAGTTGGATCCAGAGTCAAGCTGTTCTATCGTTGGTCAGGCATATAGAACTTTTTCAACAAAGATATTTTTCTTGTATGACCAGGTTTTGTATTTTCTGAAAACTTAACATCTTTACCTCCTCTTTTTTGTTGGTTGCAGCTTTCTGCTAGTGTTCCTTTCTTAAATGCCTTCCCTTCTATGTCTATCAAGGTTGAAAAGAACATTGAATTTACAATTTATGGTCTTTGTCAACAGGTTCACTCGGATAATGTGTTTGGGAAACAAATGATAAGAATCTTGAGGTGAAACCGTCCTACTTTCTTATTTTCATCTATTATAAGTTGGCTTAATTTTGTGAGTGAATTAGTTATTTCTCAGTAAGTTATTTGCACACATTTTTTAACCTATAGGCATTTCGTATTGTTTTAAATTCTTTTGATGTTAGATTAAAACTTAAAAGATGTTTAGCTAGGTTGGAATGTTACAAAACATCCATTTTTCTCCTCTCTCTATCTTTGGCTAAATTTTTTTACAGAACACCTCTTTTTCTCTTTGGTTGAAATGCAATAAATTTTGAACTTAGAGAATTAAGACATATTACAGTCAATACCTTTTATTTATTTACAATCATGGAGGCAAAAAGGCGAAAATAGGGAGCTTGGATGAATTGATGTTGGTTTATACAAACATACACTGGTTATTAGTTGAAAATCAACACCTCTTTGTTGACATTTTTCTTTTCAGAGTTGAGGCTATGCACTTTTGGGTATTTATGCTACGCCAACTTTGCTTGCAAAGGAAAAACTATTTCTTGATCAAGGATGGCAGGTATACAACTATATATTATCTTTTAATTTTTCCTTGACATCATATCTTATTTTTTATTTTTTTTCCACAACTTTTACTGGAAATAATGTCAATGATATGGGAGTTAGGCTATGAATATATCTGCTGGTTTATTTATTTTATGGAACACATTTTCTTGGTGCCTTTAGAGTTTCATGTCTTTGATGGTAAGCACGGTAATGTCTTTGACCTAAAAGAACATAGTAATGAACAATATAAAATCTAGGTTCAGGCTAGACAAAGCTAATAATTTAGCAACTATTAGTTCATATCCTTTCCCCCTATCTTCCTCATAACTTCTAGAATGAACTTTTAATTGTAGAAATGAGGCATCATATAATATAGTTGCCTTCCTATCTTTCCTTGTGTCCTGAGTGAGATTCTTTCTAGGGCATGCTTTTATATATATGTGAGATTCAACCGTAAGAGACTAAAAGGTCGTATTGGAGAAGAAGACTGTTGTATGGCTCTATCTACTCTTTGTAATACATGTATGATAAACCGTAATTTATACATATTTTTATCTCATGCTTAGCACATTTATGGATGGTTTCTCCTTAGGATTGGTGAATTCGATGCTCCTAATCCTTTAATTTCATATTTTATACTTAGGTGAGCATAGGAGAGTAAAAAGAGCGAGAAACGGGCCGAAAATGGAGAAAATGGACCCACGTGGGAAATCAACACGGCTTGGACTTCCTCAAACGGGCATGTCACACGGGCGTGTCCCTTTGGCAGGATCGAAGCACGACTTACATGGGTAGACTACATGCTTGTGCCTGTTCAACAGCCTTAACTACGAGCTGGAGTAATCGCACACAGGGGTGTCACACAGGCATGTTCCTGCCGAGCCCAAGTTTAGTCCAATTTGGAAAAGGGCACTTTTGAGGGCTTCTAAGCATCCTAAAGCCTATAAAAACACCCTAGAGGAGGAGGAGAAGGGGGGACGCGGAGTAGAAAGCAAGGAATTACTCAAGGAAAGCTAATGATCCATTTCAGAAGTAGGATTCATCATCAAGACAAAAGATCTCCTTTCAAATTCCCTCAAGAGTTTTGGGTTTTCTTATGTTTTGATATCTTTATGCTTTTGAGATTTTTTCTTTCATAAGTATGAATTAAAACGCCTAAATACCTAAGAGGAATGAAACTTAAGACGGATCTTGTTATTATTATCTTAATTGTATGATAAATATTTGACTTGTTCTTAATTATGTGTTCTTAATTCTTGTTTTGATATTCCAGGATATTGATTCAAGTTAATGCTTTTATTCAGAGGAGGAAGAGACCCTGTCTAAGAGTAAATTTGTCGTAATTAAGCGGAGTTGATTGCGTGCCTAGAGATAGGGTGATAAGATTTTGCCGGATTAGGGTGAAACCTAATAAGGGAATCCATAGATCGAGTTAATGCAATTCTAGGAAGTTAATTAGAAAGAGATTTCAATTATTCAACCTAGGGTTAGACGTTATTAGTCTCGAGAGAGATAATAATATAACTTAAGGATATTTACGGATCAAGTCAAATGAATAAATCGTCTGATTTAGAGTCAAATAACAAGTGAAGTATAGGTGGATTTTTCCTTAGGTATTGCCTTAATCAATCGAATTTTCCCAAAAGTATTTTCCCAAGTTTTCTTTTTATGCATTCTTAGTTTAATAATTAGTTTAGATAACCAAACCTCTTAATTTTTTAGGCTAGATAATGAAAAAGAGGTAAATACTAGTACTCGTGGTTCCTTTGGGTTCGATAATCCGGTCTTACTAAACTATACTGTTGTTCGATAGGTACACTTGCCTTAGTCGTGATAATAAGTTAGTCTCAAGAACAATTCATTCATAAATCTTTAAAACCTATCGTGAATATCACATATCAAGTTTTTGGCGCCGTTTCTGGGGAACTAGGATATTAGGAACACTCGATTTTTATTACTTTAGCCATTTTACTTTTATTGCAATTTAAAATTTTATTTTCTTTTCTAATTATTCATTTATTTTCTTCTCATAGGTTTTTCTAGTTTATGACCAGAAGAAACCTGTCAGGACCACTACTTTTTACGGTGAGATCGACCGCACAGTTCGCAAAAAGTAAAGAGAAAGAAAGCGATGCCTAAGATACACAAAGGACGAGCAAGAGGACGATACTTCAACCACAACCGAGGAGATGGCTGAAAACCAAGAAAATCTGCTACCTCCTGTGATTGCTGCTGATCTAGTAAATCAGAATCCTACTCTACGCACTATGTATGATTATGCTAAACCTAATTTAACAGGAACTGAATCAAGCATAGTTAGGCCTGCTGTTGCTGCAAATAATTTCAAACTGAAACCTAACACCATTCAAATGATCCAACAGTTTGTTCAGTTTGATGGGTTACAGGACAGGATCCCAACGCTTACTTGGTGATTTTTTAGAATTTGGTGACACTTTTAAAATTAATGGCGTTTCTGATGATGCCATTCACCTTCGGTTATTCCCTTTTTCATTGAGAAACAAAGCTAAACAGTGGTTGAACTCGTTACCGCAAGGGTCAATCACTATTCGGGAACAAATGACTGAAAAGTTTTTATTAAAATATTTTTCGCCGGCTAAAATAGCCAAATTACGTAATGATATCTCCTCTTTTGTGTAGATGGATTTAGAAACACTATACGATGCATGGGAGAGATACAAGGACCTTTTGCGAAGATGCCCTTACCATGGGTTACCACTTTGGCTACAGGTTCAAATGTTTTACAATAGCTTAAATCCTTCGACTTGGCAGATGATTGACGCAGCCGCTGGTGGAACTATTATTAATAAGACACCTGAGGCGGCTTACAAATTTATTGAGGAGATGTCACTGAATAACTATCAGTGGCAAGTTATGAGGACAAAACCAACGAAGGCAGCTAGTGTTTTCAACCTCGATACGGTTACTATGCTATCTAACCAAGTAGAACTCTTAAATAAAAAGATTTACGATTTGTGTGGTTCTACTCAGGTACATCCAGTGATGCGGTGCGATTCGAATGGAGGAAAAGCATACACAGAATATCAACCTTCAACCCTAGTATTGAGGAGGAACAAATCCAATATATGGGTAATAATAGCTCTAGACCCCAAAATAACCCATATAGTAACACTTATAATGCAGGTTGAAGGAACCATCCTAATTTCTCGTGGGGCGGTCAAGGAAATCAAAGGCCACAACATCCTTCGAGTTTTCAACAACCACCTTACCAACAGGAAAAGAAGCTAAAACTTGAGGAGATGTTAACAAAATTCATCTCAGTGTTAGAAACTCATTTCTAGAATACCGAGACAGCCTTTGAGAATCAACAAGCATCAATCTAAGGGCTCGAAACTCAGATAGGTTAACTCGCCAAACTGATTTCTGAACGACCATAAGGTAGTTTACCGAGTAACACTTAATCTAACCTAAGGGAGCAAATCAATGAAATTACCATTCAAGATGAGGGAGGGGTAGTTGCACCTGAACCAGAACCGAGGCAAGAAACTGTGGTAAGTAAAGGTAAGGGTGAGGTGGACCACAATGACCAGAAACCAATAAGTAAAGAATACAAACCTCATGTGTCATACCCAAATGCGACAAGCAAAGACTGCACAGAAGAAAATTTAGGTAAATTCCTTAAATTATTAAAAAAATTACATATTAACTTACCGTTTATTGAAGCTCTTTCGCAGATACCAAACACAGTAAAATTCTTAAAGGAGCTTTTAACAAATAAACGAAAGTTGGATGAGGCGTCGCATGTGGAGTTGAATGCAGTTTGCTCAGCCATTCTATAGAATAAGCTACCCAACAAATTGAAAGACCCAGGGAGTTTTACGATTCCTTGTTTAATTGGTAGTTTAGATGTTCACAATGCATTGGCTGACTTAGGGGCAAGCATTAATGTTATGCCTTATAAAATGTTTAAACAGCTAGGTCTTGGGAAACCCAAACAAATTAGGATGAGTATTCAATTGGCTGATAAAACCATTAGATTTCCTAGGGGTATCATTGAAGATGTTCTTGTTAAGATCGATAAATTTATATACCCAGTAGATTTTGTTGTTCTAGACATGGAAGAGGATAGTAACACACCTCTGATTTTAGGACAACCATTTTTAGCGACTGCTAGGGCCATTATTGATGTTGGCACAGGTGAACTCACACTTCGAGTGGGAGATGAAATAATCACCCTTCAAGCTCGTAATTCGAGTAACACATCAAAAATTGAAGGTGGTTGTATAAATCATTCTACTAAAATTGACCACGTGGTGTAACCTACTTTATAGGAAATAAGTTCGAAGAACCTACACGAGCCGTGTTCAAGCAAATCACAGGACCTATCTATGAAGAACGAAGGCTACAAATTAAGGAGCTAGGTGAATGATGGACACAGAAATGGAGAACACCTGATAAATTGAAACCGAGCCAAGATGAGCTCAATGTCGTACCAAATCAACTTAAGTTTGGAGACAAAGTACAACTAGATGCAGCAGATCCTCGCATTGCCACTTCTGAACCTAATGAAGAAATTCCTCTTACGGTACCTAGTATTTTCCCATATGGTACAGTCGAGGTAATGCATCCCAAATTCGGCACCTTTAAGGTAAGCAATACTCATCTTAAACCTTATGTTGATAAAATTGATAGCAGGGATGAGGAGTGTAAACTCCTCACACCACCTTGACCATGCAGAAGAGAGGTAAGTCTAGCTTAAGACTATAAATAAGCGCTTCTCGGGAGGAAACCCGAGCACTAACAGTAATGATTTATTTAAATTCTAGCTTTTTACATCTAACCTACTAACTAAATCTTAAAACACGGGGTTTTTCCCTTCACACGGCCAGGAACACGGGCATGCCTTAGGCCATGCTCACACCATAGAAGGAGACACGACCGTGCGATACGACCGTGTGAAAACAGGGAAAGATTTTTCCCCAACACGGAATGCTATAAGTTGCCACGGCAGTGCGACAGGGCCGTGGGCAAAATTGCCAAAATAACACGGGCATGAGACACGCTCGGGCCTTGGAAACCGTGGTTGAAACTGAGAATGTAACACGGACGTGCTGCACGCCCGTGCCATCCATCCGTGGTCGATACTGTTAAAATGAACACAGGTGTAGACCTATGTACACGGGCGTGGGAGAAGCGAACCTACACGTCCAAGCAACACGGGTGTGGCCTGAATGTCAGACGTGCTCAAATTCAAAATTCGTGAAACACACGGGCAAAAATTAGGCCATACGGGCGTGTCCCACGGCCGTGTGCCCTAAAATCTATATAAACCCCTCACTATTCATCATCTCCCTCCCCAAAAATCCCTAACCCTAGCCGCTGCAACTTCATACGCCCTACCTCCACGCCCGTGCATCGCCTACAACACCGATTCTGACGCCCTAAACTCCTTCCTTTTGTATTTTTTACTCTTTTCTCTCTATTTTTCTTTAAATATGTTGCTTATTTCATTATTTCTCTACTATATTGAACTATTTTGAATGAATATTCATAGTTAGAATATTAATATACTCATGCTTGTTTTATAAAAATTGTCATTTTAGTTGCTACATTTTGTTATACTCTTTCATTTGTCCTTGTTTCCATAAAATTTATGCTTACCCATATACATTCATTCATATTCCCGTTGCATTATTCTCATAATCCTATAACTTGATATACTTAGTTGTTTTAGTTTGTATCATCTAGTACGTAAATCTCATGAAATATTCATATTTAGTCTTGATTTTCCATACTATTCTTGGGGCATATTGGTTAAACATCGATTTTTTTCACTGCAGATATACTATGTCATTCTCACGAGAAAAGAAAACTGCTATCTCCGCCTCTAAGAAAAGGAAAGGAGCAGCGTCATCCTCGGGTCCTACCGTAAAGATTCGCCACCCATTTCTCTAGGTTCTACCCAGGAGGAATTATATCAGATATTATGGGCACGACTCCTAGGTGCAGGTCGCGGCATTGACTGAGCAGCACTTGAACAGATTCATTTGGCTGATGTGGTCCGAGCCCTTCTAACGACTGACCCATGGGGGCTCTTCTTTGAGATCGTCGAGCTGACATATCTCGAGTTCACATTGGAACTCTACTCGACGTTCCATCTACAAACCGTCATGACCAACTTCAACGATCCTGGAATGATCCAGTTCTGCCTTGGTGGTCTAGTACGCCAGCTGAGCGTGCCCGAGTTTGGGGTTGCACTAGGGCTATACACGGAGGAGTTCATGGATGACAATGAACTGGATACCCTCCACCACCACCACTACTACTCCCCCTCAAAATGCTAGAGGGACCTCGTCCCTGCCTCAGCCACCTACGATCCTAGCCACTCCAAGGCATCGGCTCTCCCTCCATCATTAAGGTATCTATACGCCATCTTGGCTCACACTCTGACAGGGAGACGAGAGAGCACCAGCATCGTCACCACTCACGACGCCTATTTCTTATGGAGCATGGCGAACGGGCACGTCCTCAACCTTGCTTACTTCATTGCCCTCGCCATAGCTACCATGAGATATAATATTCTTTGCGCGCAGCACTTGTGGAACCCAACCTCTACCACCACCAGAGTATCCTCCTCCACCCTCGTTAATACATTGGAAGATTACTTTCCATAACGCCAATTCAAGGAATCTATTCATAACTCAGGAAGTTTCATTTTTGTAACAGTCTAGTTTTGACCCTAGTCGAAATAATGGTTTCAGGACCACAAATCTGAGTTCAAAAAATATTTTAATATTATTTTCTGTGTCTATGATATGTAAATTTAAGTCTGTGAAATTTTAGTAATTAAATTTGTCCATTTCTGTGCTTAATTATGAAAAAGAATTAAATAGCATAAAGTGTAAAAGTTGAGTGCTAAATGTTAAAGCATCTAATTGGCTTGGCTTTTAAAATAAAGGTCCTTGCATGTCAAATTTGCCATTTTTTTAGTGGTGGACAAATATGGACTTTAGTAGGTGAATTTTTACATGTAAATAATAAGGGTAAAATTGGTATATGGCTTATAATGTGTAATAAAATAAAATAAACATAAAATGGCCATGCATTTTCACCTTGTTCAGCCAAAAATTAGAGAAAGAAGAAGCCATTGAAGCATTTTGATGTTCGGCTAGTGCATGTCTTAATAGGTGAGCTTATTTTGCTCAGTTTTTGATAATTTTTACGTTTCGGTGATCGTTGCTTTGTGTTCTTCAAAACCCATGTCTAAATTTCTATTTTTGTTGAAGATTATAAAATGTGCCATTGATGATTATATGACTTTGTAGTGCTTTTATATGGATTATGAAAGATATATGTAAGACTATCGTGTTTTGTTCTTGAATTTTTGATGAAATGAGCTATTTGGGCTAAATTGTAAAAATGAGTTTTGAGGGACTAAATTGTGAATTCAATGTGTTATTTGGACTTGTATGGAAGCCATGTATATTCGGTTAAGCTAAAGTCTTGGTGAATTTTGCATATTTGTGATTTTATGGAAAATGGACTAAATTGTCAAAGTGTGACAATGTAAGGGCTAAAATGCAAAGTTCCTTAAATGTGTGTATATGGATTAAATTGAATGAAATGAATAATTGAATGGTGGGATTTGCGTTGTATTAGATCAAGAACAAAGAAAATTGGACTTAGATCGAGGGAAGTCTAAAGTAGTTGAATAGTCGACTCGTGTCCGTATGAAATCTGTACAAGGTAAGTTAAATTACAATTACGTGTTAAATTTACTAATTTCCACATATATAAATTGTAATCTGTATTGGATGGCCTTGAGAGCCTGATGAATATCTTTCGAGTAAAGTCTGATAATTTGTTAGTATCCTAAAAGCTCTATATACTTCTAAAGGAATATTGACATCTATATGAGATATAGTGTAAGACCATGTCTGGGACACAAGCCTCGATTGAGATTTACATATAAGGCCGTGTCTGGGACATCGGCATCGTATCTGATTTCATGTAAGACCCTGTCTGGGACAAAGGTATCGATATTGAATTACATGTAAGACCACGTCCGAGACATCGGCGTTGTACTTGTTTATGAGTATCTGTATCATTTCTGAACCGTCTGATGATAGAGTACGAAACATGAGAATGAGCATATGAAATGTATAACTTATATAGGTACGTATGAATCGTACTAAAATTCTGAATATGAAAGACTCTATCTCTATGAAATATGTATGGAATTTGGAAATCCAGCATGACATAAATGCAAACAAAGGAGCACGATTAAGCTTATGAATTATTCTATGAAATGGTTATAAATCTTTATGGTTGAATTGTACTTATATGCTTTAGTAGTTAGACCAATTGTATTTGGCTTACTAAGCTCTTTGTAGCTTATTCTGTGTGATTTCTGTCTGTTTTACAGTTATTGTAGCCACTAAAGGCTCGGGGATAGTCGAGGATCGTCACCACACTATCGAACTCATTTTGGTACTTTTTGAAACTGTAAATGTTTTAAAGTATGGCATGTATAGGCTAGAAGGTCTATGTATTAAGTTTTGATTTGTAAATATATGTTAGGCCATGAGAATTGGTTAGCAAATGGTATGAATGTGTTAAGTTTTGATACGGTTTTGAATGGGTTATTGAATGATGTTGATTTAGTTGTAATGAAGCATGTTTTGAGCATGGAATTGGCTGACAATTGTTGTATGAATGTTGTTTAACTTTGCTAGTAGGAAAGACTCATATAGGGGTGACAAGTTGGCTTAAACCAAGCCTGCATTGTGCCACATGGTTAAGACACACGGGCGTGTCATATGGCCGTGAGCTTAAGTCAGCAGCTAGCTAAGTACCACACGGCCTGGCACACGGCCGTGTCTGTTGGCCATGTGAAAAAGTCAGTATAGGACCTCTTTTTGGCACTGTTGGATCATATGGGCGTGTCTGGTGCTCGTGTGTATCACACGGCTTAGTCACAAGGGCATGTGACTTTAACAGTTTTGAAAGATTTGGTTAAGTTCTGAAAATTCTGAATGTGTTCGTTTTTAGTCCAGACCTTTCTTAAAAGTACATTTTAGGTCTCGTAGACCATTTTAAGAGATGATTGCTTATGAAATGATGTTATATAATATATGTGATTCTGAATTGGTTTTAAATGTTCTGTTTGTCTGGTAATGCCCCTTACCTATTCCGACGATGGATACGGGATAGGGGTGTTACAATTTCTCTCCTTATCTTATGATCCTATATTTACATTTTTCAGTGTATCTATCTTTATACATTGAGGACAATGTACATCCTGAGTGTGGGGGGTTATTTATTTCTTTATCAGAAAAATCCCTGATTTCTGTCTTATTCTCATGTGATCTTCTCATATCATTATTAGAATGAATTTTGATTAATTTATGATTTTTATTGATATGTCTTGAATTAAAACATAGGCATTCATGTATTGATTGTTTAAACTTTAAGACATTAGAGAATCAAGCATGATAAGTCGATTTTTTAATTTAAAATTTTATATGTTGTTTTTCTCAAGTTTAGGTATTATCTTGAGTTGAAATTCACAGGTTTAAACATCAAAAAGCCATAATTTTTGTGAGATTTTGAGCCTTTAAAGCATCTATTATTCCTTTCATGCTCACTTTTATTGTTGCTTGAGTGCGTCAGTATTGAATTGTTATTCTAGAACTTGGTTGATTATGCATGTCAAGACCACACCATTTGATTTGATATGTCAAGATGATAAAGCCACTTAGGTTTAACCCACTCACTCCACAAAAGCCTACCTTCATAATTAACCCTCAGTGAACTCCTTTGAGCCTAACAAGCCATTAATTGATTTACCCTCAATATTAACCCATAACCCATTATTGTTGAAATCCCCTAATTTAATCTCTATTTTTGTCAAGATTTGATTTGAACTAATTGCTTAGCTATGTTTTGCTCTTCTATGTATTTGACTTGTTCTAAAAAAAAACGAGTGTACTTCAATACATATTAGTTGTAATTCGTCGTTTTTGAGCTTGAGTGTTAATTCCATATTCTGAGAAGAAGCTCACTTGTATTCAACTGATAACTAGTCATTTTTCTAGCTAGGTAATTTTTCAATTCAATCTCGATTCTAACCTTTTCTTTCAGCTTGTGTCCACACCCCCTAACTAAAGCCACATTACAACCCTCTAAAAGACATTTTTGATTGATGTATCAGCTCAATATATAGTGGTGGAGATTTGATTTTCAAGCAAGCCTATGGTAATAACTTTTCATATTGACTAATGAGTGCTTTTATTGATGTCCTTAAATACCTTGAGTGATTTGAGTGAATCTTTAGTGAGGATGTTAAACTCAGCGATATTTTGATCAAAGGTAATCACTTAGATAAGGGGAGACACCTATATTTTCGTAATAAAATCCTCAACTTGGAATGTTTGAAACTTTGATGTACTTTTAGTTGAATTTTCAATGTATTAATACTTATGGATTATTTTGAGATATTATTGATAGGGATTATAAATTGAAAAGAATTTATTTTGATTATGAGTTGAGGATTTTGCTTGAGGACAAACAAATGCTTAAGTGTGAGGGTATTTCATAAACCGTAATTTATACATATTTTGATCCCATGCTTAGTGCATTTATGGATGGTTTCTCCTTAGAATTTGTGAATTCGATGCTCCTAATCCTTTAATTTCATGTTTTATATTTAGGTGAGCATAGGAGAGTAAAAAGAGCGAGAAACGGGCCGAAAATGGACCCATGTGGGAAATCAACACGTCCTGGACTTCCTCACACGGACGTGTCACACGGCCGTGTCCCTTTGGCAGGATCGAAGCACGACTTACATGGGTAGACTACACACCCGTGCCTATTCAACAGCCTTGACCACAGGCTGGAGTAATCGTACACGGGCGTGTCCCTACCAAGCCCAAGTTTAGTCCAATTCAGAAAAGGACACTTTTGAGGGCTTCTAAGCATCCTAAAGCCTATAAAAACACCCTAGAGGAGGAGGAGAAGGGGGGATACGGAGTAGAAAGCAAGGAATTACTCAAGGAAAGCTAATGATCCATTTCAGAAGTAGGATTCATCATCAAGACAAAAGATCTCCTTTCAAATCCCCTCAAGAGTTTTGGGTTTTCTTATGTTTTGATATCTTTATGCTTTTGAGATTTTTTCTTTCATAAGTATGAATTAAAACGCCTAAATACCTAAGAGGAATGAAACTTAAGACGGATCTTGTTATTATTATCTTAATTGTATGATAAATATTTGACTTGTTCTTAATTATGTGTTCTTAATTCTTGTTTTGATATTCCAGGATATTGATTCAAGTTAATGCTTTTATTCAGAGGAGGAAGAGACCCTGTCTAAGAGTAAATTTGTCGTAATTAAGCGGAGTTGATTGCGCGCCTAGAGATAGGGTGATAAGATTTTGCCGGATTAGGGTGAAACCTAATAAGGGAATCCATAGATCGAGTTAATGCAATTCTAGGAAGTTAATTAGAAAGAGATTTCAATTATTCAACCTAGGGTTAGACGTTATTAGTCTCGAGAGAGATAATAATATAACTTAGGGATTTCTACGGATCAAGTCAAATGATAAATTGTCTAATTCAGAGTCAAATAACAAGTGAAGTCTAGGTGTATTTTTCCTTAGGTATTGCCTTAATCAATCGAATTTTCCCAAAAGTATTTTCCCAAGTTTTCTTTCTGTGCATTCTTAGTTTAGTAATTAGTTTAGATAACCAAACCTCTTAATTTTTTAGGCTAGATAATAAAAAGAAGGTAAATACTAGTACTCGTGGTTCCTTTGGGTTCGACAATCCGATCTTGCTGAACTATACTACTGTTCGATAGGTACACTTGCCTTAGTCGTGATAATAAGTTAGTCTCAAGAACGATTCATTCATAAATCTTTAAAACCTGCCGCGAATATCACATATCAATGTACTATTTTTTTCATCTTTGTAGTGGCAAATCATTTCTTCTAACCTGCTATCATATGTTCAGCAAAAGTCACAGCTTATTTATATGCTTAGAAATATGCACTATGGTTTTAGGTACTTCTAACTTCACGTAAGGTTATGGCCCCATTTACACCGTTTTTCACTGAGGTTCTTTATCAAAACATGTGGAAAGTTTGTGATGGAGTAGAGGAAAGCACTCACTATTGTAGTTTTCCTCAATAAGAAGGAAAGGTATTCTTCATCTTTGTTGTAAATATTTTAATATTTTTCAATATGTATACCTCATCAGTGACTTATTGATCAATGCTATTTGTTCCAAAAGTTTTTTGCTTACATTTTATTATCTTAATTATAACTTGCTCAAAGCCTATAGGTTTATCTTCTATCAAGAGACTACTATTGTTTGAAGTTGGAGTTTGAACGTGGAAATGGACAGGTTTGTTTTGGTTATGAAGAAGTGGCTACATAATTGGAGAAATTTAGATGGATTGAAATATGTTAACCAGTGAGGTGAATATAGGAAGAAGATGAAGGTAGAATGAAGGGATGAGTCTGAAAGTTGGGAGGAAATTTATGGTTTTGCTGAGAGAAATAAGAGATTCTATTAAGGGAGGGTGAGAAGAAGAGTGCAACCAATGTGAGCTGTTTACATGATCCTTTTATGGTGGGGACAAATTTAGTTATGTGTTTTAAGATTGTTGATGTGGAAGTTTGAAGTTCATCGGGTTATGGTTCGTGAATCAATTGCAGGGTCCTTGAACTAACTATGGGTCTGCGATATTGTTGGTTTCATCGGAAAACATGCGTCAAGTTTTCTCTGAGTAATTTGTAAGGTTCGCTACCTAGGGTATAATAAGATATTATTTTATTGTTTGGTTTTATAGGATTGTTGGTAAAGTTGAATGCATTGAAAATTAGGGTACAGTGGAAGTGACTCAAGAAGAACATGTCTTATTGATTATGGGTGACTACTATTTGGCGAACAAGAAGGGATGTTTATAATTACATTTTCTAATACATGCATATATGTGTACATATTACAAGTGCATATCGGACTGAGCAGACCAAAGTAGCAAAGCAAGAGAAAGGAAGGCAACAATTACTCCTTATTCATACAATTGCTATATGCAATGCTACGCTGCATTTATAGTGTAAAATTATGAATGCATATGTAAATATACATAATAAGATGTTTATAATCCTTATTTTTTTAAAATATATATACGTGTGTGCATATATTATAAGTATTTTAGGCTAAGCTAATTTCTTAGTTTTTGTATATATATATTTTTTATTTTTTGTCAAATAGAGAATGAAAAAAATTAGATTTTTTAATACATTAGATAGTTGGTTTTTACCCTACCACAAAAAGAAAATAAAAAAGGGAAAATTAAATTAAAATGCTGATCATAATTATATTTAAAAATAAAAATACTTTTTTATATTTGGCTGCAGCCTAATTATTTTATTTTTATTTTGTTGAGATCCATGTTATAATTCAGTTTAGTTCAACTCATATTTCATTCCATTGAATCAAACAATTAAATTAAAAATATTATTAAATTATGTATTATTTTATAAATTATATTTAATAATTATGTTAAAATATGATTACATTTAATAACAATGTTACTTTAGTTATTTAAGTCTTTTTCCTTATACTATTACAACATCTATTCTATTCAACTAAATACAAAAATACTATTATAGTTATATTTCATTCCATTAAACCAAATAAATAAATTGCTAATTACAATTCTGTTCTATTACATATTTACATCTCATTTTAGCCCATCCTAGTGTAATTATAGTCTATCTAAAATTGAAGTTAAAAAACTTTTAAAAAACTTTTAATTAATGTCAATTGATAATGCCAAACTCCATTAGAAGCTATTAGTGCAGAGCTGAAAAATGTTGCTCTTGTTTTTGCTTCAACATCTCTCCAAAACTTATTTCATCCTTCAAAAAATTTTCTTGATTTAATTTAATTTTTCATAGGGTTGTAAAATTCAATGGAGAATTTGAATATGGCGTTAGTTTCTTCTTCGTCCTTGTCTTACTCTTCTCCTCCAAAGTTATTTCCATTAGGATACAATAATCCTAATTACACTCTAAAAAACCCTACCAAAACCTTCCTTTTTCGAACTTCCAAGATTGCTCCTCGTTCTTCCCGAATTCCAAACTCCGCCCATGCTTCTCCTCTTCCCCCCCTTCATCCCCAAATTGGTATTGCTTCTCTTCTTTCTTTCTTTCTTTATTGTTTTGCTTTGATATTTAAATTTCTTATACTTTTTATATTCTTTTTTTTTCCCATGGATTTGATGTTAAGCAGTTTTGAGAAAGCATAGCGATGAGAGGTTTGCGAGCATTTCTTCTTCCAGCAATCAACAGACTTCTTAAGTTGGAGTCAACCCCAATCCCACTGTGCCTCCGCCATCCTCTCGAATGTAATTAAATCTTCCTTTTGTGTGTGTGTATCTAGCTTTTGGTTTCTAATTTCTGCTTTTGGAAATTAAAGAAAGGATGGATGATGAACTTAAGATTGTAAATTCTTTTGGAGGACTAATCATTTGATGTTCAATTTAATGTGAAGAAAAAAGTAATCCATATTGTGGTAGAATTATGGTTACTTATTGATCATTTATCCTTTTTTTTTGTTTTCTTTTTATTATTCTTTTCTTTAGTAAATTTTCAGGTAGGAAAAACTACCGGACAGAGCCTTAGGGGGCAAATTCGTTTGAATTGCTATGAAAACTTTAGCATTCTACTCCATTTTTTTTTACGGAATCGTGATTTTCTTTTATTTTTTATTATTTACTTTGCTTTATAGCAACTTTGGAGGAACAAAGCTAATACAGGGGGAAAAAGAAGTAATTACTTGGCAGACTTTATCTTTTGCGTTTTATGAACATTCTTTTCTTTGCTCAGTTATTTGTGTCTTTATATTTTTTCTAGAGGATCACCACTCTTTTGGATTGGAGTAGGCATTGGGCTCGCAGCACTTTTTACATGGGTGAGCAAGTGGATGCTTTTTCCCGGGTGATATTTTTAGTATTATTGTATTGATAATGGCAATGGTTTCTTTTTGGTACATATTTTGATGAGATCGTATGAAATGACAGGTAGCTTCAAGCTTAAAGGTGAGGGTTTCTCTCATATGAGGTATAGTTGTATGGCTCTTGCCTGTAATCTTTACGATAGAATCTTTGTTCGAGTTTTGGAAGTAGAATACTTAAATAAAGCAATTAAAATGTTGACGGGTAAAATTCCATTTAATGTGAATGCTTTGGATGTTTTCTAGTAATTGGAGGTCTTAATTATGCTTCTGGTGCCATTTGAAGTTAGGAAGTTGATGTCTTACATTAGTTTTTCAAGTTTCCCATATACTACCTAAAGGTGCTTTCTTTTATCAGTCAAACATTTTTTTGGAGGGTTTAGGTTTAGCCGTTGTCAGAGTCTGTATGTTTTGGTCTAGAAGGCTTAACATTATTATAGTAAATTATCCAGCTTGACGGATTCTTGAAGAAACTGATGAAGAAAACTAGAAGAGTAAACAAGAAACTTAGAGTGAAAAGATATATATCTTTGTAATCATTCAACCATACATCAACACAACTACTTTACTGAATTTATATGCATCAATAAAACTGCTCTTCAACTAATAACTGCATAAGCTAACTGCTAGCACATTTATCACATGTCTAATATTGTTTACAACAAGCACACCAGATATAACCACTATAACTGCTACATTTGACTAACTGAACTGACTTCATACGCTAACACAGCTGACCTAATTTGAACAAATTTGTTTGGCCATGTACTTGATTCTAATTGTTATATATTATTTGGAATTCCAAAATCCAGGTTATCATAGATAGTGGTAGTTCAAAGCAAAACTGGGGAATACAATATTTTCCTAGGCAACCTTGAGTTGACCTTCAAAATTGTGGTTTAATAAATTCAAAATATTTTTCTTCATCCATCCTAGAGGAAGATGAACCCCCACCTGGTTGGGCCCAATTTCTGGGGGTTTCAGAGCTGATAACAAAGTTGTTAATGGAAATCAGTTATCTGGGATATAAAATTGCTAGTTGAATTGTGTTGAGAAGCTGACTTAATGGCACAAAGTTGCCTTGACATACTGATTACAAAGACATGATTTATGTCCCCTGTATTATGGCACCGAGAAAAAAGTATGTCAATTTACAAAGTTGAAAATAATAGTATGATACTGAATATTTTGCTACATTCAGTTCCTTGTGTCATAAAGAGGACCAAAGCCCTATCATGGCTTGTTAGATATGTAACTATACTGTCTTTCATGGGCTTCTGTTTTGTAGCTGAGCTGTGTCATAATGTATCTAAATTATGGTCCCTGTTTTTGGGTATGCTTAACTTTCTTTATGAGCTTAAGATGGTACAAATGGCAAAACTTTTTAATGTAACTCTGCTATTTCATTGCTTCATGATGTTTACCTTTACATTATTCAGAAGTATGTGATGCAACAAGCTTTCAAAACCATGACGGGCCAGATGAATACACAAAATAATCAATTTGGCAATACTGTTTTTCCCTTGGGTTCCCCATTTCCATTTCCAGCACCTCCTTCAGCAGGTCCTGACATACCCCGTTCTCCTTCTTCTCAATGCACTGATACGGTTGATGCACCTGTAAGACAAGTTGAGGCAGCCTCTGTTACTGATCCAGCAACTGAAGTGAAAAGCGTGAAAAATGAAACAGAAACAGCCGAGCCAAAGAAATATGGTAATATGGAACATTTTTTATTACCCATAAAATGTTGTATAATGTGCAACTCTTCCTTTTTTGAGGTAAAAAGGAACATTATATGGGCAATTCTTGTATATGAAACTTTAGCAAGACTAACAGATTTTTGTCCTTCCCCTAGAATAAGGGCTTTACATTTTAGGTGATAGTATAAACTGATCTCTAGTATCAACTTAATTTTCTATCATCTTAAATGATGGTTTTAGATTTAGTTAACGACTGGATTCATTGTGTTGTTCTGGAAATTGTTTCTCTAAAATTGATGCAGATTTCTTTTTGCAGCTTTTGTGGATGTTTCTCCCAAAGAAACTATGCACAAGAGTGCTTTTGAAGATGCAGCTGAGCTAAGTTCACCAAATGGGATTCAGTCTTCCAAGGATGTAAGGTTTTAAATTTTTTTTTTTCTTATTAAGAAGCCGTGCTAGCATGGATATATCTTTAGGAGTCTGAAGTATCTATTTGGGAAATTAATTCTTTTGAATATTGTATGAAGCTTTCTGACAATGGAGCTGCATCCAAGCAGGATGCCGGTGCTTTTGGGGTTTCCAGGCAAGCGGTATGTAAAAAGCTAGTTGTGGAGTTTATGATTATTGGAATGGAATAAGGACATTTTGGTTTCTATTTGGCTGTAATATCTGTCTGAACTAAACGATAAAAACATACATGGAGAGTTTTGTGTCAAGTGCAACACTCCTAAACCTTGTAATCTTCATTGTTTAAATTTTTGTTGGGACAATGGGAGGTAAGTATTTGAACATAAAAAAATATATATTATTTAACGTATTAGAGATCAATAAGTCTTACCTAAGACAACAATTTTGGATATCATTGTTTGACTTGTTTGTATATTAAAAAAAAGAAACATTAGTAGGCAGTGTAGGAATATAGGAGCAAGCGCTTAAAGTCACTGGACTGGTCATGTGTTGATATGCAACAGTTTTCTTAGAAATTAATGTTATCTTTTAAAATATTCATCTCCTTAAAACTGCATTTTGTTGATGCGTTTATTGGCATAGCTAAATGGTGGTTAAATATTTGGTTTATTACCTCATTGGGACAGAGGCATTTCTGTTGCCTTCTTATCATGTACCATTTGCTTGCTATACTGTTCAAGATTATATATGTGGGGCCTCTTTGTCTCTAGTTTAGTTGTATTCATTGTTGACTTAATTATGCACATGCATATTTTTTACATGCTTTCTAGTTTCTTTCGTGCTCTATGAGTAATACTTAAGCAAACATTATATTTCATTTGCAGGAGGAGCAGGTCCTACCTTATCTGTGGATGCTTTAGAGAAAATGCTGGAAGATCCAACAGTGCAGAAGATGGTTTATCCGTAATATAGCTTCTTTTCCTTGAATATTTTTTTCCTGAAGTTTTTTTTAATTGGTTTCATCTTAGTGTGCCCTGAGGGGTGGTGGAAATTTGTGCTCCTGCCTGAAATGTGCATTATATAATACTTATTCTTTGGAATAGTTACCTAACACAAGGCCTGTCAAATTATTTTCTAACATCTTTCATTGTACAATATGTTTTAGGCATCTCAATGTTTTTGATGAGTAAACATGATATTGCTGCTTTTATCAACATACTAGTTAACGAGTCCTGCTCTTTTGTCCCTACACACTTTACGCCCCTTAATGATTTTAATGCCTATTTACCCTAGTGTACTGAACTGTGGATGTTGCTGGTTAAAACTAAGTTATCTTCTTTGTTGCCTCTTCTTTTCTTTTCTTTTTCCAGCAACATTCTAACATTCAGACCTTAAGCAAAAACCCTTTTTCATCAATGCGACCATTGTCATTTCTCCTAAATCTTGTGGACCTTGCCCAAGATGTTAGTGATTGAAAGCTGGCATCAGATCTACAGTTATTCATTTCTCCTCATCTTTTTTGTGAACCTTGCTTATGAAGTCAGTGATTGAGAGCTAACATCAGCTATCTCCTATTAGTGCTTTTGGAAAATGAGATCCTTGCAAGTTACATTGAAGGCAAAGATAGTAGACTTCCATATAGTACATGAACGTTCACCAGGATAAGGCATGGTAATGAGTTAAGTTGGCTAAAAAAATCCCTCAAAAAACTTTGAAGGTGTAAATTATATTTTAAAGCCTTTTCCAGATTTTCACATCTGGAAGTCATTTGTCAATTTGAAATTAGAGGTCAGTTGTGGTAGAAGCTGTCTGGTTATGGTTAGTTGTTAGAACTTAGAAGAGAGAGAAGGGAGGGGAGTGCTTGGATGGGATCTTTCTTTGGTAGATATTTGTCAATAAACTGAATTAACCTTTCATTGCAATCTTTGTTTTATCTAGTGAAAGGAAATTTAATCTTTTATTTATCCGTACAGGTAGTTGCCTGAGGAAATGAGGAACCCTGAGACTTTTAAATGTAAGTCCACACTTTTGATAACACTGCTCTCCTCTGTTTTTCTGTTCTTTCTTTTTGGCTGAGGGCGAGGGGTTAGCAAGGAGTAGGGAAGGTAGGTTTTTATGGTCTCTGTAAAATATATTATATGTTAAAATCATAGGTGACATATCTTTTTTCTGGTTAAGGAGTTAATGCCTTTACTTGTTCTATGAAGTTTCAGTTTTAATTAATTTCATTTAAGTTTCTGTATCCTGCAAAAACTTGTTTCATTTCCCAGGCAATTTAGTAGAACTATTTGTTTGCAAATTTCTTTGTTCTTTTGATGAATAACCTCTGCTGCAATTTTATGGATATCATTTTAATATTCCAATTTTCTTACTGTTGTGCATATTTTCTAATAGGGATGCTACAAAATCCTCAATACCGTCAACAACTGCAAGACATGCTGTAAGCTTCCTACTCACCTTCTGCATTTGATTACTTTTAGGGGTTTGCCTTTCTCTTGATTTACACTTGTCACAAGCACTGTCCCCAAAGAGAATTTATTGCTTACTTCTTGTCTAGTTCTATTACAGTTGTCTTGCTCACTATTCTATCTGGACTTTTTAATGTATGATTCCTGGTCTTCTTTTCTTTGTACAGATTTTTTGAATGCAGAGTTGGAATATGATGAAATTAGAGATGAATACTCTAATATATTGAGGAAAAACTCTCTCAGAACTATTATTTCTCAGAAATATTTATAGATATATACATGAAGCACTGAATCATGTAAGGAAAGAATATCTGTAATTAAAATCTCTAAAAATCAGCTATAATCCCTAAAGATTAGCTATTCAATGCTGTCGAATAAATCAAAGATTCTCAACACTCCCCCTAAGGTTGGTGGTGCATAGATGTCTCGCATGCCCACATTGCAAAGAAGATTATGATAAGTCTTACAGTTGAGCTCTTTAGTAAAAACATCAGCCAACTGTTTTTTGGATGCTAGATAACATAGCTTAAGACACTACTGGCTACTTTTTCCTTGATAAAATGACTATCTATTTCGATGTGCTTGGTCCTATCATGTTGCATTGGATTTTGAGCTATGCTGATGGCTGCTTTGTTATCACAGTATAAGGTTGATCCATTTTCATTCAACAACTTTAGTTATTCCAATACCTTTTGCAGCCATAAAAGCTCACAAACGCCTTGAGTTCATGTCCCTATGTTCAGCCTCTACACTTGATCGAGCAACAACACTTTGTTTCTTGCTCCTCCAAGTGACAAAGTTTCCCCCCACAAGAGTACAATAACCCGTTGTTGACCTTCTATCATTAAGGGAGCCAGCCCAATCTGCATCTATAAATACTTCTATATTGAGATGACTACTTTTGGAGAAGAGAATATACCTTTGCCTGGTGTAGACTTAAAATAGCACAAAATTTGCAATACTGCCTACACATGGGCTTCGCGAGGATCATGCATAAACTGGCTTACTAAACTAACTGTATAGGCTATATTAGGTCGAGTATGAGCGAGATAAATCAATCGTCTGACGAGTTTTTGATATCTCCCTTTATCCACCATTTCACCTATCCCTGCTCGTAACTTGTGATTACTCTCGATAGGTGATTCTATTGGTTTGCAGCCTAACATGCCAGTCTCTGTCAGAAGATTTAAGACATACTTTCTTTGGGAAATAAAGATTCCCTCTTTCGATCTGACCACTTCTATTCCGAGAAAATATTGTAACTTTTCCAAGTTAATGATTTTGAATTCTTGAGCCAATCGTTTCTTAAGCCGGGCCATTTCTTCCTTGTCATCTCCTGTCTTAATTATGTCATCAACATAAATTATAAGGAGAGTAATCTTACTCTTGTGATGTTTTATAAAGAGGGAATGATCAATATTACTTTGTCGATGGCCAAACAACATCACGGCCTTACTAAATGTTAAACCAAGTTTTGGGAGATTGCTTTAGTCCATTTAGGGCATTTTCAGTCTACGCACTTTCCCTTGAGTGTCTTTATCCTCAAATCCTGGAGGAACTTTCATATACACTTCTTTCAGGTCTCCATGTAAGAAGGCATTCTTTACATCAAACTACTGTAAGTCTTAGTCAAGATTTGTCGCACATGATAACAGGATCTTAATCGTGTTCAATTGAGCAACTGCAGCAAATGTTTCTTGATAATCCACTCCATGTGTCTGAGTGAATCCTTGCGCTACTAATCTAGCTTTGAGTCTTTCAATTGAACCATCAACCTTATACTTGATAGTAAACACCCATTTGCAGCTATTCATATTTTTCCCCTTAGGAGGATTAACCAGTTCCCATGTCTCATTTTTTGCTAAAATCCACATTTCTTCAATCATAACCTTTTTCCATCTTGGATCAATGAGAGCTTCTCTCCAATCCTATGGAATAGACAGAGAGAATAAGGACAAAACAAAAGCTCTTTAGGATCGAGATAAGGAATTATAAGAGACAAAGTCAGAGATAGAATGTAAAGTGCAAGTTCTAACACCTTTTCATTGGGCTATTGGTAATTCTAAATCAGTAACAAATTCAGGTAAAGAAGACTCACCTGACAATGAAGAGTCAGGGCATAGAGTAGATTGTATGATGGCATCTTCTTTCTTGCCTTTTCTAGTGTATGTCTTTAAATTAAGCCTATCCAATAATCGTCCACTAGTTTTCTCTTGGACCAAAGTCTCTATTGGAACTAAATTCTCCCTTGGAAGAGTAATAGAGTAAGGTGTCATCTCTTCATTTTCAATAACCTCCCCCCTGAAGAGATGATTGTGATGAAGAAAAGTAGGGTTCATCCTTACGAAATGTTACATCCATACATAATACTTTCTAGATGGCGGATGATAATATTTGTAAGCATTCTATGTGGGAGAGTATCCAATGAAAACATATTTTACTGCTCTAGGATCTAGTCTGCTATCATGTCGAAGATGGACAAAGCAAACACAACTAAAAACCTTCAGTGAAATTGCGTAATCCATCTTGCCGTGTAAGATTTCTATAAGACTTTAAAAATCAAGAACTCGAAGAGATATTTGATTAATGAAATAAGCAGCAACCAAATCTCATCCCCCAATAAAGCTTTGGGAGGTTCATAGTGAACATGAGTGATCTAGCAACCCCCAAAAGATGTTGATTTTTCCTTTCGACAACACCATTCTGAGCACTTGTATTGGGACAACTGGTTTGATGTAGAATCCCATATGATTCTAAATGATCATTAAAGTTATACTCGATTCCATTATCAGTTTGCAAAATCTTAACCTCAGCATCAAACTGAGTAGTAATCAATTTATGAAAAGAATGAAAATATGAGAAAATATCACTTTTAGACTTCAATAAAAAAACCCATGTCATCCGAGTGCGGCAATCAATAAATGTAACAAATCAACGATTACCACATAAAGAAGTAAGACAAGTAGGGCCCCAAATATCAGAATGAATAATCTCAAAAGCAATAGTACTATTATTATGTAAAGGATAATTGTTTCTTATATGCTTTGCAAACTCACATGCATCACAAATTAAAGAATCCAACTTAGTTCTTGAAAACAAAATAGGAAACATCTTGGCAAGAACAGTAAATGATGGATGTCCTAACCGTCTATGCCACTAAATTATCTCCCGATTAACATATTTATTCTCTACAATTAGGCTTGAGACATATATGACGATCAATCCAAAAGATATAAGCCATCACACAATTTACTACTACCAATCGTCTTCCTTGTCTGGAGGTCTTGAAAGACACAATGATTGGGAAAGAATTGAAGTTAACAATTTAAAGCTTTAGTGATAGTACTAATAGATAAGGGTTAACTAGAAATTTAGGGGTATGGAGGACAGAGGATAAAGTGATATTAGTAGTACAAACAACAAAACCTATTCCAGAGACGGAGGTAAGGGAGCCATCGGCTATTTGCACATTATCTTTAGATGGACAAGTAGTATATTTAAATAAGCTTTTGTTTGACCCTACCATATGTCTATTCGTACTAGAATCAATAATCCAAGATTCAGAAGTAGATGAAGCATTTAAAATAGTACTTGATTTCGCATGATTAGACTTAGCACCCGAGGTAGAGTCCAATTGAGACAAGAGACGTTAAAGATGTTGAATCTCGTTCGAGGTAAAACTTCCAGCAGAAGTGGACTTTTCCTCTGACAAATTTGCTCGAGATAAAAAATTACCCGTTTGCTTTCCTCCACAAACTCGAGCGGGGCGACTAACTTCTAGCATGAATCGTTAATGTAACGAGGCTTACCACAGGAGTCACACGTCAAGTGATCCTTGTCAGGCTTACCACCCAATGGACCATTCTGGTTAGCAATGAGGCTAACTTTCTCAATAGGTGGATTATAGAGCATAATAGTACGCCGAATCTCCTCCTGTTGTACATAAGAGTATGCCTCATGGAGAGAAAAGAACAGATTTTTGCCAAGAACTTGAATCTGAATATGATCATACTTAGTATTCAACCCAGCCAAGAAATAAAAAACGCGCTCCATCATCTGCTGAAATTTCCCAGCTTTACTTGTATAAGTCACTTGGAAATCTTGATAATAATCAAGTTCCTGCCACAAGCCACTTAATTCAGGAAAATATTGAGAAATCGTTAACTCCCTTTGTTTTGTACCATGGACTTTATTTGCGAATCTAAAATATTTGTGCATCATTCCCAATACGAGAGTAGCAATATTCCAAATCTTTTCCGCAATATCAAGCAACAAATAAGTTTTGGAAATATGGGATTTCATAGAATTGATAAGCCATGCCATAACAAGAGAGTTCGTAGAATCCCATTAACTAAAAATTGAATCAATGAGTTCAAGTTTCGACGTGATACCAGTGATGTATCCCTACAAGCCACGAACCTTGACTAAGCAAGGTAATTATTTTCAACAAGCTTTACAGGACTAATTTGCAACGAGAGATTATTGGTTGGAATTACGAGCTTCTCGTCCTTCAACATAATGCTGAAGAATAACAACTAATATTCCAAAAATAATCTGCTTGGAAAATTATAATAAAAACCACTCAAAAAAACACAAAAGAGATCCCACACAAAAAAAAGCTTAGTTGGAAATACACCACCAATCAAAGGAAAATGACTGGAAGGGAGTAGAGAGCACTGCAACAACGTCTGAAAAAACACAGCAGCAGCAGGTGAAGGCCACATGCGCTGTGTGAAACAAAGATGCAGTAGCTTGTGACAGTTCGTGAGGCCCACGTGCAGGTCTTTTGGTCACCAGACTCCGGGGTTTTGTCAGCGAGTGGTTGCCGACTCTAATGATAAGGGTGGTGAGAGAAAAAATTAAGGCTAGGGTGGAAAGTAACAATTTAGTGTTTCTAGGGGTTTTTTGGAACAACCTTAAAAAAAAATTATCCCAAAAAACGGATAAAACATCTGATACCATGATAAAATTAGAGATGAATACTCTAATATATTGAGGAAAAACTCACTCAAACTATTTTATCAGAAATATGTACAAATATATATACATGAAACACTGAATCATGGAAGGAAAAAATATCTCTAAAAATCAATTATAATCCTAAAGATTAGTTATTCGATGCTGCCAAATAAATCAAAGATTCTCAACAGAATACATTATTTCTGTAATCCTATCTTTAAATTTTTTATTATAATTCTTCAATACAGTTTTGCTTAAATATCTATAGTAGCGCTTGAAGAATAAGAAACTAACAGTGACAATTATCAAACATTGGTGTGACATTCTCACTTGCAAAATAAACATGATCCTAGAGCCAAATTTAGCTAATTGAGTAACTTCTAAAATGCATGAATGTCCTTTTCTTTCTTTCTTTCCTGATGTCAGCCAAATTTCGTACTTCATACATTTTTTGGATGCAAAGGCTTTAACTTTATTGGTTTATGATTTTTTCTTGTTTGTCATTAACTTTTAATTGATCTGGAAAATGTATTCTTTGGTGGTTCATCGATTTTCAAAAACTCAAGAATTAGTTTATTTTATGCGTTAAGAGAATCAGAATCTACTCTGGTACTCCACTGATGCAGTCATGACTTGTGTATATTATCCCATACCATCCTGCTTATGTTTTTGACTTTTATGTTGAGAGGTAATTGCTGTCATTTGTAGATGGAACATATTAACATGATGTACCAATTGTTTTTCCCTATTAGCCTTGCGGTTTGCTATTGTTATATGATTTTTCTTGTTTTTTAGAAGTGCATCAGTTTCCAGCAAATCTATGTGTTTATCTATTATCTCGAAATTCTTCTCAGAAATAATACGGGTGGAACTGGAAGTACTGAATGGGACAATAGGATAATGGAGTCCTTGAAGGACTTTGATCTCAACAGTCCTGAGGTCAAGCAACAATTCGGTAAGTCTGAGGCTTTAGTGCTCGGGATAAAAATCAGATACCAACTGGTGTATATCAGATCCATTATTTGTTATAGTTATTAGATGGTCAAATTCTCTGCTGCTTGAATATGGTCTGGCACCTGAAGAAGGTTCTTAATATCTTACCCTTTCCCATTTGCAGATCAGATAGGGCTTACACCTGAAGAAGTAATCTCCAAAATAATGGCCAATCCTGAAGTTGCTATGGCATTCCAAAACCCTAGAGTTCAAGCGGCTATCATGGATGTATGCTCTCTCCAGTTTATACATTGAATCCTTAAATATATGCAGGGGCGAAGGCAGAAAATTTTTTTTAGAACTAAAATTAAATTTTGATTTTTACGATAGTAAAAATATAATTTCACCATTTGAATAGTCTATATCTTTATAATTTTTAAAAGATTAAATCAAATTTTCATCATTTTTAGGGGTCAAAGTGTAATTTTATCTTTATTAATTTAAAATTTTTTAAAAATTTAAAAGGTCTAAATGGAAAATTTTTTATTTTAGAGGTGCCGGGGCCACTGTCAGTCCCTTCCTGGCTATGGCCTTGAATATATGTCTACATGTCATTCACTCATGGTAAACATTTTGTATTTTTTTTCATGACTTCGTGCTGCTTTTGCAGTGTTCCCAGAACCCACTGAGTATTGCGAAATATCAAAACGACAAGGAAGTAATATTTTCCTTCTTTCTATTCAATTGGTGGGCTTATTGGACATCATCACTTGGAGTTTCTCACCTTTACCTCTCTTTCGAACTTATATGTTCAGCATGTATATGGCTACATTAATTTATCCAAAAACTAAAACGCCTAAGTTTGATAAATGCTTATTAAAATTCTATCTGTGGTTTGTCATATCCTCGTTTGAACTTTGCTGCCGTGTTTTGGCTCTTGATTGCAGCAGAGGTCGTCTTGATAGTTAATTTCTTGATACCCTTCTATTGTTGGTAACTTGAATGACTAGACTCTTTTTCATTTACTTCAGGTTATGGATGTAGTCAACAAAATATCGGAACTCTTCCCTGGCGTGACGGGTCCACCTTGAATTTGGTAAGTTCATTGTAGTTTTTGCTCAATTTGATTTCAGATGGCGGAGGTGATCGGATCTGGAGCATCAAATCCCATTCAAAATTTTAATTATAAACATATATAATATTTTTTTAATTACTCTTTAGATAAACAAATATCTAAGTAAAGCCGAAAGTAATTTCCAGGTCTTCATTCTTAATTAGTTTCAAACTATCTTATCTTCTATTTGGTGATTGTTAGTTTTCCCAAAAATGAGAAATTTCTTAAATATTTTATGATTTTCTGAGAAGTTAGATGTTAATTGGTTTTCCTTTTGAATTTCAAGAATGTTTAGAGACAACTGAAAATTTATTTATTGTTTCAAAAAATATATATTTGAAATATTATTTCTACGTTTTACCAAATTAAAAAATAATACATTAATTTCACAAAATATCATCTTCATTAGGCGCTGATTATTTTTTTTATCATGGTACCAGGAGATAATTTAGGGAACCCAACGAAGCAATACTTAAATTGAAACTACAAATACAATTTTTAAGTTCAAATTTGCATTTTTTTTCATCATGATATGTTAGTGTTTTTTCTCACGTTAACGACCAAGTTTTTCTCTAAAAATTGTCGGTGATTAAGATCAGGTTCAAAAAATTAGCTTGAGCACTCATTGCATAAACAATTTTTTAAGTTTAAATTCGTTTAATAAGTCTTACTTTTAGAAGTTTTTATCTATTCTTGTAGTATGCTTTTTAGTCTTGCTTATGTATATAGTCTTGCTTTTGCAAGTGATAGGGTTAATTTTGTTGCCGTCTTTAGTTTAGTGGATATTTGATTCTCTTGTCGATTTATGTCCACCATTTTGGACTATCCAGAACTGATTTTCTTATCAAGTGTTTATAATCACTTTTGATATGTTGTGCTTGAATTGTGACAAAATCAATTGTCAATGTATCATAATATTTTATTGATATTGAAGTTAAAACTTTTGTTGTATTGATAAAATTTATCTTTCAACGCGTACAACGAGCATTTGTTATTTCTTCACGAATTGTATTAATGAAATTTCCTTATGAAAAAAATATTACAGTAACAAAGTAAACTAGTTTAAGTGCTTTTTTCAGTAGTTAACTTTTTGACACAATTTTTCAAGCAATAAACCATCAGTCCACTAATACAATAGCACACTACATTTCCAACAATTCTACAAGAATTTGCCGTGCACTGGGCCAAATTTTCCCGACCCGTTACAAACAAACTAAAAATAAAAAATAAAAATCTAATAATAAAAGTCCGATATTAACCCAAATACAAGATCAAAATTTAAATTTTATAACAGTCCAAAACTATTACAAATAGCTCAACTAAACCAAGACCCAAATATCCATGTACAATGTGGCCCAATGGCCCAAAACCTAAACATAGGTTTAGCCAAACAGCTACCCCTAAGTAGCAAGGCGCGCTGCAGTAGCCACCAAGCAGCCCTTTGTCCTCACCGCCAACGCAGCACCGTACGACCACCAAGCTCCATACATTCGTACCTGCATGAAGACAAGAACAGCACAGCAAAAAAAGCAACAAGGAGAAAAATAATAGAAAAGGAAATTTTTTGTATTTTTGTATTTTTTATTTTTGGCTATATAAAAGCCTTATTTTCATTGTAATGAGGAGGCAATACGCGTATATTAGACATACTGGAATACAAAAAATAGATTTACAAAGCAATCAGAAAAGCAAAAGTTTCTAAAGGTGGTACCTTTACCTTCAATTTATTCATTCCTTTTCTGCATCGATTTCCATTATTTTTCTAGGGATTAAAAGAAAGAAATATAGGAGGGGGAGAAAGAGAGAACGAAGATCTCACCTGGGTTTCGCCCGTTGCCACCGTGGTGCCCCCTTTTTCTCGCTGGAATCAGCATTCAGACGAAGGGGTTTGAGAGCATTTAGGGGCGTTTCAAATTTTTTCTTTAAAGGGGTAGAAGATTGATATTTTTCAAAAAATTTTTGCTTTTGTAGGACGATCAGACGACGTCGTTTTGGGTCAGTTACAATGGCCTTAAAACGGCGCCGTTTTAAGCCATGATCCATGCGCGTGACCCGACCCGCCAGGGGATCCACGCGTTTTTTATTTTTGGGTTATTTTCGAATAAAGTCCTTCCACATTTTATTATGTTTTAATTCAATTGTTTTTTTATTCTTAATTTATGCCTTTGAATTTCATTTCAGTTTCAATGTGGTCCGTTTGAAACCGCGGGTTTTGGAGGGCGGGTTATTCCCCACTTTAGTCCTTACTCATTATTCGCATGTTTCAAATCGGTCCCTTGTTACATTTTTATACCTGAATTCTCCTTTAAAATTTTATTTGGATTTTGATTTAGTCCCTTTTTATATACCTGTGTTCGCCTTTTTAGAATTTGGACCTTAAAATTGCATTCTATTTGTCAATCAAGCCCTTGTTCGTATATATTTAAACCTTTTTATTTATTTAAAACCATTTTAGTTATTTTAAACTTTGTATTAAACTGTTTCATGTCATTCATTTTGAATAGTTTTATATACATTTTGTTTTACATATTTTTTATATACATATATATTTTAAAAAATGTTTTATTATTTGTTGTGAGTTTTATTATTTGTATATTATTATTTTAAACTTTTATGTATATATTAACATTATATATCTTTAACGTTTTTATATATATTATTCATATATAAACCTTCTTATATATACAGTGTCCTATTTCAGATTTTCTTTTATGTATTATATTTTAAACTATTTATATTTTATTTTAAATATATTCTTAAACTTTATTTATTTATTTTAAAATCTTTTATTTATTACTCATTTTAAGATTCCTCTTTCGTATTATGTATCTTATACTTATATATATATATCTACCTTAAACCATATATATATTCATTTTATTTACCACTTATTTCCTATATATATCTTATCATGTATTTTTAATTGTTCTTTCATATTATATATACTATTTAAGTTATCATGTACACTGTCGATTTTTAAATGAATTTGTGTTTAAAATATTTTGCATATAATTTGATTCAAGCTCTTATTCTATAATATCTATTTCAATAATTATATATATCCCTAGTCTTTATGTAAATTTGTCAACTTATATATTATGTGTTCATTAATTCATCATTATTTTGGAAAATGTTGTATACCACACCAACTTCTAAACTCCATTTTGTTTTGTACGTGTTTTGTTGATTGATTTATATGGTGCCATACATTGTTGTTGCATATTATTTATTCATTTTTTGTATTGTTATATTAATTATTCTCCGTACATTTTTGAAATTAGGTTATATTTTTGGTTAGTTTTATTTAATTATTTGTTTTGTTAGTTGTTTAAATAAGACACATTGTCTTCATTCATCAAGTATTGTATCTTAGGTGTGTACGTTATCCTATATTATTGTTTTCCACTTGGTTTATGAAATGTGGTTTTATAAATTCAAATTTTTACGATTAATTTCGTCTTATTTCAAAAAATGCATTAATACGTTTTAAGCTAGTTTTATAAGTATTCATTTAAAAATCCTTTAAAACGAAGACGAGATTCGATATCTGACAATTCGATCACGGAATAGTGCCCTAACGTGTTGGGTTGCAATTTCGCGTTTGCTCAAAATAATCGAATATTCCTTCAAAATTTCACTCATGCCTTTTAAAAAATTCTTTAAAACGAAAGCAATATTCGGCGTTTGACAATTCGGGAATCATGCCCTATCGTGCTGGGTTGTGATTTCTCATTTGCTCAAAACAATCGAATATTCCTTTAGGTTTTCACTCATGTTTATTAAAAACTTTTCAAAACAAAGGATGTTCGATGCTTGGCGATTTGAGAATCGTGCCTTATCGTGCTGGGTTGCGCTTTTTTTTTCATTTGGTCTAAACAATCGAAGATCCCTTCGAAATTTCATTCACGTTTTCTAAAAGTCCTTTAAAACGAAAGAAGTGTTCGATGTTTGGCAATTCGGGGAATAGTACCCTATCGTGCTGGGTAGCAATTTCCCGTTTGGTCAAAATAATCGAATATCTCTTCGAAATTTCACTCGTATTTTATAAGGTGAGGCAATGTTCAATGTTTGGAAATTCAAGGAATCGTGCCCTACTGTGCTGGGTTTCGGTTTTTTGTTGGACCAAATAGTTGGGCATCCTTTTGTAATTTTCGAATTATAAGCTTTCGGACGTCGAAACAAGAAGGTTTTGGCAACCAACTCGGGTTACTCGAATGTTATTAAAAAAGAACCACATTTCAAAAACATCTTTAAATTTTAGATATAAGGACAGTATTTAATCGATTTGGTACCAATTTTGGGCGTAGTGAGGGTGCTAATCCTTCGTCATACGTAACCGACTCTCGAGCCCGTTTTCTCCTATTTTCGTAGACCAGAATCGTTGTTTTAGTAAACCAAAAATGTTTTATTAAAATAACCAAATTCTTAGGTGATCCGATCTCACCTAAACAAAAAGATCGGTGGCGACTCCACGTTTTATTTTCAAAAAGTCGATCCTCGTTCGTTTTTCATTAAACCTTAAAATTTAAAATAAAAAGGGTGGTTTCGACAGCTTGGCGACTCCAATGGGGACTATCGAGAGAGTCAAGCCATAAAATTGATTGTTTGCTATTCTTTTGTCAAAAACTGAAAATTTGTTTTGAAAATCATGATTGCATTTGTTCGTATAATTGTTATGGTTCGAGCTTTTAGAATAATACTGCATTTCGTGATCGCTGTGGTCACACCTTCTAAGTGGGAGTAAGAAACTATGCTTTCGTGAGGTTTTCACCTCCGCATGGGCTAGTGGATTACTTTCGGGATACATCCGTACCTATGATTTCGTGAGATTTTCATCTCTGCATGGTCATAGCGAAATGTATTCCCCTGAATTGAACTCGATCCGTATGAGCCTATAAAGGGTGAGGATCGAGGAATCTGCTGGTTCAGGTACCCTTACTCTAGAACCGAGCCACATATAGAGAAACCTAGGAGGTTACCCTAGGTAGAGCCACTCCGAACCCTTAGTGATCACCCGATTAGGTACTTTGTTGGTTATTTATTTCTGTACAAACGTGTTTTGTTTTTTGTTTGTTCATGAATGCATTGCATTACATCATCATAGAAAGGAGGTGTTGATTCATACTCGATTGCTAAATAGAACAGTTTGTCATAAGAAAACGAATTTCTTAATAACGCGGATTACAATACGGTTGTCCGAATTTGGTCCAAGTGAACACGACAGAAGAAGGCTAACAGTTCTTGGAGGAAAACCAAACTTTACCTAAGGATTCAAGCTGATAAAGATTATCCAAAAGCCGTCGCGTCCCAACTTTCTTAAAGGAGCTAATCAACATTGCGAGGATAGTAATTCGTGGCCTAGATCAAGCAAAAAGGATTACTTCCGGGATACATTCGTACCTATGATTTCGTGAGATTTTCATCTCCGCATGGTTATAGGGAAATGTATTCCCATGCACTGAACTCGATCCGTATGAGCCTATAATGGGTGAGGATCGAGGAATCTGCTGACTTAGGTACCCTTACTCTAGAACCGAGCCACATATAGAGAGACCTAGGAGGTTACCCTAGATAGAGCCACTCTGAACCCCTAGTGATCACCCGATTAGGTACTTTGTTGGTTATTTATTTCTATACTAACGTGTTTTGTTTTTTGTTTGTTCATGACTGCATTGCATTACATCATTATAGAAAGGAGGTGTTGATTCATACTCGATTGCTAAATAGAACAGTTTGTTATAAGAAAATAAATTTCTTAATAACGCGGATTACAATACGGTTGTCCGAATTTGGTCCAAGTGAACACGACAGAAGAAGGCTAACAGTTCTTGGAGGAAAACCAAACTTTACCTAAGGATTCAAGCTGATAAAGATTATCCAAAAGTCGTCGCGTCCTGACTTTTTTAAAGGAGCTAATCAACATTGCGAGGATAGTAATTTGTGGCCTGGATCAAGCAAAAAGGAGCTAGTAGAGGCATGCATTGAAAGCTTGCGAGATTTGACTCTCACAAAGAAAGGGGATCAGTGCCTTCGCCTGGAATACGAAAGCAAGGCCGTATACATAATCCGTTTTATGAAAAAGAATTTGTTTTATAGAAAAGTTGTTCTAAGGGAATTGAATTCAAAATCAACATCTTTCTTTCCTTTGCATTCATCCCATGCATTTGCATTGCATTGCATCATTTGCATTAGATTTTCCCAAAATGACCTTAATTAGGTAAAATTATTTCAGAACCGACAAAGAATATGGACCAAAGGTTGGAGAGAATGGAGCAAAGGCAAATACAGATGCAAGGGCAATTGATTAAAATTCAACAAGATATGCGAGAAATGCTAGAGCTCCAAAGAAATATGATGGGCCAGTTAACCCAGTTACTGGCCGGAGAATTTGAAAAAAGGAGTGGCCCAGTGATTAATAGTGAGGATGATAATGAAGAGATCATCTATTCCCCTGGTTTTACCCCAATAAGTGTCCTGACCCAACCAGACATGCAAGGGGTACCCATTGTTATCGAACTCCAATATCAGACGGATACATCAGCACTGTTGAGCTTCTCGATGGGTTCAGGTTTTAACCCTGAAGATAATCGAGCCAAGCCAGTTGTTTTGTCGGAAACGAAGGAAAAAGGAGAGTGGACTTTAAAGGCCCCGAAGAAGAAGGAAAAGAAAGCAAATAGCACGAGTAGGTATGGAAGGGGTCGTTCGGAGCCGGTTATAGTAAGCCAGCCAAGGACAGTAACCACCAGCCATCAGGCCTCCCCAAGGCAAGAACATAATTGAAGACCAAACTCAGAAAAACCCCAATATACGCCCATTCCAATCACGTACAAAGAGTTGTACCGCGTTCTGTTCGACATACATGTTGTATCTCCTTTTTACATGAAACCTATACTGCCCATACCCTAAATGGTACGATGCAAGCAGTCAATGTGAATACTATGCGGGAATCACGGGGCATTCCATCGAGAACTGTACCGCTTTTAAAAAGCTAATCGAAAGATTTATTAAATTGGGTATTGTGAAATTCGATGGTCCCTCTGGAGCGGGAAATCTGTTATCCAACCTTTCTGTTAAAGAGATGGACATTATGAGTTCCAAGATGGATTGGGTTGTGACACCCCTAATTTGACCCTAGTCGGGAAGTGGTTTCGGGACCGCTAAACCGAGTTGCAGAAATAATTGAATATAATATTTTATGTCTAAAATATGTGATCATGCATGTGTGCAATTTGAATGCTTTGATTTTTGTCAATTTGAATGTGTTTCTAAATAAAAAGGACTTATGTGAGAAGCTTTGAATATATGTGTGGCTTATTTTAAGTGATTAATTATTGAATGATGCAAATAAGTGGGTTTGCATGCCAATTTGCCACTTTTAATGCTAGTGGCCGGCCAAGCTTATAAGTATGGGCATTATATGCATGGGTTAATATTATTATATTTATTAGTGGTGAGAAATATGTAATAAAAAAATGTATTAGATGAATTAAAGATGAATAAAAGAGTATGGGTAATAAAAATAATGTGTTAGTGAGAGGAGAAACCAAAGTTGGTTTATTCCTCCATTGCCGTAGCTAGGAAAGGGTGGAGAAGAAATTTCCTTTTGTTGTTAAAATTTTCAGCTAAGGAGATTGCTAGATCAAGGTATGTACAATGCTACTCTTGGAAATTCATGCATAAATTGAATGGTTAGTTTGAATTCTACCTATTTCATGGCTCAAATTTTTGTTATTTTGGAAGATTGAAATTCGGCCAAGGAGCTTGAAATTCTTAGTAGTTGTTTTGATGTCATTAGCATGGAAATTTATGTTGGATGTGTTGAATTTGCTAGTTGTTTTGGCTTGGAAGTTAAGGTTTAGTGTTTGATTATGTGATTGCCGAATGTGTGGATAGTTGAAGGAAAATTTGTTAAAATGCTTAGTAAATGGATATTTGGTTAATATTGTGTATATTAATTACTTAAAATATAAACTTTAAATGAGTACTAAAGGTTGTATATAAATTCGGCCTTGGGAGAAATGTTAGTATAAAAATGCTTGAAAGTTAAATAGGTGATTGCTTTAATGACCAAATGTGCCAAAGAATAATGCATGATCTAGTCGACCAATATGTGTTAAGGGAACATGAATAAATATATTTCGATGAGCTATACATTCGGTTATAGTATGAAATGCAATGTTAATACATAGTTGCTAGTATGTATATGTGTGCTGGCCGAATTTGAACTTGAATAATGATTTGAGCACGATGTATTGTATTGAGAATAGGCTTAAGTGAAATTGTGATGAAATTGATTGGTGATATACATGGTTAAATAATATGTAATGCATTAGTTAGTAAAATGTATGCCATTTATGTGTGGTATTAAGTATATAATCGGCCTAAACATAGACATGCATATTCGGCCATAGGAAGAAGATTGGTGTTGCATGTATTCGGTTAGAGGCAAGCATATTGATGCTTTTGTCTTGGCTTAGAAAATTTGGCCAAGGGGGAATATTAGCTAAAATGTTGAGTTTGATTCATGATTCCATATATATATGTGACTCTAATGCCTAAAGTATATATGGGCTAAGTACCTTGAGGTTTTCTTTTGATGTTCGAATGAATTGTATTAAATTGCTTGATGTGATTAAAAAATGCATATGACCATTGTGTAGTTGAGCTAGAAGGTGGCCATATGACCAATCAAACTCCTTGTCATATTCGGCCATAAGCTAGCATAATGAGACTTTAATAAGTTAAATTTGTTTGAATTAGCTCAAGAGCTTAGAGGACCACAGTTGGATAAGGGAAAGGAAAAAGTGATCGAATAGCTGCCGAAATTGTTCGACCACATCCGAGGTAAGTTTTAAGTGATTAAACGTTGAGTAAATTCAATTATAATAGGACATGATGAGTTGATTTAATAAGATATGATGTGGCCATGATATGTTCTAAGCTCAAATGGTAAGTTCTTAAGTGTTTGAGCTTGGGAATTCAAGGGTAATTTGAAATAGTCTGCTTAGGACAGCAGCAGTAACGTGACTTTAGAAAATCACCATAAATTTATGGATTTGAATTAGAGGCTGTATGAGACATGAAATTAAAGCTTAATGAGTCTAGTTTCTTATAAAAGAAACCGTGTAAGCAAAGGAATTTCCGATAACTAGATACTTAAAGTTGTGTGAGACAGCACAGAATGACACTGAAATCCTCTGTTCTGTTTTTAGAAAATCATTATAAATTGTACAAAAATGGTTATAAGATAAAATTTATATGCTTAGACTCCTTAATGAGTCTAGTTTCAAATGCAATCTAATACAACACATTTTGAATTCAGTAAAATGAGAAATTTGATTTGTAGTGAAGAGTGGTCAGATTAGTCAAACAGTGAAACAGGGGAAACTTTAAGAAAAATCTGGTATTGATTGGCCAAACCTAAAATTCTGGAAATTTTATGGATGGAAGATATACGAGTCTATATTCAGGAAAAATTAACGGAAAGTGATTTGGAGTTTTTTAGCTCCAGTTATAAATAATTTAGTGACTATTGCTCAGGGAAAACAGCTTGTGCTGAATTTGAGATTATGTTGTGAACCTTGATAAACTTGTTTTAGTTGCTCATAAGCTATTGATTAAACCCATACTTGAATTCTAAATCGTGATATTGTAAGTTTATGAGTATTCGAATATGAAATGATAGTAAGGCCTAATGGCCGATGTGATGAATGTGAAAGTGTATATATATGTGATAAGGCCTAATGGCCGATGCGATGAATGTGAAAGTGTATATGTGTGATAAGGCCTAATAGCCGATGTGATGAATGTGAAAGTGTATATGTGTGATAATAGCCGATGTGATGAATGTGAAAGTGTATATATGTGATAAGGCCTAATCGCCGATGTGATGAATGTGAAAGTGTATATATGTGATAAGGCCTAATGGCCGATGTGATGAATGTGAAAGTGTATATATGTGACGGGGCCGAGTGGCCAACGTGATGGATGTGAAAGTGCATAAATGTGATAAGTCCCGAAGGGCATTTGTGTCAGTACTATATCCGGGTTAAAACCCCGCAGGCTTTATGCGAGAATATTATCACTGATTAATGTCCGTAAGCTTCGTGCTCGTACTATATCCGAGCTCTAAAGACCCGATGACTACGTGTGGGAATTTTTGTCCGGGTAAGACCCGATAACTTCGTGTGGAGATTATGTCCAGGTAAGACTTCGTAATAAGAATTGCTTATAAATATATTCAATGCGAAAGGTTAAACAGGTATGTACTCCAAGTTTATATGTGAGCTTAATTTGCACTAAATCATAAGGTAGTTATGTGATGCATACGAGAGCAATCTATGAGACTATTCCTATGATTATGTGACATCGGATCAGTGTGAGAGGTGATGTGAAATCATACGATATATCTATGTCACATGAGCTCACTTTTATGTGAAAGTTTATCTGCCTATTGTATATGATGAGATGTGCATATTCGGTAAAGGGATGGTATGCCCGAAGGAAGAGTGAAATAAAAATACGAACAACTATGTTATAATTTGATTGTTATCTGTTGACACTGCTTAAAACTTACTAAGCATTGTAATGCTTACTCCGTTTACTCTGTTTCCTCTATTTTATAGATCTCATTGCGAAGCTACAGGCTCGGGGATCGTCAGCAACTAGTCACACTATCACTATCCACTGTTTGGTACTGCTATGTTTTGGATTATCTTATGGCATGTATAAAATAGACTAGTGGCGGAAGAATATTTTGGTTAATGTATATAGCCATGCGAAAATGGCTTATATATGTTTGAGCATAATGTTATAATCATTTGGTATGGAATGGTTAATCACTATCATAATTTGTGCTATTTATGCTAAAAGGGCTAGTTGAATCATGGAAACTATGAAATAGGTAAAGTCTACCTTAAAGGCAGATGCTGGCAGCAGCAGTGATGTAGATTTGGGAAAATCACTAAAAATAGTAGGATTAGAATTAAATAATGAATAAATTATGTAAACGAACCTTGATGAATCTATTTTCATAGGAAAGTAACAAAACGATCATATGGACAGTATGTTAAGAGATATTCAGGTTCTCGTGAGACAGGGCCAGAACGGTTTCTGGATTCCCTGTTCCGACTTTGGAAATTCATTATAAATTAACCAGAGATAATTAGGAGTCATGCCATATATGTATAGATTCCTTTCTGAGTCTAGTTTCTATAGAAACAAGCGGCATCAGTATTGAAGCTCTGTGCAGGGAGATATCCAAGTCGTAATGCGCAAAGGTCAGTGTAGTCGATCCCTGTAACATGAGAGACTTTGACTAATAAACTGTACTAATTGGCCTGACCAAAAATTCTAGAAAACAATATGTGGATGGGCATATGAGTCTAGTTTCAGGGAAAATTTACGGAACTGGATTTCGAGTTTCAGAACTCAAGATATGATTTTTAAAGAGACTAGTACACAGACTGGCAGCTTGTCTGGGAAATTTTTTTTAAGTGATTTGAAGTCTGTTAACACCTCGTGTTCGAATCCGGCGACGGCCTCGGGTTCGGGGTGTTACGTGGGGCATGAGATTTAAGGGTACATCGAGCTTAGGACTCCAATGCAAGACCTGGCATTGGGGAATCCAAACATTAATGACGTATCAGAAGAGGAAACCCGGGAGTAGACTTTCCCAAGCTTCTGCCCTTACGTACTTAGGGAGTTTTAAACAATGGGACTGTGAAAGAAGATCTTTGTATTTTTAGAGCTAATCTAGAGTAATATTCAAAACACACTTGTTGTTTTAAGCCTAGAAGCAACAAGGATCCTTTTGTGAAATAGGCTTGTACCCAAAATCTTTATTTCAATGAAATACATGCTTGTTATTATCTTGAGTAAATATTATTTTATTCATTTCATACTGTACAAACGATTATCCTTAGATTCTTTCATTCATGATCATACCATACAAATAATCATCCTTAGAATAATTCTTTGGAATATGCCTTCGTACCTACAACAGGTCTCTAGATATCAATGACGTGAGCGACGCTGTCACTAATTCCGAGTCTCTTTTTGAGCAAGATATGTTTCTAGAGGGATCTCAGGACCTTGAAGATGATAGAGATTGTAGTCTATCTCTTAATTTGTTAAGGATGGTAGAACAAGATGAGAAATAGATTTTACCTTACAAAGGTGCAATAGACGTCGCGAACCTGAGAGAAGAGAAAGAGATAAAGAGTGGAGTATATAACACCACAGAGACAAAGCAAGATGTCAAGAATGCAAAGATATTTTTTCCATGATCGTATCAAGATATGCCTGAGCTACTATGGTCTGTGGATGCTAAAAAGGGGTCTATATGAATGTTAGGAGGACGCGTACTAATGGTTTTACGTTAGCTAGGCTAATCATGAGGTTCGAGTGCTGCTAATCACCATGGAAGGGGATTGTATCAGTCAGGCTGTGAATGCCAAACGAAAGAAGACAAGACTTTTAGGCTTCCTCATTTTCTTCACAAGATTTTCTATATATGAGGCATGGATATTATAGGGCTGATTCCATCAAAAGCTTCTAATCGATATCGATTCATCTTTGAGGTTGTCGATTACTTCATAGAATGGGTAAAAGCCATTTCATATGCCAATGTTACTAAGTCGATAGTCGTCGAACTTCAAAAAAAGAAGAAAAAGAAAAAAGGGAGATTAGGTGCCGATAAAGAACATTAGAAAGATTCAATGTCAAAAGTTGACAATCTGTTCAAACATCAAACGCCATATCATGACGCAGCAAAAATCATGGAAGATAATCGAGGCTTGTAGAGATTGGCGTAAAGAAGTTACCATTTACCCTCTATACTTATTGAACATCGGCCAGAACCTTTGCCGGAGCAATACATTGTTCGTCTGCTTAATGGGATAGAAACGGTTTTGAAAACAAGATTTCTTTTGGCCAAGTCTTAGTTGAAGTTAGATCAGGCAGAATAGATCCAATCCCGATATGATCAGTTGAATTTGAAGAAAGGAGGTTGAAAGCCATATGACATGGCCTAATGTACCAGAAATGAATGATGCAAGCTTACGTCAGAAAGGCTCTTCCTAGAGAACTCCACGAGGGGGACCTGGCGTTGAAAAGTTCCTTTTTACATAAAAGGACTTCGAAAAAAGAAAGGCCAAGGCGAAAATTCTCAAAAGATGCTTTGAGACCTTAAAAAAAACAAAAAGAAAGAAGAAGAAGAAGAAAAAGAAAAAGAAGAAGAAAAGGAGAGGCCAAGGCGAAAACCCGCAAAGGGCGCCTTGAAACCAAAGGGGATTTGAGTCGAAAACCCAGAAAGGGCGGCTCAAATTTGGATCAAAGTGAGGCACACAACAGTCTTGCTACGTCTAAATTAACAATGAAGAAGTATGCTACGTCTCGTCTCGGGGCATCGACAAAGTACTCTGGATCCCCTAAATACATATTGAGCTCAAAATGGACCTCAAGAAGTTTGTACAGAGAAGCTCGGGCTGCGATATCTGGGGCACCTAGTTTTCATCTTACCCACACTGAATTTACTATCTTTTATTACTATATTCGTTTCAAAATATGCTCCAAATAAACTTCCTTCATATTGCATTGCTATCTCTGATTAACTTATTCATGTTGAGTTAATTGCCTTACTTATTGTATTTACGATCTTTGAATAATTTATTTGTTTCGAGCTGTGCTCTTACCCAATTTTCTTCTTGTCCATTGTTTTGATCTTTTTCAAGCATTTTGCATTGAAATAACGATTAATGGACCAATAATACTTTCATAATAAAAAAAGTTCTGTATATTACTCGGAAGGCTTCTAAATAGTACAAGAACCTGAAACAGGACTGTTGTTGAGAACTCACCAAACCCAAGGGATGGAAATGTTTGAGAAAGGGGAGTCTAAATTGTGGCTATCTCTTCGAATTTTCTATTAAAGGTATCAATTAACGAAAAGGCAAGATATTTCGTTGGTGATACAACCTCGACAAATGACAAGCAATGTCAATCTAAGTGTAAGAGGGGATCATTTTCAGGAAAAGAAAGATGATATTCTGCATTCACGTAAATATCAGACATGCACACAGGGTCATTACACCCGAAGAATGATGTAACAAATCAAATTGATCCTATACCCTGAGTTGCAGTGGATTGGATAAGCAAAAACTCTAAAAAGTTTCAGTAGGGCAAGCTTGCCGAGCAGATTGAGATTGTTTCTTTGGGTTTTCTGTCAAGAATACCAGCTGAACAAGATGGTCGCATAATATGCCAGTGATAATGTCCTGATGAATGAGCAATGATACCTGGATCATTTTCATTTTCGCATTCATATATCATTCATAACACATTTAGTTAGGAGCATTTGATTCATTTCGATCATAGCATTCTAATTATTTGACATAAACATCACATCTAGTTAGGAACAATTGATTCATGTTGATCATAGCATCTTAATTATTTGGCATAAGCATAGGCCTACGAAACAGAATGTAGATCTTGTCTCCCTGAAGTTGCAGTGGGGCAAATCGAAGACGACGAATCTTGGCTTCCAGAAGTTGCAGTGAAGCAGATTTAAGCAAGTCCTAGCTCCCTAAAGATGTAGTGGAGTAGGTTGAATATTGTAGATCTTGTCTCCCTGAAGATGCAGTGGGGTGAATCGAAGACGATGGATCTTGGCTTCCTGAAGTTGCAGTGAAGCAGATTTAAGCAAGTCCTAGCTCCCTAAAGATGTAGTGGAATAGGCTAAATATTGTAGATCTTGTCTCCCTGAAGTTGCAGTGGGGCGAATCGAAGACGACGAATCTTGGCTTCCTGAAGTTACAATGAAGTAGATTTAAGCAAATCCTAGCTCCCTAAAGATGTAGTGGAGTAGGTTGAATATTGTAGATCTTGTCTCCCTGAAGTTGCAGTGGGGCAAATCGAAGACGAAGAATCTTGGCTTCCTGAAGTTGCAGTGAAGCAGATTTAAGCAAGTCCTAGCTCCCTAAAGATGTAGTGGAGTAGGCTGAATATTGTAGATCTTGTCTCCCTGAAGTTGCAGTGGGGAAAATCGAAGGCGACGAATCTTGGTTTCTTGAAGTTGCAGAAGCAGATTTAAGCAAGTCCTAGCTCCCTAAAGTTGTAGTGGAGTAGGCTGAATATTGTAGATTTTGTCTCCCTAAAGTTGCAGTGGGGCAAATCGAAGACGACGAATCTTGGCTTCCTGAAGTTGCAGTGAAGCAGATTTAAGCCACCATCCTAGCTCCCTAAAGTTGTAGTGGAGTAGGCTGAAGATTGTAGGTCTTATCTCCTCGAAGCCGCGATAGAACAGATCAAGCTAATTACAGAAACATAGACTAAATCCACAAATTTTACCCCCGAAGTTGCAATAGAACACATTGAGGATACTGAAAGAAAAGAAGTACCAAGGGAAGTCGGGATTCGGCAGGTCTCGACAAATTTGACCCTTTTATAGTCTTTGCTCTATTCTCGTTACACGATAATGAGCAAAGAGGGGCAGCTGTAGTGGGCCAAATTTGCCCGGCCCGTTACAAACAAACCAAAAACAAAAAATAAAAACCCAATAATAAAAGTCCGATATTAACTCAAATACAAGACCAAAATTTAAATCTTATAACAGTCTAAAACTATTACAAATAGCCCAACTAAACCAAGACCCAAATACCCATTTACAATGTGGCCCAATGGCCCAAAACCTAAACATAGGTTTAGCCAAACAACAATAGAGAGGAAATTCTTTGTATTTTTCTATTTTTTATTTTCGGCTATATAAAAGCCTTATTTTCATTGTAATGGGGAGGCAATACGCATATATTAGACATATTGGAATACAAAAAATAGATTTACAAAGCAATCAGAAAAGCAAAAGTTTCTAAAGGTGGTGCCTTTACCTTCAATTTATTCATTCCTTTTCTGCATCGATTTCCATTATTTTTCTAGGGATTAAAAGAAAGAAATATAGGAGGGGGAGAAAGAGAGAACAAAGATCTCACCTGGGTTTTGCCCGTTGCCACCGTGGTGCCCCTTTTTTCTCGCTGGAATCAGCATTCAGACGAAGGGGTTTCAGAGCATTTAGGGGCATTTCAAATTTTTTTTCTTTAAAGGGGTAGAAGATTGATATTTTTCAGAAAATTTTTTCTTTTGTAGGATGATCAGACGATGCCGTTTTGGGTCAGTTACAATGGCCTTAAAACGGCGCCGTTTTAAGCCATGATCCATGCGCGTGACCCGACCCGCCAGGGGATCCGTGCGTTTTGATTTTTGGGTTATTTTTGAATAAAGTCCTTCCACATTTTATTATGTTTTAATTCAGTTGTTTTTTTATTCTTAATTTATGCCTTTGAATTTCATTTCAGTTTCAATGTGGTCCGTTTGAAACCGCGCGTTTTGGAGGGCAGGTTATTCCCCACTTTAATCCTTACTCATTATTCGCATGTTTCAAATCGGTCCCTTGTTACATTTTTATACTCGAATTCTCCTTTAAAATTTTATTTGGATTTTGATTTAGTCCCTTTTGTATACCTGTGTTCGCCTTTTTAAAATTTGGACCTTAAAATTGCATTCTATTTGTCAATCAAGCCCTTGTTCTTATATATTTAAACCTTTTTATTTATTTAAAACCATTTTAGTTATTTTAAACTTTGTATTAAACTGTTTCATGTCACTCATTTTGAATAGTTTTATATGCATTTTGTTTTACATATTTTTTATATACATATATATTTTAAAAATTGTTTTATTATTTGTTGTGAGTTTTATTATTTGTATATTATTATTTTAAACTTTTATGTATATATTAACATTATCTATCTTTAACGTTTTTATATATATTATTCATATATAAACCTTTTTATAGTCCTATTTCAGATTTCCTTTTATGTATTATATTTTAAACTATTTATATTTTATTTTAAATATATTCTTAAACTTTATTTATTTATTTTAAAATCTTTTATTTATTACCCATTGTAAGATTCCTCTTTCGTATTATGTATCTTATACTTATATATGTGTATATATATATATATCTACCTTAAACCATATATATATTCATTTTATTTACCACTTATTTCCTATATATATCTTATCATGTATTTTTAATTGTTCTTTCATATTATATATAATATTTAAGTTATCATGTACACTGTCGATTTTTAAATGAATTTGTGTTTAAAATATTTTGCATATAATTTGATTCAAGCTCTTATTCTATAATATCTATTTCAATAATTATATATATCCCTAGTCTTTATGCACATTTGTCAACTTATATATTATGTGTTCGTTAATTCATCATTATTTTGGAAAATATTGTATACCACACCAACTTCTAAACTCCGTTTTGTTTTGTACGTGTTTTGTTGATTGATTTATATGGTGCCATACATTGTTGTTGCATATTATTTATTCATTGTTTTGTATTGTTATATTAATTATTCTCCGTATATTTTTGAAATTAGGTTATATTTTTGGTTAGTTTTATTTAATTATTTGTTTTGTTAGTTGTTTAAAGAAGACACATTGTCTTCATTCATCAAGTATTGTATCTTAGGTGTTACGATATCCTATATTATTGTTTTCCACTTGGTTTATGAAATGTGGTTTTATAAATTCAAATTTTTACGATTAATTTCGTCTCACTTCAAAAAATGCTTTAATACGTTTTAGCTAGTTTTATAAGTATTCATTTAAAAATCCTTTAAAATGAAGACGAGATTCGATATTTGACAATTCGATCGCGGAATAGTGCTCTAACGTGTTGGGTTGCAATTTCGCGTTTGCTCAAAATAATCGAATATCCCTTCAAAATTTCACTTATGCCTTTTAAAAAGTTCTTTAAAATGAAGGCAATATTCGGCGTTTGACAATTCGGGAATCATGCCCTATCGTGTTGGGTTGTGATTTCTCGTTTGCTGAAAACAATCGAATATTCCTTTAGGTTTTCACTCATGTCTATTAAAAACTTTTCAAAACAAAAGATGTTCGATGTTTGGCGATTTGAGAATCGTGCCCTATCGTGCTGGGTTGAGCTTTTTTTTTCATTTGGTCTAAACAATCGAAGATCCCTTCAGAATTTCATTCACGTTTTCTAAAAGTCCTTTAAAACGAAAGAAGTGTTCGATGTTTGGCAATTCGAAAAATAGTACCCTATATGTTGGGTAGCAATTTCTCGTTTGGTCAAAATAATCGAATATCTCTTCGAAATTTCACTCGTATTTTATAAGGTGAGACAATGTTCAATGTTTGGAAATTCAAGAAATCGTGCCCTACTGTGCTGGGTTTCGATTTTTCGTTGGACCAAATAGTTGAGCATCCTTTTGTAATTTCGAACTATAAGCTTTCGGACGTCGAAACAAGAAGGTTTTGGCAACCAACTCGGGTTACTCGAATGTTATTAAAAAAGAACCACATTTTAAAAACATCTTTAAATTTTAGATATAAAGACAATATTTAATCGATTTGGTACCAATTTTGGGCGTAGTAAGAGTGCTAATCCTTCCTCATACGTAATCGACTCCCGAGCTCGTTTTTTCCTATTTTCGTAGACTAGAATCGTTGTTTTAGTAAACCAAAAATGTTTTATTAAAATAACCAAATTCCTAAGTGATCCGATCTCACCTAAACAAAAAGATCGGTGGCGACTCCACGTTTTATTTTCAAAAAGTCGATCCTCGTCCGTTTTTCATTAAACCTTAAAATTTTAAAAAAAAAGGGTGGCTTCGACAAGCTGCCGTTTCTAGCATATACCAGCACATAGGACTATCACCTCAAGCAAAGGCACAAAGCTAGCTAGTCAGGTAAGTTATAATGCCTTCAACACCTTCATAAACCTAAATTCAAACTCCACACGATCTTACAGACATCAAATATCAATTTTCCATTTGCATATGGCATAACTACCTACTACATGTACACAGCAACATAGAAGAGCTAATCTACTCAGCTAGCGCAATGTGAGCAACATTGCAATTACATAACTACACACTATATCTAAGGGTTTCTACAGTACACATACAAGCAGGATGTACATGTTACTGGTTACATGTCCATGTTATCAAATATTTCACCATCTTCCTCAGAACATAAGTTGTCAGCAAGGAATCCATCACCCACCAAATTACTGCCAGAAATAGTATATGGTCATGAGGTCTAAAGGTGATCATAGAAAGCTTGTAAAGAATCATAAATATCATGGAAAATACACCCACCTTAAGCAGCAAAAGCTGAAACTCACAACACGTTTCAACTTTCTATTGTAAAAGAAGAAACTGAAGGACCATCTGAAAAATAAGTCCCCAACTGTTAATTATAGCAGAGTGACAAATCACTTTAGTAAAATAATGAAGAAAAGACGAAAAAGGGACTTACATTGCCCCTTTCTCCAGAAAGGGATCTGCATCAGAGTCCGGATTATAACTGTAAATTTCACACTCCGAGAGATTCACAACCTGCATATCTTAGGCATTTTAAAACCGTCACTAGCTGAAACCTGCATGTAGTCTTTTGAAGTTATGCTCACCTCATCTAGAGCCTTATACACAGTTTCCAAGAGTGAACTGCCCCCGTATGTCTCAATCCATTCCTGTCAATGATATAAAGCTGGAAACTTAAGAACAAGGCAAACCCTACTTATTTGAGGGTAACACATACCATGATCAAATGAATGCTGAATGACATACAGACAAACCCACAGGCCCAAAGTTTCATATGATTCTAACTCAGGAAGCAACCAATGAATACACTTAGATAAATTGCTGACCAACATAAGTACCCACAAGGACAGGTGATAAGTGAGGACTGCAACAATAGTAACTCTGAGGTAAATTATTTGAGGAAATCTAATGTCGAAGTGAATAAATGAAGATAATTATGGTAATACCTTTGAGGCTTCAAGCATGTAGGTTTCAAAAATCTGCTTAAAAGTATCCCAGATTTCCTCAGTGAAGAACTGGTGTGCTTTAACTGCACTGAAACCACAGATGCACATTCCATATCATAATATAAGGGAACCATACAAATCAGTATACGCACTCAATGGCATGAGAATGACTTAAATTGGATACCAACAAACCCATAAAACCAGCAGGATTAGATTTGGGAAATGGAGAGAATTGAACTCTCAGCTCCTCCAAGAGCAACAGTTGACTGAACTGTCTGTCAAAGCCGTTTGACAACACTCCCAATGCAGAGAACAGGAGAACTATATAACGGGTTGCCAAGTCGCCCAATAAGCTGACAGTGGCATTACCCATAACCCTCCTCTTAAGCTCTCTTAAAAAAGACAATGTGCTGTTGCAACAAAAGCTACAGAGATACCTTAAGTCATAATCTGGATACATGTGATAGAGGGTAAGCACCAAGTAGATCAACGTCTTCCGGCTGAAATGCATGTGATAGAAAGCTGGTTCAAATAAAATGAAAGACAAACAAACTCACTAAAACTGAATGTAATATTTACAACCTTGATCTGCTCAACAGGAATTCAACTGGTGAGGAGTCGGTATCTGAAGATTTCCCAAGAGAGTCAAGGATCTGGAATTAAACAAGCATCAGAAAACCCTCATCCCTTGAATAATAATCTTCTAAAGCAAAAAGGAACCGAAATATCACATGCTGAGCGTTCTCCACTTTACCTCATTTTCCAAACTGAGAGAAAGTCTTTTATCAGTTCCTGTGTGTTTGCCTAGAAACAAGAAAGAAACTGAGTTAGAATCAATTTTTTCTAAATTCAGGACAACTAGACAAGTTATGCACATGAACTTACAAGAGTATGCTTCAAGGCTCCCTTTGATGGTACGTTCACCAAGGTTTAGTTCTCTCAAGAAATCATTTATTCTAGAAAATTTAGATGAGACTTATGTCATAATTCAAGTTAGAAAGATACAACTCGATCTTTTCAATAATTGAAAATTACCGGTCAAATGGAGTGTATTCTAGGAACTTCATGGTGAGTATATATTCAAACAGATTGTTAAATCTTAGCGTCACAGATGCCAAACTGCGAGGTCCAGAAGGCAAAGATAAGCAGGATTTATACACTAAGAATGTAGAAATTATTGCACTAACAAAGCAAACTATCACTTGACAGATGTTCATGCAATCAGATTGAAACACATAAGAATGCAAGCAGGATAAATATTTCAATGCAAGTCAAAACTCAACTGGCCAAATAAAATCGTAAACCAATAATAACTACACATTTTTTCAAGAAATGTTCTTCATTGATAAAACAAAACACATCCCGACTGATCTCAGCGTGGACATCAATTCTGTCACTGCCAAGCGAAGTTTGACCTCATCTCATTTTTCCGCTATTGAAGATTTAGACATGAAAAATGAATATACAAAATAACATTATCCCATTTTCCAAATCCATACATCAAATCCAACCCACGCATCAAGTAGAAATTCTGGGGGCAAAAAACAGTTGCTGGGAACTAGTAAATTTAGAACCGTTAAGCATTAAGGATCTGGGCATAGGGACTTCAGGCTAAAGTCAACTTTGTCACCATGTTTCAATTCTAATTAATTAGCAACTACAATTTCAAATTCGTTGATTTTAAAATGAAAATTATCAAATTAGAATATTTAATGGAATATTCTGTTAATGTATTTGGAAACGTGAATTAGAAATTTTGAATTTTATTTGCTATACAAATTATAAGAGTGAAACGCATGAATAAATTGGTTGAGTTTCAATATATAATATATTTGGAAAGTACAAAACGCAAAAATTTGTTCAATTCATGAATTCCTTAGGAATTTCAAATCCAATTTCACTGCTAAATAGGCATTCAACAAATATATGAATTTAAAAAATATCATGAATGTTACATTGTTATATGTGTTATCACTCAATTTGCATTATCTTTTGAAAAACAAATCCAGAATTAGAAATACAAGTTCCCAATCGTTCCCTAATTTGTAAATTTAATGCAAGGGAACATTCAATAAATTGAAATACAGTGGCAAGATTCGACAGTGAGTCCTATACTATAAAAGATTGAACGAAAACGAACTACAAATCTAAAATCACATAAAAGAAAAAGAAATGCCGAAAAAACAACCACAATTTTTTTTAAAAAAAAAAGAAAGAAAGACGGATCTTACCCCTTATTTGGTTGTCTTAGAGGTGAGAGAAGGTAAAGTATGAAGGGTGCTACTTTCGTTGATGGCCTTCGGCTTTGAATTTCGAAAACGGGCTAAAAAACGAGAGAATTTTAAAAGTGTCGGGAAAATGATAGCAAGCAGAAAAAAGACAAAATAAAGGAAATGGCTGTTTTCTTCTTTTCAAATATCAAAGAATGTAATATAAGCAGGGATATTCTTGGTATAAAAAGTTTGTGGTGTGAATAATTTCCAAGTGTAATAAAACTGGGCAAACTATGTAAAATATAAAGTTACGTATGCTTTGAATTATATTTTCATCATTAAATTTTAATTTGTAATAAAATGTCATTAATATTATTAAGTTTTAATATTTTAATTATTTAGCAATTAATAATTTTAGACAAAAATTAGGTTAAATTATATGGTCAATCTTTATATTCTTTTAGTAATTTAAAATTTTTCTTTTAATTTTCCCTTTTTTTCTTTATCCTACTTCTCTTGCCATTTCTTTTTCTCTCTCCTCTCCTTCTTTTATCTTGGAAATGCACTTATTTATTCTCTAAAAAGTTTATCTTCTTCTTCTTTAAATCTATTAATAAGTGATGAATGTTGATTTAAAAAGCTTGAATATATAAAATCCAACAGTATATAAACCATAATTCCTAATTCAATAGAAACATATTTCTAATAATTCATCAAAAATTAGAAAAATATTTACATTACAAGAAAAAAAAATAAAAACCCATACATTTGAAGCCAATTGAGAAAAGCCTCTCACAAACCCATTTAGAAATTTAAAAAGAAATGCTTCTTTTGTTCTTAAGTGTATTGTACCATTAAAAGGGTTGTTAATTAAATTAAGCTTATTAAGATTCTTGTATCTTAGAATTGATTCTTCGAATATCCTCAAACATATCATCATTTTAAAAGAAGAATCAACTCTTGCAGATTTAACAACAACAACGTAGACATTTTTAAAGAATGGATAAGGGCATTGCATAGAACTAAGTTAAAAAAAAAAAGGGAGATTGTACTTATCCATTAGGCAGCGTGAAACACAATCATAACAAGCCAACACAACTGAGCTACGCTAAAGCAACAAGCGACAATGATAGAGACCATGGCTTAGTTCTCTTTCCATTCGTGTTGTCCTTCAAAAGATGGTCCCTAGTCTGAATCATAAGAGGAATAACCTAAGCAACAAAAAAGAGGTAATGTAAACTAAAAAATAATAATAACAATAAGATTCTTTAACAAAAAAAAAAGGAAAACCAGAGGGAAGACATGAAACAAGAGGCAAAGAATCATCAAAGAGCAAGAAGGAATAAACAAGGAAGGGGGCAACGCAAAAGGGCAAAAAAACTTTAAGCCTTCACTTGGTATGAAGGATGAAAAATTTGTTAATCAAATGGTTAAAATTCATAATCATTTTCTTACTTTGCAACTTAACCATTAGATTGAGACATTTTCCGTCCTCACTCTTTAAGGATAAGAGGATGGAAAAAGCATACTAGAGACACTTAACTCAATTATTATGTTTTAAAACTTTAATTTTGTATAGTGTCTACATAAAACTATTTTTTAAAAAAAGGGGGAAATATAGATTTTTAAAAATGATGTAATATGTATAAACAAATAAATAGCTTCCAATATCGTATGAAAAAGTAATAACTGGTATATTAAAATTATGCCAATATGGTTAACCAAGCCCGTATTGTGATAATAATGGAGTCATACTGCAAGCTAAGGAACCAAGCTGTAACGCCCCTACGCCCGAGACCATCACCGGAGTCGAGCTTGAGGGGTTACCGAACATAATTTATCAATTTAAGAACTTCAAATCATTTGTTTCTACATTCACAGCTTTCTAGCTACTCGCGTCACAGTTACAAGAAAAATCATATCTCGAGTTACGAAACTCAAAATCAAGATCCGTAAATTTTCCCTGAATCTAGACTCATATATCTATTTACTAACTTTTTTATAGAATTTTTTATTGGGCCAATTAGTACAGTTTATTAATTAAAGTATCCCCTATTTTAGGGTTCGACTGCTTTGACCTCTGTGTATTACGAATCAGATATATCTCTATAAAAAATTTCAATGACTATGAGGTTTGTTTCTATTAAAACTAGACTAAATAAGGAATCTGTCTGTACATATAAATAACAACTTATAATTATTTTAGTAAAATTTATTATGAATTTTTAAAGTCAGAACAGGGGATCCAGAAATCACTCTGGCCCTATTTCGCAAAAGTTTAAATATCTCATAAAATATAATTTATATTCCTGTTTTGTTCAATCCATATGAAAATAGACTCATTAAGCTTCAATTTCATAACTTACTCATCATTTAGTTCTATTTATACTATTTTTAGTGATTTTTCAAATTCATGTCATTGCTGCAGCAATATTCTGTTTTAAGGCAAGTTTCATCTTTCCATAAATTTTTATGAACTAGATAACCTGTTAAACTTCCATGATATCAAACATGACCTAAATTAGCCATCACCATGACTTATCAATATCAAACATTTTCTCAACCAAACATGGCCATATCATAAAATTATTTACACAAAATAGGTATATTGCTATACATGCCATACTTAAGTAGTTGTACAAGCCATTTACCAAGATAAAAGTCCTTTGGATAGTGTGATCGAACTTTCAACCTGTCTCGATTCCTGAGCCGGCTTGTTCAAAACTACAGTGAATAAAAAGGAAGGAGTAAGCATAAATGCTTAGTAAGTTCATATGTAAATAATAAGTAACATAACAATACAAATATACCAAACAACTTTAGCATGGTACCACCAAAACATATATCACATCTTTAAACATCATTCATCATCTTACCACCTTATCGTTGTTGTATCTATTTTCAACCCGAGGGTTAAGAACATACCTGTCCAAAGTGTCCATTTCACAAAACTTACCCAAAACGTCACTTATATCTTAAGTGCTCTTCCATTAAACTAGAATTTCACCCGTTGAACACATCGGAATATAACTCGGACACATGGATAATTTGCACATAAGTGCCACATATGTAATCAAGAAATCATGTAACCCGCCCCTAAGTGAACTCGGACTCAACTCAACGAGCTCGGGCGTTCGCATCCATAAATGAACTCGGACTCAACTCAACGAGTTCGGATGCCTAGTTACATCTCACGAACTCGGACTCAACTCAACGAGTTCGGACATTTGCATCCATAAGTGAACTCGGACTCAACTCAACGAGTTCGGATGCTCAACCATCCTAGTGACATGTCACTTGTATCCTAATCTATTCCTAAGGTTCAAATGGGCTTTTTCCCTCTATTTCACATTTGCCGCCTTCCATGGAATATCGGAACCGATACTCGGTAGCAATTCATATTTATCAAGTAGTAAACATAATTTGCATATTACTCAACATTAACCACAAAGCATAATATTTCACGATTAAAAATCAGAATATCATATAATTAACATTAATAACTTAAAAATAACATTTATGCTACATTATTTACACATGAACTTACCTTGGTACCAAAATATAAAGATTTTGCAATTTAGTCCACAATCTTTTCTTTTCCTCGATCATGACTTGAATTTCGTTTTTCTTGATCTATAATACCAAATTAATCTTATTTAATACATACATTTATCAAAACAGCATTTAATACGAACTTTAAAAAAATTACACTTTTGCCCCTAAACTTTTGCATAATTACACTTTTGCCCCTAGGCTCGGGAATTAAACTTTATTCCTTATTCTTATGTTTTATAACATGCTGATCACTTTTCCCTTCTATGGCAACATCAAATTCTCTCTCTAACATATACTTGTGACTATTAGGTATTTTTGCCGATTAAGCCCTTTTACTCGTTTTCACTAAAAACCGAGTAGCACAAGTTGTCTAACATAATTTAAAACCCCATATTCTATCATAAAACATCAAAATACACAAATTTCACCTATGGGTATTTTTCCAAATATAAACCCTAGGTTGAATTATTGCTAGCATAAGCTTAATCGAGCTTCCGGGATTCCAAAAACATAAAGAACATTAAAAACGGGGCTTGGAATCACTTACTATGGAGCTTGGAAGCTTGAAAAAAACCCTAGCTATGGAGAACCCTTGAAATTTCGGCCTAATGAAGAAGATGGACAAAAATTGGCTTTTAATTTTGTTTTTAATTCATTTTAATAACTAAATGACCAAAATACCCTTACTACTAAACTTTCTAAAAATTCCTTCCATGTCCTAATTTTGTCCATGAACTTAAAATTGGTCCAATTGCTATTTAAGACCTCCACATTAATATTCCAAAACAATTTCATACTAAAAACTTCTAGAATGCAAGTTTTGCAACTTATTCGATTTAGTCCCTACTTTCAATTTAAGCACTTTAGGCATAGAATTTCATCACGAAATTTTCACACAATCATGAAATCATATCATAAACATCAAAATCATTGTAAAATAATTATTTCTATCTCAGATTTGTGGTCACGAAACCACTATTCCGATTAAGCCCTAATTCAGGATATTACACAAGCTATTATCATAGATCCAAACATGTATTGTGGTGATATCACTTAATCTGAGAAATCATATAAAAAATTTATATAAGTATGGATAAGATGCCTGCGAAAGAAATTTTAGTTGATCCATTCACTAAGGTTCTATCTTGCAAAAACATAATCGTCACATGGAATATTTAGGTCTTAGGCATATAAGCAATTGGCTTTAGTGCTAGTAGGAGATTATTAAAGTAAGCCCTAGAAGCAAATAATGATTTTCTTGTGAACACTAAGAAGGATTTAATTGTGTTGACTTTATTATAATTTTTTAAAATAATATATTTAGATATTTCTTTATCCATATGTAAAATAGTTTATATTTAACACATATGTAGATAAAGCCCATATAACACATTAGGCATTGAAAGAGAAGTATAATGAGTTACAATTATGAGATCTTTATCCATCAAAGTTGTGATTTCTTGTTCTTGGCCATCATATTATTAAGACAAGACATCAATAATTCTCAAAAGTTAGCACATGGCTGATATCGTAATTTGATGTATGAGATACTTGAGGATAATATGTGGTGCTTGTTAGAAGAACAAATACACTGAACATGACCTTTTATGAGAATTCCATTTGTTATTTCACTCAAGTGCCTATGAAAATACTCTAATGAGTTAGTAATGCAAATAATCCATAAACTTGTGACATAAACTCATCTTGTATGTTAAGGGTCATACTTTGATTCATCATGTAATGAGCCCACATAAATAGATACTTAAGGTAGGATTTTTTGGGTATGACATAAAGACATACGAAAATGATGGACTGGTCTAGAGAGAATGTGACACCCCTAATTTGACCCTAGTCGGAAAGCGGTTTCGGGACCGCTAAACTGAGTAACCAAATTATTTGAACATGATATTTATTGTCTAAAATAAATGTGTGAAAATTTTAAGCTTCGATTTAGTAAATTTCATGTGAATTTAGTCAATAGGACTTATGTGTGACATTTTTGAAATGTGATAGATCAAAACATAAGGACCTATTAGTGCATGTTGAAAAAGGGGGGACTTGCATGTCAATTTCCCCCCCATCTAGTAGTGGCCGGCCATGACATTAGGATGGACAAAGGGTGATGGGCAAAACATGTCATAGACATGTTGTGTTGGTGCATCATGGGAGGAAACAATAAAATAAAGAGCATGGGCAATAAAATATTAGTGTTAGTAGGATGAGAAACAAAAAAAGAAAGAAAGGATATGTGTGATTGTCCCCCCCCTTTGCCGTGAGTTGAAGGAAAGAAAAACAAAAAAAAAGTGTTCATCCTTTGGTTCATCCTTGGCCGAAAATTTTAAGGAGGAAGGAAGAAGAAAGATTGAAGAGGTTCGGCCATGCATGTAACTAGGCTAAGGTATGTTTGATGATGTTCCATGAGATGCATGCATGTTTTAGTTGTTAGCTTGAGTTCTACCTAGCCCATGGTCTAAATCTTGCTATGTGATGGAAATGACACTCGGCCATGGATGCATCATTCTTGCTTGGTGTTGATGTTGTGTTGGTGAGATATCAAGTTATTTTTGTGACCAAGTTGAGATTTGAATTTTTGGAATGAGTAAGGTTTTCGGTTATGTTGTTTTGTATGAGTAATGGATTGTTGAGTTCATGCTATTATGAATAAAATTGATTAAGAGAGGCTTGAGATAATTAAATATGCATGTTGGTGGTAAGATAAGCATTCGGTTTTTATCATGGAAGCATAGGAAGCTTGTTAAAGTTGAATTTTAGAAAAGTTAAATGTGTGTGTGCTTGTGCTAGTGCCGAATGTGCCTAGGGTGATTTAGCATTGAGTTTGGTGTTTTATGAATTGAGTTTTATGGTTTTGGATTTTTAAATGTTGATAAATACTTTGAATAATATATATGTGGCTTTGAAATGTGAAACTCAGCCAAGTGGTTATAAGCATGATTTTAGAGATTCAATGATATTCGGCCGATTTGAATAATTCATGGCACCCCAAGCAAATTAGTTTTAGATGTTAATAAATATTGAAATTATTTAAAAGCATATTACCGAATGTGATTTTAGTCAATGATTCGGTTATGAGTGCTGATTTGTTTTATAATTAGCCGAATGTGTATATGTATACTATGAGGTAGTTTAGCTTAAAGAAAATTAAGGTGCTCGGAAGGTGATTGTCGTGGATAGTTTAAGTAATGAAATTTAATTTCTGTTATGTAAAGTGACGACATTGCTGTTTGCAAATTTGAAGTTAAAAATTGTTGATTGAGCATCAAGAGCTTATGGAAACAAAGTCGGATCGTGGAAAAAGGGAAATTGGTCGAATAGTCGGAATTGACGTACATTAGCGATCGAGGTAAGTTTTAAGTATTAAAGCCTATAATGTGATTGAGTATGATATGTTAAGCACATATTAAAAGAATCATAACTCTATTGTAAATTTTTATGCATATAGCCTAATGGCTATTATGAAGTATAGGTAAGTTATTGATATGATATGTTGCCAAATGGATATGATATTATGAAGTGCTAAAAGGATATGTCAGAAGAATAAAATTGTGATAAACCTGCTCAGGACAGCAGCAGTAACATGAATTTAGAAAATCACCATAAATTTATGGATTTGAATTAGAGGCTGAATGAGACATGAAATTAAAGCTTAATGAGTCTAGTTTCTTATAAAAGAAACCGTGTAAGCAAAGGGATTTCCGATGATGAGATACTTAAAGTTGTGTGAGACAGCGCAGAATGACACTGTAATCCTCTGTTCTGTTTTTAGAAAATCATTATAAATTGTACAAAAATGGTTATAAGATAAAATTTATATGCTTAGACTCCTTAATGAGTCTAGTTTCAAATGAAATCAAATACAACACACTTTGAATTCTGTAAAATGAGAAATCTGATTCGTAGTGAAGAGTGGTCAGATTAGTCAAATAGTGAAACAGGGGAAACTTTAAGAAAAATCTGGTATTGATTGGCCAAACCTAAAATTCTGGAAATTTTATGGATGGAAGATATACGAGTCTATATTCAGGAAAAATTAACGGAAAGTGATTTGGAGTTTTGTAGCTCCAGTTATAAATGATTTAGTGACTATTGCTCAGGAAAAACAGCTTGTGCTGAATTTGAGATTGTGTTGTAAACCTTGATAAACTTGTTCTAGTTGCTCATAAGCTATCGATTAAACCCATACGTGAATTCTAAATTGTGATATTGGAAAATGATAGATGTAGATTCAGCCAAGAAAGTGTATATATGTGATAAGGCCTAATGGCCGATGTGATGATTGTGAAAGTGTATATGTGTGATAAGGCCTAATGGCCGATGTGATGAATGTGAAAGTGTATATGTGTGATAAGGCCTAATAGCCGATGTGATGAATGTGAAAGTGTATATATGTGATAAGGCCTAATGGCCGATGTGATGAATGTGAAAGTGTATATATATGTGATAAGGCCTAATGGCCGATGTGATGAATGTGAAAGTGTATATGTGTGATAAGGCCTAATAGCCGATGTGATGAATGTGAAAGTGTATATATGTGATAAGGCCTAATAGCCGATGTGATGAATGTGAAAGTGTATATATGTAATAAGGCCTAATGGCCGATGTGATGAATGTGAAAGTGTATATATGTGATAAGGCCTAATGGCCGATGTGATGAATGTGAAAGTGTATATATGTGACAGGGCCGAGTGGCCAACGTGATGGATGTGAAAGTGCATAAATGTGATAAGTCCCGAATGGCATTTGTGTCAGTACTATATCCGGGTTAAAACCCCGCAGGCTTTATGCGAGAATATTATCACTGATTAATGTCCGTAAGCTTCGTGCTCGTACTATATCCGAGCTCTAAAGACCCGATGACTACGTGTGGGAATTTTGTCCGGGTAAGACCCGATAACTTCGTGTGGAGATTATGTCCGGGTAAGACTTCGTAATAAGAATTGCTTTTAAATATATTCAATGCGAAAGGTTAAACAGGTATGTACTCCAAGCTTATATGTGAGCTTGATTTGCACTAAATCATAAGGTAGTTATGTGATGCATACGAGAGCAATCTATGAGACTATTCCTATGATTATGTGACATCGGATCAGTGTGAGAGGTGATGTGAAATCATACGATATATCTATGTCACATGAGCTCACTTTTATGTGAAAGTTTATCTGCCTATTGTATATGATGAGATGTGCATATTCGGTAAAGGGATGGTATGCCCGAAGGAAGAGTGAAATAAAAATACGAACAACTATGTTATAATTTGATTGTTATCTGTTGACACTGCTTAAAACTTACTAAGCATTGTAATGCTTACTCCGTTTACTCTGTTTCCTCTGTTTTATAGATCTCATTGCGAAGCTACAGGCTCGGGGATCGTCAGCAACTAGTCACACTATCACTATCCACTGTTTGGTACTGCTATGTTTTGGATTATCTTATGGCATGTATAAAATAGACTAGTGGCGGAAGAATATTTTGGTTAATGTATATAGCCATGCGAAAATGGCTTATATATGTTTGAGCATAATGTTATAATCATTTGGTATGGAATGGTTAATCACTATCATAATTTGTGCTATTTATGCTAAAAGGGCTAGTTGAATCATGGAAACTATGAAATAGGTAAAGTCTACCTTAAATGTAGATGCTGGCAGCAGCAGTGATGTAGATTTGGAAAATCACTAAAAATAGTAGGATTGGAATTAAATAATGAATAAATTATGTAAACGAACCTTGATGAATCTATTTTCATAGGAAAGAAACGAAACGATCATATGGGCAGTATGTTAAGAGATATTCAGGTTATCGTGAGACAGGGCCAGAACAGTTTCTGGATTCCCTGTTCCGACTTTGGAAATTCATTATAAATTAACCAGAGATAATTAGGAGTCATGCCATACATGTATAGATTCCTCTCTGAGTATAGTTTCTATAGAAACAAACGGCATCAGTATTGAAGCTCTGTGGGGGGAGATATCCAAGTCGTAATGCGCAAAGGTCAGTGTAGTCGATCCCTGTAACATGGGAGACTTTGACTAATAAAATGTACTAATTGGCCTGAGAAAAAATTCTAGAAAAAAATATGTAGATGGGCATATGATTCTAGTTTCAGGGAAAAATTACGAAACTGATTTTCGAGTTGTGAAACTCAAGATATGATTTTTAAGGTGACAGTGTCGCAGTTAGCCAACTGCCTGGAAAATTTTAAAATGGACTGCGATAGTAAGCGAATTTAGTCTGTGAACCCCTCGTGTCCGACTCCGACAACGGTCTCGGGTACGGGGTGTTACAGAGAATCCATCACCCCAAGTGATATATTGGAACATATCCTTTTTGTTCTTGAATTGTATTAACTACAAGTCCTTGGTCAATGCAATCAGTCTAGGTTTGTAACACCCCTAACTCGTATCCTTCGTCGGAATAGGGTTACGGAGCATTATCGCATAAACATGACATAAAAACATGTATTTCCAAACATTATCATTAACATAGCATAATCCATTCATATACGTGTATAATGTCCCTTAATCGAGCCTTCGAGGACTTAGAAACACTTTAGAAATGATTCAGGACTAAATCAGAAACATTTAAAACATTGAGAAAAAAGTTAGAAATTTTAAACTGCAGAGGTCACACGACCATGTAACAATTGAAATAGGGACACACAGTCGTTTCCCAACCCGTGTTTGTGCCCATGTCTGTGCCTATGTAACTCTCTGAGTTGGGTCACATGCCCAAGCCACACGCCCATGTGCCAGGCCGTGTAACACTTGAAATGGCCTCACATGCCTGTGTTCTAGGCTGTGTGTTAGGCCGTGTAACTGCTTGACTTGAAACCTTTGAAACCTACAGGGGACACACGGACGTATGTCACACACGACTGAGACACATGCCCGTGTCTTAGGCCGTATGGATATGATATTGGCCAAAATCAAGCCATTTCCATCACCCAATTCAAGCTTGTACCTAAACACAAATTGCACACATGACCAAGGCATTAAAAACATACCAAAACATGCATAACATAACCAATTCAAATGACCAAATTCCATTCAACCAATATGCCATATAAGACACCTCCAAAGCAAGCATACAACTTACCTATACATATGCATATTTGATCACATTGCTACCATTTCAAACATACCATACTTGACCATTACCATGTCAATATAAACTTACCATTTGAATCATTTCTCTCACGTATCTCAAGCACTTAAAGACACAATTCAATCATTACTAAAATGGTACCAAACAACCAACACATATACATACCAAAATCAACATTTAGCATTCAACTAAACCTTAAACATAAGTCCACCTATACATTCCATTATAACCTTGGCCAAAACATCAAAAACTACCAATATGTTCACTGGATAGTGTTATAGGTCTCTAATGAGCTTCCAAACAGATTGAGCTTCCAATAATCTATGAAACATAGGAAAAAAAACTACGTAAGTATATAATGCTTAGTAAGTTCGTAAATCATGAATACAACTTACCATTTCAATCAATAACCTTATAATTCAAACATGATTCAATCCAACATAAGCTTGGCACAAGCCTAAGCATCATCAACAACACATGTTAATGCTTTAACACATAACTCAATTGAATTATCACATGGTAAGGTAGATTTACATGAACATAATACCATTGAATTCATACTTTTCATAGACATAGATATTCATTCATTGATCATTATCATTTCGTACCTTTCAATAGGTTTTTAACATAATCGACTGGAACACTTACGTTCCTTCCCTTTTCATGCCTGTTGAACCATTTAGAATAACAACGGATACGCGGGAAAGCTCACTCAAAGTGTGCTAAACATATGGTCGAAACCATTCCTTTTTCTTTTCCTTTACATCGTTGCTCACTCCAGCCATAAAATGGGCCTGCTCACCCAAGTTGAAGGTCGAAATATAAGCTACACGATGCTGCTCACAGAAGCTAACGAGCATCCGCAACAAATGCAGGACTTCAGCCATCTGTAGGACATTCAAGGCCAACACCTAAAACATGGTAACCCTAATGACATGTCATTTGTATCCTATATATTCCTAAGGTTCAAACGGGGCTCGATAATCATCGTAACATCGTTGGATTTCCATAATTTCTTTACATGATAAATAGCATAATAACACACATATCAAAATAACATTAAAACGTTATTTAACATTCGAACTTACCTCGATTACAAAGACGTCGAAACAAGATCAACTAATCCTAGGCTTTAGCTTTTCCTCGATCTAGATCCGTACGAGGTTTATCTTGATCTAAATAAGCAAATTCAATCCACTTAATACTTATACTATATAATTTAGTCCAAAATTCATACTTTTGCAAAATTACACTTTTTTCCATAATATTTTAACTTCTTTACAATTTAGTCCTTAAGCTCGTAAATTGAAATTTATGCAATTTCATCCAAATTTCATGCTAGCCAAAAAACCTAAGGACTTATATCAACCTATGCAAATAAACATTTCACAATGGATGCGAACCCGGTCGCATCATGTTAGACCCAACTTGTCGAAACCGAGATTGGGCTAAACTCGAGGGGCCCAAGTGCAAAATGAAGTTTTTAATTTCAGTTTGTTAATTTGGCTGCTAGAAAATAAGGACTTTGATTCATTTATTTTAGTTACTTTAGTTAGTTTAGTTTGTGTCTTTAATTATGTCATAGTTTGAACATCATTAGTATGAGTCTTTAATTATATCATAGTTTGAACAACATTAATATGGGTTTTGCATTTAATAAAGTCATGCATTATGTAACTCTCATGTAAGTTAAGTTTGCATCATAAATTATGACATGCATTATGTAACTCTCATGTTAGTTAAGTTTGCATCATTAAATTAAGTCATGCATTAAGTAACTCATTTGTTCATTTATTTTACATTTAACCATGCATTTAAGCATCTTTGTTGTTAAATATGTTTGAGTTTGTTTATATAAGTATGTTATTTAAATTGGCTGTTACTTTTTACTACATAAATTAAAGTGTGTTTATTTTCATTTTAAATAAGGTGATTTGAGCTGCATGTTAATTAATAAATTTGTGCATGAGTGTTTATAGTGTGCTGATTCTTATGAATGTCTTTAATGCTTAATTATCTACCTTGTAGGTGACAGTTCGTAACGCCCCCGTACCCGATACCATCGCCGGAGTCCAGCACGAGGTGTTAACGGACTTAATTCATTAATTAAACAACTCAAACAATTTATTTTTAAAATTTCCAGACAAGCTGGCTAACTACGTCACAGTTGCTTAAAAATTCATATCTCCAGTTCCAAAACTCAAAATTAAGATCCGTAAATTTTTCCTGAAACTAGACTCATATATCTATCTACTAATTTTTTTCTATAATTTTTTGTTGGGCCAATTAGTACAGTTTATTAGTTAAAGTCTCCCCTGTTTCAGGGTTCGGCTACTCTGACCCCTGTGCACTACGAATCAAATTTCTATCTGTACAGAAATCCAATGACTATGCCGTTTGTTTCAATTAAACATAGACTCAATAAGGAATCCATAAATATAAATTTTGAGTCCTAATTATTTTTACACAAATTATGGTGAATTTATAAAGTCAGAATAGGGAATTTAGAAATTGCTCTGACCCTATTTCACCAAAATGTAAATATCTCATAAAATACAACTCTTTTACCTATTTTGTTTCTTCCAAATGAAAATAGATTTATAAAGCTTCAATTCCATATTTTATTCATCATCTAATTCTATATTTACTATTTTTAGTGATTTTTCAAACTCATGTCACTGCTGTGTGATTCTTTTTTATAGCTAATTTCACCATTTTATGGATTTCCATAGATTAGTTAGCACATAAAGCATACGTGTTATCAAATATAATCTCGATTAGCCACTCCAATAGCTAATCATTCTCAAACATTTCCATGCTATCCATGAGCTATATCATAAGATTATATACACAAAAGGATTATAAAGGTATACATGCCATATTCCCAAAATATGCAAGCCACCATACCGAGATGGTCCATTGATAGTGTGAGCGTGCCTCCGACCGTCCTGATCTCCAAACCAGCTTGTCAAAACTACAAGAAATGTAAGGGAAGGAGTAAGCATAAATGCTTAGTAAGTTTACATGCAAATAACAAATAACTTAATAAAGCAATTATACCAACCAACATTAGCATAATATCACCAAAACATATATCACATTTCTATTCATCATTCATCGTCTTACTACATTATTGTTGTCGTATGAAGTCTCAACCCGAGGGGTAAGTACATACCTGTCCAAAGTGCCTATTCCACAACACTACCAATACGTCACTTGCATCTTGAGTATTCTTCCATTTCACTAGAATTTTACCCGTTGAACACATCGGAATATAACTCGGATACATGGAAAGTTTGCACATAAGTGCCACATATGTAGCCAAGCTACCATGTAACCCGCCCATAAGCGAACTCAGACTCAACTCAATGAGCTCGAGCGTTCGCATCCATAAGTGAACTCAGAATCAACTCAATGAGCTTGGATGCTTAGTTACATCTCACGAACTCGGACTCAACTCAACGAGTTTGAACGTTTGCATCCATAAGTGAACTCGGACTCAACTCAACGAGTTTGGATGTCCAAATATCTGAATTTATTCCTAAGGTTCAACGGGACTTTCCTCGTTCGTGCTCCTTTACCATTCTCCTTGGAATACCCATGACGATACTTCAGTAGTCTTTCACATTTTTCACATAATTCATAAAATTTTTGCATGTTGTCCAATAATGACCACAAAGCATAGAATTGCATGATAACAATCATAATATCGTATAAATAGCATTAAATGATTTAAAATAATGGTTATATTACAATATTTACATATGAACTTACCTCGTATGCGAAAATGGTCATTTTTACTATTTTGTCCACAACTTGGTATTTTACCGATTTTAGCCCGAATTTCGATTTTCCTTGCTCTATCATTTCAAATATAGCCTAATTAGGACTCATATTATTCAAATCAACCCAAAATCATATTTTGACAAAATTAAAAATTTTCCCCTAAACTTTTACATATTTACACTTTTGCCCCAAATCTCGTAAATTGAACTTCATCCTATTTTCTTATGTTTTATGATATGCTGATCATTTTTCCCTTCTACAGCAACATCCAATTCTCACTCTAACATGTACTTATGAACATTAGGTATTTTTACTGATTATGTCATTTTAGTCGTTTTTGCGTAAACTCACTTAGTAAAAGATGTTTAACACAATCTCAAGCTTCATATTCTACCATAAAACATCAAAATTCATGCATATCATTCATGGGTAAATTTTTAAGTATAAACCCTAGCTCAAAATATTGGTAGAAACAGGTAAACCGAGCTACGAGGATTTCAAAAATGTAAAGAACATTAAAAACGGGCATAGAAATCACTTACAATCAAGGCTTAAAAGTGTTGAAACCCTAGCTATGGTGGAGAGCAAAATTTGGCAGCAACTTATGGAGAAGATGATCATTTTTGTGTTATTTTTCCCATTTTATTTCATTTAATATTAAAATGACCAAAATGCCCTTTCTTATTAAACTTTCAAAAATTCCATCCATGTCCAATTTTTGTCCATAAACTTAGAAATTGGTCAAATTGCTATTTAAGACCTCCTAATTAATATTTCAAAGCAATTTCATACTAGAAACTTTTAGAATGCAAATTTTGTAACTTATTCAATTTAGTCCCTAACTTCAAATTAAGCACTTTATGCATAGAATTTCTTCACGAAATTTTCACACAATCTTGCAATCATATCATAGACCTCAAAATAATCATAAAATAATTATTTCTATCTACGATTTGTAATCCCAAGACCACTATTCCGATTAGGCCCTAATTCGGACTACCAATGCATCCATCTAACACCAGGACTAGAAAACATTCCCATATAGCAAGAATTTCTTCAAAAGATCAACAGCCATAGGATTGTTTTTCTAAGAACAGATAAATACATAGAACATCTCAGAAGAAATTGTTAAATCTGTCCAGCCGTAACTGTCACACTCAGATATTACACATTTCAAATATCATTTCCCACAACTAGTTTTGCCATCACAAATTTCATGTTAGACCTTTCACTAAAGAAGACCAGTTCTGAATAAAATTTGATTTACACTTTTCTCGACCTTGTATCTGAGTAATTCAATTTACCAAAGTAAATTCATTCTTTAACTGGGACAGTGCATAACTCCAATAATCTTTATATCAACCTAATACTTTTCTAGCTCTAACTTTATTTACCAACTCATTCTCAGTCTCGAATCATGTTTATGATTATTCTATCATTGAACTCTTTGGTTTCTCAACTGGAAACTTATTCAGTACAAATCTCATGAAATTCCATTATAAGCTCCACTTCGGTAAGGGGGAGGGGTTGTAGGGCCTCTGACTCGACTTTCTTATACATATACATATGACACAATTTCCATCATCATAACACCATCATCAAAATCATATCATTCATTCAGGCAATGCAATATACATGTTGGTTTACACAAATTTTCTAGTTATCCCATTTAGACAAGTATACTTATGCATGCATCCTATGTTTTCTGGATAGCTTGACTTATCCATTCATTTACTCAAACAAATCATACTCATTACATCATATAAGGCTAAACAAACATAGATATTTGCATCACAATCGCAACTTTCATTTCGTGCATTATCAAATACATATCATTACAATCATATAATTCAGTCCAAACAATTTAACATAGATGAATTCATTTCATTATAATCATTTATCTCATAAAAATATCATTGACATTCATCAACATTCAACGTTCAATCAAGGCAATGGCATTTTCATTCATATCATGATATTAGGAACCTTTACTCATACCTCTACGAATTTCTCGTTATCCCGTTCATCTTATCAAGTAAGCCAAGTGCACTACATCATATGAGCATTAAGCAAGTATGGATATTTATCACAACATGAACTTCCATCTCACGTGTTATCACATATATATGTCATAAACTTTTATTCATACTTTTCTGAATCGAGACTCACCATAATCGTAATTTTATTCAAACACCTTCGAATCACATTGAACATGGTCAGTGTAGCTCGGTTGGAGAGAACCTCTGTCTAAACAAGACAGTGCTCATACGCGTCGGGAGGCATCACACTATCAGGGAACCGTGGCATGTATAGCTAGACTCTTACACATGCTAGGTTAGTCCGAGAACTGACTAAACCATAGCTCTGATACCACCAAATGTAACGCCCCCGTACCTTAGACCATCGCCGGAGTCGAGCACGAGGTGTTAATGAACTTAATTCATTAATTAAACAGCTCAAACAATTTATTTTTAAAATTTCCAGACAAGCTGGCTAACTGCATCACAGTTGCTTAAAGATTCATATCTCGAGTTATGAAACTCGAAATTAAGATCCGTAAATGTTTCCTGAAACTATAATCATATATCTATCTACTAATGTTTTTCTAGAATTTTTGGTCGGGCCAATTAGTACAGTTTATTAGTTAAAGTCTCCCCTATTTCAGGGTTCGGGTACTCTGACCCCTGTGCACTACGAATCAAATTTCTTTCTGTACAGAAATCCAATAACTATGCTGTTTGTTTCAATTAAACATAGACTCAATAAGGAATCCATAAATATAAATTTTGAGTCCTAATTATTTTTACACAAATTATGGTGAATTTATAAAGTTAGAATAGGGAATTTAGAAATTGCTCTGACCCTATTTCACCAAAACGTAAATATCTCATAAAATACAACTCTTTTACCTATTTTGTTTCTTCCACATGAAAATAGATTCATAAATCTTCAATTCCATATTTTATTCATCATCTAATTCTATATTTTCTATTTTTAATGATTTTTCAAACTCACGTCACTGCTGTGTGATTCTTTTTTATAGCCAATTTCACCATTTTATGGATTTCCATAGATTTGTTAGCACATAAAGCATACGTGTTATCAAATATAATCTCGATTAGCCACTCCAATAGCTAATAATTCTCAAACATTTCCATGCCATTCATGAGCTATATCATAAGATTATATACACAAAAGGATTATAAAGGTATACATGCCATATTCCCAAAATATGCAAGCCACCATACCGAGATGGTCCATTGATAGTGTGAGCGTGCCTCCGACCGTCCTGATCTCCAAACCGGCTTGTCAAAACTACAAGAAATGTAAGGGAAGGAGTAAGCATAAATGCTTAGTAAGTTTACATGCAAATAACAAATAACTTAATAAAGCAATTATACCAACCAACATTAGCATAATATCACCAAAACATATATCACATTTCTATTCATCATTCATCGTCTTACTACATTATTGTTGTCGTATGAAGTCTCAACCCGAGGGGTAAGTACATACCTGTCCAAAGTGCCTATTCCACAACACTACCAATATGTCACTTGCATCTTGAGTATTCTTCCATTTCACTAGAATTTTACCCGTTGAACACATCGGAATATAACTCGGATACATGGAAAGTTTGCACATAAGTGCCACATATGTAGCCAAGCTACCATGTAACCCGCCCATAAGCGAACTCAGACTCAACTCAACGAGCTTGGGCGTTTGCATCCATAAGTGAACTCGAACTCAACTAAATGAGCTCAGATGCCTAGTTACATCTCACGAACTCGGACTCAACTCAATGAGTTCGGATGTTTGCATCCATAAGTGAACTCAGACTCAACTCAACGAGTTCGGATGCCCAAATATCTGAATCTATTCCTAAGGTTCAACGGGACTTTCCTCGTTCGTACTCCTTTACCATTCTCCTTGGAATACCCATGACGACACTTCGGTAGTCTTTCACATTTTTCACATAATTCATAAAATTTTTGCATGTTGTCCAACAATGACCACAAAGCATAGAATTGCATGATAACAATCATAATATCGTATAAAGAGCATTAAATGATTTAAAATAACGATTATATTACAATATTTACATATGAACTTACCTCGTATGCGAAAATGGTCATTTTTACCATTTTGTCCACAACTTGGTATTTTGCCGATTTTAGCCTGAATTACTATTTTCCTTGCTCTATCATTTCAAATATAGCCTAATTAGGACTCATATTATTCAAATCAACCCAAAATCATATTTTAGAAAAATTAAAATTTTGCCCCTAAACTTTCACATATTTACACTTTTGCCCCAAATCTCGTAAATTGAACTTCATCCTATTTTCTTATGTTTTATGATATGATGATCATTTTTCCCTTCTATAGCAACATCCAATTCTCACTCTAACATGTACTTATGAACATTAGGTATTTTTACTGATTATGTCATTTTAGTCGTTTTTGCGTAAAATCACTTAGTAAAAGTTGTTTAACACAATCTCAAGCTTCATATTCTACCATAAAACATCAAAATTCATGCATATCATTCATGGGTAAATTTTTAAATATAAACCTGTGGCAGCCCAAAATTGACCCTAGTCGGGAAGTGGTTTTGGGACCACTAAACCGAGTCATAAAAATAATTAACCGTCATAATTGATGCTCATTATATGTACATGTGCATGTGTGAAAATTTCGTGTTTGAATTTTGTTAATTGTAAGTGAATTTTATCAAATAGGACTTATGTGAGAAAATTTTGAAATGTGATAGGTCAAAGCATAAGGATCTATTAGTGCATGAAATAAAAAGGGGGGACTTGCATGTCAATTTCCCCCCCTAAATAGTAGTGGCCGGCCATGACAAGGTGGATAGACAAATTGTGATGGGTAAAACATATTATGAAAAGTTTATGACAACATGTTGTGTTAAGAACAATAAAATATGAGGGGAGTGGGAGGAGAAACCAAAGTTGTTTCATCCTTGCTCCCCCATTTTGCCGAAACTAGAAGAAAAAAAGAAGAAGGCTTCATCCTCTTTGTTCTTCTTGACCGAAAAATCAAAGGAAGAAGAAAGAGTTCTCTTGCTTTATGTTCGGTTTGGATGAGGATTAAGAAGAGGTAAGTACCTTGAAATTCTTGGAAAATTTTGTATAAAGAAGGTGGTTAGTTCAAGTTCTAATCATTCCATGGCTTAAGTTTTGATTGTTAGGAGGTTTGATATTTGGCCAAGTAGTTTGAAGCTCTTAGCACATATATTTTTTCTTCTTCTTTCTTGAAGGTTGAAATTTGGGTTGTTATTAAGGAGGTGCCGAATGTGGTCCTTGAAGGGCCTTGAGGAACAATATATGTGGCTTGGGTTATAACATTCGGCCATGGTAGTTTGAGGATTAAGGATTTTATTTCTTGTTAAAATTGGATGAATCTTAGTGTGTGAGTGTTTGAACTAACTAAGGATCAAATAGATGCATGGGTACAAAGTAGGAAGAATCGGCTACTATGGTTGATACTAATGCCGAATGTGAAAATGTTATATTAAATAATGTATGTGATTTGAGTTAATAATATGAAAAGAATATTTAGATGTATTATAATTGATTAAGTATTAAATCAAAAGTTGCTAAAATTGCCATTTCTTTAGCCGAATATGTGTTTAATCAATGAAGAATTTGTTGAAGAATATAGGTGAACTTGGTAAGAGTATTCGGCTTAGTGTATAAATGATATAAAGATTTTAGAAATTATTTTGGTTAGGTGTATGTATGATTAAGTATATTCGGCAATATACTTAAAGTGAGTACATGATATTATATTATAATTATTGAGCTTAAGTATATGGATATGTGTATATGTGGTCATATAATGACATTTTGGTTTGAAAATTTAATGATATGTGATTGCCGAATGTGATTAATAAATTCATATTATTGGTTTAAATATTGAATACTCCTATTTGTATTCTTTAAGCTCAAGAGCAAAGGGGAACTAAATCCGATAAAGGGAAGGAAAAAGTAATTGAATAGCCATTAAAGTTGTTCGACAACATCCGAGGTAAGTCTTCGAGTAATGACCCTACTTGAATTATATTGAAATGATTAGTCATACTATGACGGATAGCCGAATGTGCATAGAGACTATGTTATAAAGCCGATTGAAATCATGCTCTTTGTGTGTGGCTATTGAGCCGAAATTGGAAAGGTTAAATAAATGCTTTGTGTTTGAGCCTTAGTAACGAAAATGAAATATGGATGTGTCATGATTGTTGATATATGTGTGCATGAGCATTTGAATGATATCCGGGTTAAGACCGGAAGGCAATTGTGCTAGTGATTTTATCCGGGCTAAGACCCGAAGGCATTTGTGCGAGTTGCTATACCCGGGTTAAGACCCGAAGGCAATTGTGCTAGTGATTTTATCCGGGCTAAGACCCGAAGGCATTTGTGCGAGTTGATATATCCGGGCTAAGACCCGAAGGCATTTGTGCTTGTAGTTATATCTGGCTAAATTCCGAAGAAACTTGGGTTCGAAGGTGAGCGTGTTGTGCTGTAATAAATTCAATTAAAACGCTCGAAAAACCCAAACGATAAGGTATGTGTTCGTATGCATCGGAAAAGTCGATTCGTTTTTAATAGTATTCGTTCAATCGACTAACGAACTTTCGACTTTTAGATAGGTTAATACCTTGTGTGTATATGTTGATGAAGTGTGAAGTAAGTATGTGTATGAGAATGTGTATTAATAAAGTGATCCATTTAGCTATGTGAATGTAATATTTTAGTCAAAGCCGATTTCATTACTTGAAACTTACTAAGCTTTAAAATGCTTACCACGTTGCTTTGGCTCTTTGTTTTATAGATTTTGTTCGTCGGATATCGGATTCGGGATCATCGAAGTCGAAGTCACCCACACTATCAAAGCCCTTTTGGTACCCTTTTAGTTGAACTCTGGATATGGCATGTATAGGACTACCCGTTTGTTGTGGATCATGGACCCTTTGGACTTGTATAATTTTGGTTAGCCATGCGAAAATGGCTTATATATGTTTGAGTATAATGTTATAATCATTTGGTATGGATATGGTTATTGAGAGGTGTGGGTATGCTTAATAAGGATTGGCCATGGGAATGGTTAATCACTATCATAAATTGTGCTATTTATGCTAAAAGGGCTAGTTGAATCATGGAAACTATGAAATAGGTAAAGTCTACCTTAAAGGCAGATGCTGACAGCAGCAGTGATGTAGATTTGGAAAATCACTAAAAATAGTAGGAATGGAATTAAATAGTGAATAAATTATGTAAACGAACCTTGATGAATCTATTTTCATAGGAAAGTAACGAAACGATCATATGGACAGTATGTTAAGAGATATTCAGGTTCTCGTGAGACAGGGCCAGAACAGTTTCTAGATTCCCTGTTTCGACTTTGGAAATTCATTATAAATTAACCAGAGATAATTAGGAGTCATGCCATATGTGTATAGATTCCTCTCTGAGTCTAGTTTCTATAGAAACAAACGACATCAGTATTGAAGCCCTGTACAGGGAGATATACAAGTCGTAATGCACGAAGGTCAGTGTAGTTGATCCCTGTAACATGGGAGACTTTGACTAATAAACTGTACTAATTGGCCCAACCAAAAATGCTAGAAATGTAGATGGGCATATGAGTCTAGTTTCAGGAAAAATTTACGGAACTGGATTCCGAGTTTCTGAACTCAAGATATGATTTTTAAAGCGACTAGTACGCAGATTGGCAGTGTCTGGGAAATTTTTTTATAAGTGGTTTAAATTCTGTTAACACCTCGTGTTCGACTCCGATGACGGTCTCGGGTTCGGGGTGTTACATTTGATTGGTATCAGAGCTACGGTTTCGTCGATTCTAGGACTACCGTAATGCGTTTGGTCTAGCTATACATGCCATTTGATGTGATTATTTGATAGTGTGGTGATTTCTGACAATTGTAAATGTGTTTATTTATAGTAATGGATCCCGATCCCGACCGAGCGGTAGCTGATGATCTTGAGAGTGTAGCGCCTGCTCCCGCACAAGGGACAGCGCCGGCGGACTCTCAACCTAATGCTAGTAACCCGAATGATGAAGCTAGACAAGCTTTCTATAGCGTGATGAATGATTGGTTCAACCAATACATTCGAACTAATACGGCTATTCCACAACCTCCATTCCCGACTAATACCACCCCCGCACCTACAATACCTCCGGAAACTGACCAAATAAGGTCAAATAAGCCCCCAGTTGACAGAATCCAAAAACATGGGGCTACTGAATTTAAAGCTACGGATAGCGACGATGCCGAGCAAGCTGAATTTTGGTTGGACAACACTATCCGGGTACTCGATGAGCTATCTTGTACACCCGATGAATGCCTAAAGTGTACTATCTCCTTGCTACGCGATTCTGCCTACTATTGGTGGAGTACTCTGACTTCTGTTGTGCCCCGAGAGCAAGTAACTTGGGAGTTTTTCCAAACTGAGTTTCGGAAAAAGTATATCAGTCAGAGATTTGTTGATCAAAAACGGAAGGAATTTCTTGAGCTTAAGCAAGGTTCTATGTCAGTTACTGATTACGAGCGAAAATTTGTTAGACTTAGTAGGTACGCTCGGGAATGTGTTTCGTCCGAGGCTATCATGTGTAAACGCTTCGAGGATGGGCTGAATGAAGATATAAAAATGTTCGTGGGCATTCTTGAAATATGAGTGTTCGTAGTACTTGTCGAGCGAGCTTGTAAAGCCGAAGAGCTTAGAAAAGAAAAACAAAAAGTTGATGTGGGAACTGGAGAGTTTCGTAAAAGATCCTCGGGAAAGTCTCTTCAACAGGCATCGAAGAAATTTCGAGATGATGTGGGCCGGTCTAGAGGCACTTCGGGCCTTTTTAGACGAGATCGTGATCGACCCCCTGTGGGTACACGAGGCACTTCGGTCGCCAGTGTTGGGAATGAACGTCGAGACAGAACGAAATGTCGATATTGCGGTAAATGGCATTCGGGGAGTTGTAGATTCCCTGACCGCTCCTGTTACAAGTGCGGATCAGTTGACCACTTCATTAAAGATTGCCCGAGGTTGTCTGAACAGAATGTAAATCAGAGTGGGAAACCGGGTGCTACCACTGCTCGAGGTAGACCATCTGGAAATACGGGCAATGCTAGTGGTGGTCAGAGAGGATCTAGAGATGCTACGACCAGATCCGAGGCTCGTGCGCCTGCTAGATCTTATGTTATACGTGCCCGCGAGGATGCTTCTTCGCCTGATGTTATTACCGGTACTTTTACTCTCTTTGATACTAATGTAATTGCTTTGATTGACCCCGGTTCTACTCATTCTTACATATGTGAAACCTTAGCATCCAGTAAGACTTTACCTATTGAGTCTACTGAGTTCGTAATTCGGGTGTCAAATCCCTTGGGTCGTTACGTGCTTGTTGACAAAGTGTGTAAGAAATGTCCCCTAGTAATTCGAGGTTCCTGTTTTCCGGCGGACTTGATGCTTTTGCCGTTTGATGAATTTGATGTTATTCTTGGTTTGGATTGGTTGACCGCGCATGATGCGGTTGTGAATTGCAAAAGCAAGACTATTAATTTGAGGTGCGCAAATAACGAAGTAATCCGAGTTGAGTCTACGGACTTGGATGGGTTGCCAGCTGTAATATCCTCAATGTTGGCCCAGAAATATGTAAGAAAAGGGTGCGAAGCATACCTTGCGTATGTACTTGATGACAAAGAATTAGAAAAGAAACCCGAATCTGTGCCGGTGGTTTGTGAATACCCGGATGTTTTTCCTGAAGAATTACCGGGTTTACCACCTGTTCGGGAGATAGAGTTTGGTATTGAGCTTGTACCTGGGACTACGCTGATTTCGATAGCTCCGTATCGCATGGCACCAACCGAGTTAAAAGAGTTGAAAGCTCAGTTGCAAGAATTGACGGATAGAGGTTTTGCTCGACCAAGTTTCTCACCTTGGGGTGCACCAGTATTGTTCGTGAAAAAGAAGGACGGAACCATGAGGTTGTGCATTGACTATCGTCAACTGAATAAAGCGACGATAAAGAATAAATATCCGTTACCGCGTATTGATGATTTGTTTGATCAACTAAAAGGAGCCTCAGTGTTCTCAAAAATAGATTTGAGATCGGGCTATTATCAGTTGCGAATTCGAGATTCGGACATACCCAAAACTGCCTTCAGAACGAGATATGGTCACTACGAATTCTCAGTGATGCCGTTTGGGCTCACTAATGCCCCTGCGGTATTTATGGATTTGATGAATCGGATCTTCAGACCATATTTGGACCGGTTCGTAGTTGTGTTCATTGATGACATCTTGGTCTATTCAAGAGATGAGACCGAACATGCTGAGCACCTGAGACTAGTGTTGCAAATTTTGCGGGATAAGCAGTTATATGCTAAGTTTAGTAAGTGTGAGTTCTGGTTAAGAAAGGTTAGCTTCTTGGGTCATGTGGTATCCGCATCGGGTATTCGAGTTGACCCGAACAAAATTTCAGCCATACTTAACTGGAAACCTCCGAGAAATATTACTGAGGTTCGGAACTTTTTGGGACTCGCCGGTTATTACCGACGATTTGTAAAAGGTTTCTCGATGATAGCCACACCAATGACGAAGCTACTTCAAAAGGATGTTAAGTTCGAATGGACGGAGAAATGTCAGAAAAGTTTCGATCAACTGAAAACTTATTTGACTGAAGCTCCAATTTTAGTGCAACCCGAATTAGGCAAAGAGTTTGTCATTTATAGTGACGCATCCCTACTTGGGTTGGGTTGCGTATTGATGCAAGAAGGTCGAGTGGTGGCCTATGCGTCGAGACAATTAAAGCCACATGAGAAAAATTATCCGACCCATGATCTTGAACTAGCTGCCATCGTATTTGCTTTAAAAATATGGCGACATTACTTATTTGGTGAAAAGTGCCATGTATTTTCGAATCACAAAAGTCTCAAATATTTGATGACTCAAAGAGACTTAAATCTGCGACAAAGACGTTGGCTTGAGTTGTTGAAAGATTACGAGCTTGTCATTGATTACCACCCGGGAAAGGCTAATGTGGTTGCGGACGCCTTAAGCCGGAAATCATTGTTTGCTTTACGAGCGAGGAATGTGCACTTGTCTGTTCTACCCGACAATGTGTTAGTAGCTGAATTAAAAGCCAAACCATTATTGAATCATCAAATTCGTGAAGCCCAGAAAGTTGATGATGAATTGGTTGCAAAACGGGCTGAGTGTGTTCCGAACAAAGAATCGGAGTTTCAAATTGATGATGATGATTGTTTGAGGTTCAGAAGTCGTTTGTGTGTTCCAAAGAATTCGGAACTCATTTCAATGATTCTGAACGAAGCCCATTGTAGCTGAATGTCAATTCACCCGGGGAGTACGAAAATGTACAACAATTTGAAACGTCGATTTTGGTGGCATGGTATGAAACGAGACATCTCCGACTTTGTTTCGAGATGTTTAATATGTCAACAAGTGAAAGCAGAACATCAAGTGCCTTCAGGATTACTTCAGCCGATCATGATACCTGAGTGGAAATGGGATCGAGTCACAATGGACTTTGTGTCCGGACTGCCGTTGTCAGCAAGTAAGAAAGATGCGATTTGGGTTGTTGTCGATAGACTGACTAAGTCGGCTCACTTTATCCCCGTGCGTACAGATTTTTCATTGGATAAACTAGCTGAATTGTATGTTTCTCAGATTGTGAGATTACACGGGGTACCTATTTCTATCGTGTCGGATAGAGATCCGAGATTCACCTCACGATTTTGGAGGAAATTGCAAGAAGCTTTGGGTACCAAGCTGCATTTTAGCACTGCTTTTCACCCCCAAACCGATGGTCAATCTGAGCGGATAATTCAGATACTTGAGGATATGTTGAGATGTTGCATCCTCGAGTTCAGTAGTTCATGGGAACGGTATTTACCTTTGATTGAATTCGCTTACAACAATAGTTTTCAATCAAGTATTAAGATGGCACCTTACGAGGCTTTGTACGGTCGTAAATGCCGTACACCATTGTTTTGGACCGAGCTCGGTGAAAGTAAAATTTTCGGAGTTGATTTGATTAAAGATGCCGAACAGAAAGTAAAGGTAATCCGTGAAAGTCTGAAGGCAGCCACAGATCGTCAAAAATCGTATGCGGATTTGAAACGAAAAGACATTGAATATCAGGTGGGAGATAAAGTGTTTCTTAAAGTTTCGCCTTGGAAAAAGGTACTCAGATTTGGCCGTAAGGGCAAGTTGAGCCCGAGATTCATTGAGCCATACGAAATCTCCGAACGAGTTGGTCCGGTTGCGTATAGATTGATTTTGCCCCCTGAACTTGAAAAGATTCACGATGTCTTTCATGTTTCGATGCTTCGACGTTATAGATCCGATTCGTCACATGTGATTAATCCCTCAGAAGATGAAATTCAATCTGACTTGAGTTATGAAGAAGAACCGATTCGTATCCTAGCTCGTGAAGTGAAAGAGTTGCGAAACAAAAGGGTTCCGTTAGTTAAGGTGTTATGGCTTAAACACGGGATCGAGGAAGCTACTTGGGAAACCGAGAGCTCGATGAAAGAACGATACCCAAACCTATTTACCGGTAAGATTTTCGGGGACGAAAATTTCTTAAGTGGGGGAGAGTTGTGACAGCCCAAAATTGACCCTAGTCGGGAAGTAGTTTCGGGACCACTAAACCGAGTCATAAAAATAATTAACCGTCATAATTGATGCTCATTATATGTACATGTGCATGTGTGAAAATTTCGTGTTTGAATTTTGTTAATTGTAAGTGAATTTTATCAAATAGGACTTATGTGAGAAAATTTTGAAATGTGATAGGTCAAAGCATAAGGATCTATTAGTGCATGAAATAAAAAGGGGGACTAGCATGTCAATTCCCCCCTAAATAGTAGTGGCCGGCCATGACAAGGTGGATAGACAAATTGTGATGGGTAAAACATATTATGAAAAGTTTATGACAACATGTTGTGTTAAGAACAATAAAATATGAGGGGAGTGGGAGGAGAAACCAAAGTTGTTTCATCCTTGCTCCCCCATTTTGCCGAAACTAGAAGAAAAAAAGAAGAAGGCTTCATCCTCTTTGTTCTTCTTGACCGAAAAATCAAAGGAAGAAGAAAGAGTTCTCTTGCTTTATGTTCGGTTTGGATGAGGATTAAGAAGAGGTAAGTACCTTGAAATTCTTGGAAAATTTTGTATAAAGAAGGTGGTTAGTTCAAGTTCTAATCATTCCATGGCTTAAGTTTTGATTGTTAGGAGGTTTGATATTTGGCCAAGTAGTTTGAAGCTCTTAGCACATATATTTTTTCTTCTTCTTTCTTGAAGGTTGAAATTTGGGTTGTTATTAAGGAGGTGCCGAATGTGGTCCTTGAAGGGCCTTGAGGAACAATATATGTGGCTTGGGTTATAACATTCGGCCATGGTAGTTTGAGGATTAAGGATTTTATTTCTTGTTAAAATTGGATGAATCTTAGTGTGTGAGTGTTTGAACTAACTAAGGATCAAATAGATGCATGGGTACAAAGTAGGAAAAATCGGCTACTATGGTTGATACTAATGCCGAATGTGAAAATGTTATATTAAATAATGTATGTGATTTGAGTTAATAATATGAAAAGAATATTTAGATGTATTATAATTGATTAAGTATTAAATCAAAAGTTGCTAAAATTGCCATTTCTTTAGCCGAATATGTGTTTGATCAATGAAGAATTTGTTGAAGAATATAGGTGAACTTGGTAAGAGTATTCGGCTTAGTGTATAAATGATATAAAGATTTTAGAAATTATTTTGGTTAGGTGTATGTATGATTAAGTATATTCGGCAATATACTTAAAGTGAGTACATGATATTATATTATAATTATTGAGCTTAAGTATATGGATATGTGTATATGTGGTCATATAATGACATTTTGGTTTGAAAATTTAATGATATGTGATTGCCGAATGTGATTAATAAATTCATATTATTGGTTTAAATATTGAATACTCCTATTTGTATTCTTTAAGCTCAAGAGAAAAGGGGAACTAAATCCGATAAAGGGAAGGAAAAAGTAATTGAATAGCCAATAAAGTTGTTCGACAACATCCGAGGTAAGTCTTCGAGTAATGACCCTACTTGAATTATATTGAAATGATTAGTCATACTATGACGGATAGCCGAATGTGCATAGAGACTATGTTATAAAGTCGATTGAAATCATGCTCTTTGTGTGTGGCTATTGAGCCGAAATTGGAAAGGTTAAATAAATGCTTTGTGTTTGAGCCTTAGTAACGAAAATGAAATATGGATGTGTCATGATTGTTGATATATGTGTGCATGAGCATTTGAATGATATTCGGGTTAAGACCCGAAGGCAATTGTGCTAGTGATTTTATCCGGGCTAAGACCCGAAGGCATTTGTGCGAGTTGCTATAGCCGGGTTAAGACCCGAAGGCAATTGTGCTAGTGATTTTATCCGGGCTAAGACCCGAAGGCATTTGTGCGAGTTGATATATCCGGGCTAAGACCCAAAGGCATTTGTGCTTGTAGTTATATCCGGCTAAATTCCGAAGAAACTTGGGTTCGAAGGTGAGCGTGTTGTGCTGTAATAAATTCAATTAAAATGCTCGAAAAACCCAAACGATAAGATATGTGTTCGTATGCATCGGAAAAGTCGATTCGTTTTTAATAGTATTCGTTCAATCGACTAACGAACTTTCGACTTTTAGATAGGTTAATACCTTGTGTGTATATGTTGATGAAGTGTGAAGTAAGTATGTATATGAGAATGTGTATTAATAAAGTGATCCATTTAGCTATGTGAATGTAATACTTTAGTCAAAGCCGATTTCATTACTTGAAACTTACTAAGCTTTAAAATGCTTACCACGTTGCTTTGGCTCTCTGTTTTATAGATTTTGTTCGTCGGATATCGGATTCGGGATCATCGAAGTCGAAGTCACCCACACTATCAAAGCCCTTTTGGTACTCTTTTAGTTGAACTCTGGATATGGCATGTATAGGACTACCCGTTTGTTGTGGGTCATGGACCCTTTGGACTTGTATAATTTTGGTTAGCCATGCGAAAATGGCTTATATATGTTTGAGTATAATGTTATAATCATTTGGTATGGATATGGTTATTGAGAGGTGTGGGTATGCTTAATAAGGATTGGCCATGGGAATGGTTAATCACTATCATAAATTGTGCTATTTATGCTAAAAGGGCTAGTTGAATCATGGAAACTATGAAATAGGTAAAGTCTACCTTAAAGGCAGATGCTGACAGCAGCAGTGATGTAGATTTGGAAAATCACTAAAAATAGTAGGAATGGAATTAAATAGTGAATAAATTATGTAAACGAACCTTGATGAATCTATTTTCATAGGAAAGTAACGAAATGATCATATGGACAGTATGTTAAGAGATATTCAGGTTCTCGTGAGACAGGGCCAGAACGGTTTCTGGATTCCATGTTTCGACTTTGGAAATTCATTATAAACTAACCAGAGATAATTAGGAGTCATGCCATATATGTATAGATTCATCTCTGAGTCTAGTTTCTATAGAAACAAACGACATCAGTATTGAAGCTCTGTACAGGGAGATATCCAAGTCGTAATGCGCGAAGGTCAGTGTAGTTGATCCCTGTAACATGGGAGACTTTTACTAATAAACTTTACTAATTGGCCCAACCAAAAATGCTAGAAAACAATATGTAGATGGGCATATGAGTCTAGTTTCAGGGAAAATTTACGGAACTGGATTCTGAGTTTCTGAACTCAAGATATGATTTTTAAAGCGACTAGTACGCAGATTGGCAGTGTCTGGGAAATTTTTTTATAAGTGGTTTAAAGTCTGTTAACACCTCGTGTTCGACTCCGGTGACGGTCTCGGGTTTGGGGTGTTACAAAACCCTAGCTCAAAATATTGGTAGAAACAGGTCAACCGAGCTACGAGGATTTCAAAAATGTAAAGAACATTAAAAACGGGCATAGAAATCACTTACAATCAAGGCTTAAAAGTGTTGAAACCCTAGCTATGGTGGAGAGCAGAATTTGGCAGCAACTTATGGAGAAGATGATCATTTTTGTGTTATTTTTCCCATTTTATTTCATTTAATATCAAAATGACCAAAATGCCCTTTCTTATTAAACTTTCAAAAATTACATCCATGTCCAATTTTTGTCCATAAACTTAGAAATTGGTCAAATTGCTATTTAAGACCCCTAGTTAATATTTCAAAGCAATTTCATACTAGAAACTTCTAGAATGCAAATTTTGTAACTTATTCAATTTAGTCCCTAACTTCAAATTAAGCACTTTATGCATGGAATTTCTTCACGAAATTTTCAAACAATCATGCAATCATATCATAGACCTCAAAATAATCATAAAATAATTATTTCTACCTCATATTTGTGGTCTCGAAACCAGTATTCCGATTAGCCCCTAATTCGAGATATCACACTGTTCATATGGCTAATTGTCTCTTCAAGTTTTGGACATTTTTCAAGCCTTCAAAGCTCATTATGGTGGCTATTCAAATAGACCAAGAGTGACTCTTCAAGTCTGATCAGTTTCATGCACTCAAAGCTAGTTATGGTGCCAATTAATGAGATGAATGTACAAGTCTTTTGACATTTAGTTTAAGGGAGATGAAGAGACAGCAAACAGCACATTAAGGGTTCATTAAGTCAATTATAAAGCGAAGAGACATGCCTTTTCATCTACACCAGAATCAAGTGAAGAGACATGACTATTGACTTCCCTACATGACTTAAAAAAAATTAAAGCTTGAAAAAACCTTAGTTAATTGCTGAAGGTGAAAGGTCACAAATAGGAATTTGAATAGTCATAATAGTGCCTATAAATAGATTGTAGAAAAACTTTTGATATTTTTGATTAATGTTTATAACATTTTATGAGTTTTCAACTCTCCTATTTTGTTTAGACTTAGCATGACTTATCTAGTTTGCTAGTGGTGTCATCCTGTTTCTTTTCGAACTTATCACTTCTAAACAGAGTGTGGCATTCAGCTTTATACTGACTGGTTCCTATCTCCATATAGATAGTGGGTCACGGTTTATCTATCTTTCTATCCACTTTTAAGTGTCCTATAAGATCTGGGTTAGTACTCTATTTTAGTACTAGTTTTTTCTTGAACTTAAAGCCATTCGAACCATCCATATTACCATTTTTCAAACCACTTGAGTTCTTTTGTTAAACTAAACTATATCCCTTAATTATCTTAAACTATCACATACCCCTTTTTGTTTAAACCCTTACTTAGCCGAATTCGACCAATACTCTGTTCAAGAACGATACTTCTCCATTTTAATGACCGGGCAATAAACAACTCAAATCATCACCGAAGTGAGTTCGTATCATTTGGTATCAGAGCTAGCTAAAATTGAGGAGTACGGACGATCGTGAAGTTTTGGAGTAAGTGTTTGAAGAAAATTAAAAAAAAAAGCTCAAAAAAATTCGTGAATCAAAGTATTCCATTTGTATTTATCATTTGTAATTGAAAAAAATAAGGAATTTCGATATAAAAAAAAAGAAAGTGTTGAAAAGTTGCATTTTGTATTCTCGATCAGTAAATTCCCTTCTACTATCATCCAACCTTTTCACGCCGCACTTAATAACCAAATATCTTTCTTTTCAGCCTACCCACACCTATTTTATCATTACATTTGCATAACCTTTTTAAAGCTAACCCCTAGGCTTGCTTATAAGTCTAATCAAGTCTTCTACAAACTTTGAGAAGCGAAATGAGTAGTAAGAGGCACGAGATTTAGTGGAGCATTCGAGTGTAGAAAAAGCCGTAAAAGAGTGCAAATAGGAGTGGAGTGCCATATTATTTTTCTTTGTGAGTGAATAGTGAGGTTTGAAGTGAGGTTCAAATAAAAGTGTCTCTAAGTTTCGAAAGAAGAGTTGTTGCTATTGGTGGTTGGTTCAATCCATCATACCAAGCATCCAATCAAAACGAAAGGCAACGTGATCATAGAAATCGAGGCTTTTGAGAGCATGAACATGTTGATGGTGATTTGAAGAGTAACAAGCTAACCATTCCACCGTTTTAAGGTCGATCCGACTCGGAGGCATACCTTGAATGGAAAAAGAAGGTAGAATTGTTTTTTAAGTACCACGACTACTCGAAAAGCAAGAAGGTGAGGCTTCCAGCAAACAGTTTCTCCGATTATGCCATGACTTGGTGGGATCAATTTACCACGAGTCGAAGACGAAACGAAGAGTGCCTAATATCAACCTGGTCTGAAATGAAAGATGTGATGCGCAGGCATTTCCTTCTATCTTCCTACCATCTGGAGCGAATTTCTTCAGGCCAAAGGACAAAAACGAGATCGTTAAAGAGTTCCACATCCAACGGCTATGTGAGAAAAGACTCCTATCGAGATTCTAACTCAATGAGAAATTCAAGCTGAAATAACTCAAGTTTCGAGTTTGAAGCCTATTATAGTGACAAACGAGAAGGTTCAAGCAATTCTATATATACTCCAAGATATTCATCCATGAAGAAACAATCTCGAAGAGAAGATCGTCTTTTGTATGAAGATCCCTACTCTTATTCTCAACGAAAAGTTTCTCATTTTGATTCTTCCTTATTTTCTTCATTTTGTAATAACATTGAAAAAGCATGTGAAAAAAAATTGAAAAAGAATAAAAGAATAAAAGAAAGCAAAAAGGAAAAGAGAACGAACGAGAGCAAAAAGAGATTGAGGTCGATTTTGCAATAACTTAAAAATAACAATTATGCTACTTTATTTACACATGAACTTACCTTGGTACCAAAATACAAAGATTTTGCAATTTAGTCCACAATCTTTTCTTTTCCTCGATTGAGGTCGATTCCACGTCTTTCTTGATCTAAAATAACACATTTAGCTTATCTAATACTCACATTATCAAATTAATCCTTAACTTAAATTTTGGCAAAATTACAATTTTACCCCTAAACTTTTGCATATTTACATTTTTGCCCCTAGGCTCGGGATTAAACTTTATTCCTTATTCTTATGTTTTACAACATGCTGATCACTTTTCTCTTCTATGGCAACATCAAATTCTCACTCTAACATGTACTTATGACTATTAGGTATTTTTACCGATTAAGCCCTTTTACTCGTTTTCACTCAAAACCGAGTAGCACAAGTTGTCTAACATAATTTAAAACCCCATATTCTATCATAAAACATCAAAATACACAAATTTCACCTATGGGTATTTTTCCAAATATGAACCCTAAGTTGAATTATTGTTAGCATAAGCTTAATCGAGCTACCGGGATCTCAAAAACGTAAAAATCATTAAAAACGGGGCTTGGAATCACTTACTATGGAGCTTGGAAGCTTGAAACAAACCCTAGCTATGGAGAACCCTTGAAATTTCGGCCTAATGAAGAAGATGGACAAAAATTGGCTTTTAATTTTGTTTTTAATTCATTTTAATAACTAAATGACCAAAATACCCTTACTACTAAACTTTCCAAAAATTCCTTCCATGTCCTAATTTTTTCCATGAACTTAAAATTGGTCAAATTGCTATTTAAGACCTCCTCATTAATATTCCAAACAATTTCATACTAAAAACTTCTAGAATGCAAGTTTTGTAACTTATTCGATTTAGTCCCTACTTTCAATTTAAGCACTTTAGGCATAGAATTTCATCACGAAATTTTCACACAATCATGCAATCATATCATAAACCTCAAAATAATTATAGAATAATTATTTCTATCTCGGATTTGTGGTCACAAAACCACTATTCCGATTAGGCCCTAATTCGGGATATTACAACTCTCCCCCCTTTAAGGATTTTCGTCCTCGAAAATCTTACCTGTAAACAGATGTGGGTATTGATTTCTCATAGTTTCTTCGGATTCCCATGTAGCTTTTTCTACTCCATGCCTTTGCCACAACACCTTCACAAGTGCAACATTTTTATCCCTTAGTTGTTTGACCTCTCGAGCTAAAATCTTAATCGGTTCTTCTTCGTAGGTCATATCTGGTTGTAGTTCAATTTCTATCGGTGAAACTACATGTGAAGGATCCGAACGATACCGACGTAACATAGATACGTGGAACACATCATGAATCTTCTTTAATTCAGGTGGTAATGCTAGCCGATATGCTACCGGTCCAACTTTTTTCAATTACTTCATACGGCCCAATAAAACGCGGACTTAATTTGCCCTTTCGTCCAAATCTAAGGACTTTCTTCCACGGAGACACCTTTAAAAATACTTTATCACCAACTTGAAATTCAATGTCCTTTCGTTTTAAATCTGCATAAGATTTCTGTCTATCTGAAGCAGCTTTCAAACAATCTCGAATTACCTTCACTTTTTCTTCAGTTTCTTTTATTAGATCAACTCCATAAATCTGATTTTCCTTGAGTTCAGTCCAATACAAAGGCGTTCGACACTTACGACCATACAATGCTTCATAAGGTGCCATTTTCAAGCTCGTCTGATAACTATTATTGTAAGCAAATTCCACCAACTGTAAGTATCTTTCCCAACTTCCTTGAAATTCCAATACACAACATCTAAGCATATCTTCAAGAATCTGAATTATTCTTTCTGATTGTCCATCAGTTTGTGGATGAAAAGCAGTACTGAAATTTAACTTCGTACCTAACGCGTCTTGCAACTTTTGCCAAAACCGCGAGGTAAACCTTGGATCTCTATCTGAAATAATCGATAATGGTATTCCGTGTAATCTAACAGTTTCTCTAATATACAGTTTAGCCAACTTGTTAAGAGAATAATCCGTACGTACCGGGATAAAATGAGCCGACTTAGTTAATCTGTCAACTATTACCCAGATGGCATCTTTCTTTCCCGGAGTCAATGGCAATCTTGATATAAAATCCATAGTAATCCGATCCCATTTCCATTCAGGAACCATAATAGGCTGGAGTAATCCTGAAGGTACTTGGTGTTCAGCTTTCACTTGTTGGCAAACTAAGCACTTTGATACAAACTCAGAAATATCTCTTTTCATTCCACTCCACCAGTACATTTTCTTCAAGTCATTATACATCTTCGTACTACCCGGATGAACGGCTAAACAACCATTATGTGCTTCATGCAAAATCTTTTGAATCAACTCATCATTTTTTGGTACACAAATCCGATTTTTAAACATCAAACAACCATCAGAACCGATTCTAAAATCTGATCCCGTATCAGCTTCACACTGTTTTCTTTTGGCTAGCAAATCTTGATCATTTTTTTGAGCTTCAGAAATCTCTTGTAAAAACATCGGTCTTGCTCTTAACTTTGCTAGAATCGAACCGTCATCTGAAATTTTCAACTGAGTGTTCATAACTCTCAAAGCAAACAACAACTTTCTGCTTAAAGCATCGACAACCACATTCGCTTTTCCTGGATGATAATCGATAACAAGCTCGTAATCTTTCAATAACTCCAACCATCTTCGCTGTTTCAAATTCAAGTCTTTTTGTGACATCAAGTATTTAAGACTTTTGTGATCGGTATATACTCGGCACTTTTCACCATACAAATAATGTCGCCAAATCTTCAAAGCAAATACCACCGCAGCCAATTCCAAATCGTGAGTAGGATAATTTTTCTCATGAGGTTTTAACTGTCTCGAAGCATAAGCCACCACTTTTCCTTCTTGCATGAGTACACACCCCAAACCGTTTAGAGAAGCATCACTATACACCACAAATTCTTTACCTGATTCGGGTTGTATCAACACTGGTGCTTCAGTTAATAACTTTTTCAATTCTTCGAAACTCTGTTGACATTCTTCCGTCCATTCAAATTTAACATCCTTTCGAAGTAGTCTAGTCATAGGAGCAGCAATTATAGAAAATCCATTTACGAACCGCCGATAATACCCAGCTAGCCCCAAGAAACTTCTAACTTCAGTTACGTTTTTCGGTGGTTTCCAATCAACAATGGCTGAAATTTTACTAGGATCAACCCGTATACCATCACCTGAAACAATATGACCCAAAAATCCAACTTCCCGGAGCCAAAATTCACTTTTACTAAACTTAGCATACAGCTGCTTATCTTTCAAAGTTTGCAAAACTATCCTCAAATGCTCAGCATGCTCTGTCTCATCTTTTGAATAAATTAAAATATCATCTATAAACACCACAACAAATCTGTCCAAGTATGGCCAAAATATGCGATTCATTAAATCCATAAACACAGCAGGAGCATTTGTCAACCCGAATGGCATAACTAAAAATTCATAATGACCGCACCTTGTTCTAAAAGTAGTTTTAGGCACATCTGACTCTTTTACTCGCAGCTGATAATACCCAGATCTCAAGTCAATCTTTGAAAACCATGTCGCTCCTTTTAGCTGATCAAACAAATCATCAATTCTCGGCAACGGATACTTGTTTTTTATTGTCACCTTGTTTAACTACCGATAATCAACACACAACCTCATAGAACCATCCTTCTTTTTCACAAATAACACGGGAGCACCCCAAGGTGAAAAACTCGGTCTCACAAAACCTTTATCAGTCAACTCTTGCAACTGCGACTTTAATTCCTTCAACTCTGCTGGTGCCATTCAATACGGAGCAATCGAAATCGGAGCTGTTCCCGGTATCAAATCAATACCAAATTCTACTTCCCTGACTAGAGGCAAACCCATCAATTCTTCTGGAAATACGTCTGCAAATTCACACACAACCGGCACTGATTCAACTTTCTTTTCAACTTCTTTTGTATTAATTACATACGCTAAATAAGCTTCATAACCCTTTCTCAAATATCTCTGAGCCGACATCGAAGAAATCATACTAGATAATGCCTCTGATTTATCTGATTCAACCCGCAGAGTTTCACCATTTCCACATTTTAATTCTATAATCTTTTCTTTGCAATTTATTCTAGCATCATGCAATGTCAACCAATCCATACCCAAAATAACATCAAACTCATCAAACGGCAACAACATCAAGTCGGCCGGAAAGTAATGATCCCGAATCATTAAAGGACATTTCTTGCTTACTTTATCAACTATCACGCATTTGCCTAACGGGTTCGATGCTCTAATCATAAATTCTGTGTTCTCAACAGGTATATTCATACTAGACACCAGTTTCATGCATACATATGAATGAGTAGAACCAGGATCAATCAAAGCAATAACATTAACATTATAGAGAGAAAATGTACCGGTAATCACATCAGGTGAGGAAGCATCTTCACGTGCCTTTATGGCATAAGTTCTAGCTGGAGCCCTTACTTCAGATTTAGCTGCTGAATCTCTGGCTACATTCTTGCTGCTTGCTTCATTTCCAGCTTTTCTCGAATATCTTCCTCTCGAGTCTGCACCACTAGCTTTTGTATTCTGAAATTTTTCTTTTTCAGCTCTCTTTGGGCAGTCTCTAATAAAATGATCCGGAGAACCACATCGAAAACATTCATTTGCTCTACACGGACCAAAATGATTTCTACCACACCGCTGGCACTCAGGTTTAACAAATCTCGAGTTTCCTACACTGGCTACCGAAGTAGTCTGGGATTTAGGACCCACATTTTGCTTCCTATAATTCCCATATGATTGCCCAGCTGAAGGTTGGGAACGAGGATTCATATTCCTTGACTTTCTACGTTGCTGTGAAAATGAACCGTTCATCGGTCTTTTCTTCCAATTTCTAGTCTCAGCCTCTGCCTTTTTCTTTTCTTTAAGTAGTTCTTCAGCCTTGCAAGCTCGATCAACTAGTACTACCATTTCTTTTAGTTCAAGGATCCCGACAAATACTTTAATGTCTTCGTTAAGCCCGTCTTCAAATCGTCAGCACATCTTGGCTTCTGTAGGAACATATTCCCTGGCATACTTACTTAATCGAACAAACTCTCTTTCATATTCTGAGACTGTCATATTACCTTGCTTCAGCTCAAGAAACTCTTTACATTTCTGATCAATAAACCTTTCACTAATATATTTCTTCCGAAACTCTTCTTGAAAGAATTCCCAGGTTACCCTCTCTTTCGGTACCACCGAAATCAAAGTCTTCCACCAATTATAGGCTGAATCTCTCAACAAAGATGTAGCACATTTCAAACATTCTTCAGGTGTACAAGATAATTCATCAAATACCCGGATAGAATTTTCAATCCAGAACTCTGCTTTCTCTGCATCATCATCAATATTTGCTCTAAATTCTTCAGCCCCTTGTTTACGAATTCTATCAACGGGGGTTCTGTGAAATTTTATCATATCCACTCCTTGAGGCATTGGAGGCATAGGTTGAGGAATTGGGGGAGGTGGGGGAGGTCGTACATTTGAGTTCGTACGAACGAACTCAGTGTACCATGCACTCATCATTTGGAGAAAGGCTTCCCGATCCCTTTCTCCTCCTCCCTGACCAACAGTAGGAGGTGGGTTTTCAGTCGGCGCTGCTCCTTCAGCCGGAGCTGGCGCATTACTCTCTACTTCATCTGCCACAGCTAGATCGGGATCCATTTACTATATAAAAAAATTCATTTAAAAAGGTCAGAAGTCGTCACACTATCACAATTCATACATATGGCATGTATAGCAAAATCCGTACATACAACATGTAGTCCGAGAACCGACTAAACCTGCTCTGATACCACTAAATGTAACGCCCCCACGCCCGAGACCATCACCGGAGTCGAGCTTGAGGGGTTACCGAACATAATTTATCAATTTAAGAACTTCAAATCATTTGTTTCTACATTCACAGCTTTCTAGCTACTCGCGTCACAGTTACAAGAAAAATCATATCTCAAGTTACGAAACTCGAAATCAATATCTGTAAATTTTCCCGAAATCTAGACTCATATATATATTTACTAATTTTTTTCTAGAATTTTTTATTGGGCCAATTAGTACAGTTTATTAATTAAAGTATCTCCTATTTCAGGGTTTGACTGCTCTGACCTCTGTGTATTACGAATCAAATATATCTCTATAAAAAATTTCAATGACTATGAGGTTTGTTTCTATTAAAACTAGACTCAATAAGGAATCTGTACATATAAATAAAAACTTCTAATTATTTTATTAAAATTTATTATGAATTTTTAAAGTCAGAACAGGGGATCCAGAAATCACTCTGGCCCTGTTTTGTAAAAGTTTAAATATCTCATAAAATATAATTTATATTCCTGTTTTGTTCAATCCATATGAAAATAGACTCATTAAGCTTCAATTTCATAACTTACTCATCATTTAGTTCTATTTATACTATTTTTAGTGATTTTTCAAATTCATGTCATTGCTGCAGCAATATTCTGTTTTAAGGCAAGTTTCATCTTTCCATGAATTTTTATGAACTAGATAACCTGTTAAACTTCCATGATATTAAACATGATTCAAATTAGCCATCACCATGACTTATCAATATCAAACATTTTCTCAACCAAACATGGCCATATCATAAAATTATTTACACAAAATAGGTATATTGCTATACATGCCATACTTAAGTAGTTGTACAAGCCATTTACCAAGATAAAAGTCCTTTGGATAGTGTGATCGAACTTTCGACCTGTCCCGATTCCTGAGCCGGCTTGTTCAAAACTAAAGTGAATGAAAAGGAAGGAGTAAGCATAAATGCTTAGTAAGTTCATATGCAAATAATAAGTAACATAACAAACAATTATACCAATCAACATTAGCATACATCACTAAAACACATATCACATTTCTGATCATTTTTCATCATCTTATTACCTTATAGTGGTTGTATCAACACTCAACCCGAGAGTTAAATACATACCTGTCCAAAATATCCATTTCACATCACTCACCAATACTTCTCTTTACATCTCGAATATTCCTCCATTGAGTAGAACTTTACCCGTTGAACACATCGGAATATAATTCGGATACATGGATAATTTGCATATAAGTGCCACATATTCAATCAAGCAATCATGTAACCCGCCCATAAGCGAACTCGGACTCAACTCAACGAGCTCGGGCGTTCGCATCCATAAGTGAACTCAGACTCAACTCAACGAGTTCGGATGCCTAGTTACATCTCACGAACTCGGACTCAACTCAACGAGTTCGGACATTCGCATCCATAAGTGAACTCGGACTCAACTCAACGAGTTTGGATGCTCAACCATCGTAGTGACATGTCACTTGTATCCTAATCTATTCCTAAGGTTCAAACGGGCTTTTTCCTCGAACACTTATCCTTGCCGTCTTCCGTAGAATGCCGAAATCAATACTCAGTAACAATTATATTTAACAAGTAGTTCGCATAATTTACATATTATTTGAAATTAACCACAAAGCATACATTTCATAATTAAATTCAGCATAGCATATAATTAACATCAATAACTTAAAAATAACAATTATGCTACTTTATTTACACATGAACTTACCTTGGTACCAAAATACAAAGATTTTGCAATTTAGTCCACAATCTTTTCTTTTCCTCGATTGAGGTCGATTCCACGTCTTTCTTGATCTAAAATAACACATTTAGCTTATTTAATACTCACATTATCAAATTAATCCTTAACTCAAATTTTGGCAAAATTACAATTTTACCTCTAAACTTTTGCATATTTACATTTTTGCCCCTAGGCTCGGGATTAAACTTTATTCCTTATTCTTATGTTTTATAACATGCTGATCACTTTTCTCTTCTATGGCAACATCAAATTCTCACTCTAACATGTACTTATGACTATTAGGTATTTTTACCAATTAAGCCCTTTTACTCGTTTTCACTCAAAACCGAGTAGCACAAGTTGTCTAACATAATTTAAAACCCCATATTCTATCATAAAACATCAAAATACACAAATTTCACCTATGGGTATTTTTCCAAATATGAACCCTAAGTTGAATTATTGTTAGCATAAGCTTAATCGAGCTACCGGGATCTCAAAAACGTAAAAATCATTAAAAACGGGGCTTGGAATCACTTACTATGGAGCTTTGAAGCTTGAAACAAACCCTAGCTATGGAGAACCCTTGAAATTTCGGCCTAATGAAGAAGATGGACAAAAATTGGCTTTTAATTTTGTTTTTAATTCATTTTAATAACTAAATGACCAAAATACCCTTACTACTAAACTTTCCAAAAATTCCTTCCATGTCCTAATTTTGTCCATGAACTTAAAATTGGTCAAATTGCTATTTAAGACCTCCTCATTAATATTCCAAAACAATTTCATACTAAAAACTTCTAGAATGCAAGTTTTGCAACTTATTCGATTTAGTCCCTACTTTCAATTTAAGCACTTTAGGCATAGAATTTCATCACGAAATTTTCACACAACCATGCAATCATATCATAAACCTCAAAATAATTATAAAATAATTATTTCTATCTCAGATTTGTGGTCACGAAACCACTATTCCGATTAGGCCCTAATTCGGGATATTACAAAAAGCGAGGAGTGTTTTTACTAACCATCCTATGAGTTCTTCTTGTATTGTTTCTTCTTTTTAGGTTTCTCGAAATTCCATTGATAAATTATAGCATCATTATGTTCCCGACGAAAGGCGATTTTGACTTATCAAGAAAAGTAAGAATGAAAATGACCCTAGTCCACTAGTGATTAAAGGTAAGCACGGTACGGGTTCTATGTTAATTGCATCTCAACAATTTCCTGTGCATATTTGTAACACCCTATACTCGTAACCCATGCCGGGGAGGAGTACAGGGCATTACCTAACTTGATTTCATGCATACAACTAATCTCAAGTCACCGAGATTCAATTCAAACTTAAAACTTTATCTATATCTACCTTAAACTTCTTATTATAGGCCTACGAGCCCCAAATCGATCATTGAAAGCTTTTTGGAGCCATTCCGGGTCCTTAAATCAACCTTAAGAGATTTGCCTTTAAAACAGGGCACACGCCCGTGTGACCATTTCGACATGGTCGTGCTGATGGCTTGTGTGGCTCACACGGCCTAAGCACCCTGGGACGCACCCGTGTCCCACACCAGTGTAGAATTAATTTCTAATTCACACCTACAGGGGTTTTCACACGGCCAAGCACACTTCCGTGTCATTGGCTCGTGTCCCACACACAGCCACGGCACGCCCGTGTCCTAGCCTGTGTGCAAAAACTTGGACATTCTATTTCTGACGTCAGCATGCTCATAATGTCACACGGCCAAGGCACACGCCCGTGTGCTGGGCTGTGTCCTCTACACGGCTGAGACACACGGCCGTGTCTCTACCCGTGTGTTTATTACCATGCATACTAATTTGAAATTTTTACGTGTAAGGGACACACGGCCGGACTACATGCCCATGGGGCAGACCGTGTGTCACACATGGCCTAGACACATGCCCGTGTGTCTACCCGTATGGACAATATAAGGCTATTTACCAAGCCTCATTGTCCCCCTTACATATATAGTTCCATACAAATACCAACCAATATCGAAACAAGTATAACTCCTATAACTAAATCAGCCATAGTAGACATTCATTCAACCATGAGAATGCATCTTTCATAAACTAAAAATGAATATTAACTATCATTCAAAGCTTAATACAAATTAAAGGGTTTCCAACCTGAGCCAACATATTTGGCCAATTCTCAAAGACATAAAATAACAAAGTTTAAGTCCTATATATGCCATATTCAAAAATATAAAACCAACTATACCGAATGCTTCGGTTGATAGTGTGATCGATATCTCTGACTTTCAGTGATCCTTGAGCTAGTTAGGCGGCACTGAAAGGAAATGGAAAGGAAAGGAAGTAAGCATAAAGCTTAGTAAGTTGCATATAAGTAAGTACACAACAACATTTTATCAATAATCCACATGCTCATTATATCAAGGTGGGAATAAGCATAACTTACTTATTACCATCCAGACTAGTCACATATTATTAAATGAGCTCATATCTCATACGTACCAATTAGGTACCTGTACCACTCACAACACAGTTATACTTTCCTCATTAGCTTAAGAACATAACGTTCACCGTTGAACCTTTTGGAACACTATCGGATAGTCATTAAGCCTCAAACATGGGTAAGGTGCCGATGCCACGTCCTAGACATGGTCTTACACTGGCTTAGATCACAAGTCAATGCCATGTCTCAGACATGGTCTTACACTGACTATCATCTTGTAGCTGATGCATGTCCTAGACATGTCTTACATTGGCTTATGTCTCAAGGCCGATGCATGTCCCAGACATGTCTTACACTAGCTTTCATCTCAATGTCGATGCCATGTCCCAGACATGGTCTTACACTGGCTCTCATAATGTGGCCGATGCATGTCCCGGACATCTCTTACACTAGCCAACGATGCCATGATAACATTTTTCACAAAAGTTGTCTATTACACAACTAAGACTCATATTCTTCCATAAAATTTCAGAAAACACCCTAAATGCTCTCTTGGCAAAACCTTGGACCTTCAACCATTTTACAAGATATACCCCTAATTTGAAAGCTCATATTTCAAGGGTCTCAAAAATACAAAAAACATCAACAAAGGATATGGAAATCACTTACTTGTGAGTGCTTCAAGTTGCTAAAAATTTTAAGCTCTCAAAACCCCTTCAATGGCTAATTTTTAGTGGAGAAAAGAGATGAGTAAGGGATGATATCATCCTTCTTTATTTTATTTCTATTTTAGTCAAAATTGGTCACCTAACCCAACAAATTTTGAAAATTTTGACCACATATGTATCCTATGGCCGGCCACTCTATTTCTAGGGGTTTAATTGCCCTTTAAAATCCCTCAATTTTTCTTCTCTAATAAGATAACACCTTTAGCTATCAAAATAGAACTTTTGCACTTTATGCAATTTAATACTTTTTCGAAATTGGGCTCACAAACGTAAAAATTAGCTCACCAAATTTTTATGTACTATTATAAACATGTCATGACTCCAAAATAATAATAAAATAATTTCTCTAACTTTGGATTTGTGGTCCCCAGACCACTATTCTGACTAGCCCTAAAATCGGGCTGTTACAATATTAATGGTGAGCTTGCCAAAAACTTAGCTTGTGAAAAAGCTCTTCATCTTGATTTGGATGAAAATCATAATTTGATTATTGAAGATTTTATTTTGAATCATGGTTTGAAGAATTTTTTTGTTGTTAAGAATGGCATTGGCAAGTTTGTTGTTGAAGAAGGATTAATTCAGCACAAACAACATCTGATCTCGTGTAATAAAAAGTTGATACATAAAATGCCTAATATGTTTATTTGTGATGTTATTGAATATCCTCTAAGTTGTGCGAAATTTACATGGTTGTGCAAGTTTGTTCATATGAGATCTAAGAGGCTCGATTGTTGGAGTATATTTATGCTTAATTTCTCTTTACTTAGCATACGTGGTTTATTGATGAAAAAGGAATTCTTGCTGTATTTTGGGAAGAATGATCAAAATCATGTGTTTAATCCTGGAGTTTGTTATTCTGGATCGTCCATGAGAGAAAGCAAGCATCGTAAATTTTGTTTGAATGAATGTGTAAATAATTTTTGCTTGTGTGATGTTTTGTCTTTAAATCTGAAAATAAAGTTGTTGAATTGTGATAAGATGCAAATACAAATTCTAACCTTTGATCCCGGAGATTGTTCTATGACATGGTTAAAAGGATTCACATATTCTTTGCACGATTACAAGTTTCACTTTCTTCATGTTCCTTCCATGATGCCGGTCATGAAATTTTCAAGTCAAATTGAAATGGTAAACAAAAAATTTGTCTTTGATCCTAGTGAATGTTGTAACATATCATTGTTCAAGGGATTTGGACCAAGGAATTTTGATTTCTGAGACTATAACCTTCGAATACTTTGTGAATCCGGTTTGTTTCCATCGAAAAAAAAGGTAAGACTGATTTCTGTTTTTGATCCCAGCATTTATTCATATGTTAAATTTGTGAATAACATTTCAGCATGTTCTTTCGAGTTCATCATCCATGATGTCATTAACCTCTTTCATTTTCGTGAAGGAAGGCAAGCAACTAATTTGCTTCCTTTTCGAGTCTTGTGTATTTTTTAGGTTTGTGACAATGAAATTTTTTTTCGAGCAAATGACCCGATTTGAGGACAAATTGTCTTCAAGAGGGAGGGTATGATGCGAATTCGGTCGTATGATGTTACAACCCAACTTGTCGACACCAAGATTGGTGATGTGATTCGGCTCGGGTGATGGAGTTGAATTCACGTAGTTGCCCGATCATAGATGAGAAGAGTCATTCGTGCCTCGATCTTGGAAGTAGAAGTGAATAGATAGGTTTCATTAAGCGGAAGGGTTTCAAATAAGGGCAATAAGGGTAAGAATAGTGATAGGTTCGGCTAAGGGAAACAAAGATGGATGTTGGATAGGTGGTTCAGTTTTGGGTGATAAAAAAAAAGAAATAAATTCAAAAGATGGAAATGGATTAACGAACTTAACGTCAGGAATGATTCAACACTAAAAAGTGTCACCCTAGTTCCTATATTATTAAGGTGAATAGATGGAATAGAAGATAGGTGAACACCACACCAAGAATTGTGATAAGTTCAAACAAGGTCGATAGACGCCACTAGCACACTAGATAAGTCTTTCGAAACTTGTACGAGATATGAGAGGAAGCAACCTCACAGAAACAGAGTTTCATTAAACAAATTGGCAAAAGTCTTTTTACACAGAAATGGGTAAACTATTTATAGTTTAACATGTGTAGCCGAATGGAAAAATTAGCTAGCTTAAACACTAAGTAAATTCGGCTATGAACTAACTAGAATGTTCTAGAATGAAAACATTAACTAGCTAAGTCTTGATTCGGCTGATGTGAATGTATTGGACAGCTTCATGTATAAGCAAAACTCCTTGAATGAATGTGAAGCCTTGGAAGCAAAATGGTTGTCTAGGTTCGGCCATGGGATGCATGTAGCTTCCAAGAGGTGTTTCTTGGCCGAATAGGTGCATAGAAACTCCAAAGGTTCTCCCACATACATTTGGCTATTCATGGAACTTGGAAGGGAGCTTAAATCTGGCCGTACATGAACTTGCATTAATTGCTCTCCATTCATGCATGGGTGCCATCCAAAGTGGATGTATCTTCCAATCCAATGCATGTAATTAATCTTCCATGTACATGAACATAATTCCTCCAAGCATTGAACCGAACCATGCATGAATCTTCTCATTCATTGAACAAACCCGTACATGCACCTAGCCATTAATGTACCTCCACATTCGGCTGAACCTACAAAGAAATAAACAAATAATTAAATAAAATATAATTATTCATATAATCATAATTTTAAACAGCAACTAGACAACTTAAATGACATTAACTAAATTCGGACACATTAATTAAAATTCAACTAGCATATTAAATTTGGCTAGCTCAAATAATCAAAAACAACTAATGAACTAATTTGAGATAGGGAATTTGGGCATGAGCTGTAGCAAATTTAATTAAAAACAAAGTTAAAACTTAGTTTATTGAAATGGAAAAGAAATGAGCTGGAAAGAAGCTAAAACGAGCTGAAACGAGCTCAAGTGAGCTGATTGGAGCTGAGTTGAGCTTGGGGAGCTGGAGAGGAGGTGAAATCGGATTGCAAGAGAGTGCAATGAGTCATCAAAGAGATGTTCGTAGCTTCTCCAACGTCATGGGCCTTGTTCTATTCCCAAATGCGCATTAATAAAGCTGATAAAGCTTCTTAAAGTTGCTTAGTACGAGCTCGAGTCATGGGGCCTTTTGGAAGCTTGATTAGATCTTTATTTACATTTGAGGATGCCCTGGGCGTGCATACATCATTCCCTCCATCTTCAAAGCGACTTGTCCTCCAGTCGGAATCTGCATCAAAAGGGGATAAATCTGAAACATTAAAACTAGCATTTATATTGAATTCACCCGGTAAGTCTAGTTTATATGAGTTCTCATTAATGCGTTCGAGCACTTGGAAAGGTTCATCTCCTCGGGGAAGTAGCTTGGAACATCGCTGGGCTGGAAATCACTCCTTGTACATATAGACCCAAACCCAATCACCGGGTTCAAATATGACTCTCTTTCACCCCTTGTTTGCTTGCTGCACATAAGACTTAGTCCTCGCTTCTATATTAGCTCGCACTTGTTAATGTAGCTTCATCACGAAATCGGCCTTTTTCCTAGAATAAGAATAAATCAATTGGTTATTAGGTAGAGGAACTAGGTCTAAAGGAGTTATCGGATTAAACTTATAGACCACTTCAAAAAGTGAATGTTTGGTTGTTGTATGGACTGGTCTATTATAGGCAAACTCAATATGGGGCAAACAATCTTCCCATGATTTCAGATTCTTACGAATGATAGCCTACAGAAGGGTAGAAAGTACTCGGTTGAGGACTTCAGTTTGTCCATCCGTTTAAGGATGATAAATAGTTGAAAATAATAACCTGGTTCTGAGTTTACCCCATAGAGACCTCCAAAAATGGCTAAGGAATTTCGAGTCTCAATCTGACACGATAGTTCACGGCACTCCATGTAAACGAACAATGTCCCTAAAGAAAAGGTTAGAAATGTTTATGGCATCATCAATTTTCACACAAGCAATAAAAAGTGACATTTTGGAAAATCGATCTACAACTACAAAGATGGAATCCTTTCCCATTTTTGTTCGGGGCAAACCGAGTTTCAGGTATAGGCAATGGCGTGTAAAGTCCATGAGGTTGAATCTTGGATTTTGCTCATTTGCACGCCACACATCGCTGGCAAACCCACTCCACATCTCGCCTCATCCTAGGCCAATAAAAATATTCGTTAAGTGTGGCTAACGTCTTGTTAACTCCAAAGTGTCCCATGAGTCCTCCACTATGTGCTTCTTGCACAAGCAAGTCTCGAACAGAACTTTGTGGAACATAGAGCTTGCCTTCCTTGAACAAAATCCCATCAAACCTATAAAATTTCTCGAATGCAACATGCTCACAAGCAAATAGATCTCTCCAAAATCAGCATCGTTAGTCTACAATTCTTTTAAGAAAGAAAACCCTAGCAGCTTTGATTCAAGAGTAGAAAGTAATGTGTACCTCTACGATAAAGCATCAACTACCATGTTGTCTTTACCTTTCTTGTACTTAACTACATAGGGAAATGATTCAAGGTACTCGACCCACTTAGCGTGCCTCTTGTTCAACTTGTTTTGGCCTTTTATATGTTTCAGGGCTTCATGGTCGGAATGGATCACAAACTCTTTTGGCCACAAATAGTGTTACCACGTTTCAAGAGCCTTGTACTAGTGCATACATTTCTTTATCGTAGACCGGATAATTGAGTGGGGCTTCGCTAAGCTTCTCACTAAAATAGACAATGCGTCATCTGTCTTGGGTTAAAACAGCTCTAATTCCCACACTAGATGCATCACACTCAAGTTCAAAGGTCTTCAAAAAATCTGGCAAAGCAAGTAAAGGTGCATTAGTAACACAATTTTTAATCTCAATAAAAGACCTATCTTGCTCATCTCCCCAATGGAACGCAGAGTTCTTTTTGATCATGCTTGTTAAGGGTGCGACCAATGTGCAAAAGTTGGGCACAAAACACCGATAAAAGCTTGCCAATCCATGGAAGCTTCGAACTTGGCTAATGGATGTACGCCTCGGCCACTCTTGAATTGCCTTTATTTTCTCTTAGTAGTCTTCCAAACCTTGTGCACTAACCACAAAACCAAGAAAAATAATTTATCAGAACAGAAAGTACATTTCTTAATATTAGCAAAGAGAGTTTCCTTACGTAATGTTTCAAGAACAGACTTGAGATGTATTACATGTTCTTCCAAAGTCTTGCTATATATGAGGATATCATCGAAGTAAACAACACAAAACTTACCAATGAAGGATCTCAACACATGGTTCATGAGTCCCATAAAAGTACTAGGAGCGTTGGTTAAGCCAAATGGCATGTCCAACCACTCATACAAACCATGTTTCATTTTGAAGGCAGTTTTCCACTCGTCGCCTTCTCGCATATGAATCTGGTGATATTCACTTTTTAAATCGATATTGGAAAACAGTTTAGCTCCACTTAATTCATCTAACATGTCGTCTAGTCAAGGAATCAGATGTTGATATTTGATAGTGATTTTATTCATAGCATGACAATCGACACACATTCACCATGTACCATCCTTTTTCGACACCAAGAGGACTGGTACGGCACAGGGGCTAAGGCTTTCTCAAATATAGCCCTTTTCCATCAACTCGTTGACTTGCCTTTGTAGTTCTTTAGTTTCTTCGGGATTCGTTCTATAGGCAGGTCGATTTAGAATTACTGCTTTAGGCACAAAATCGATTTGGTGCTCAATTCCTTGAAGAGGTGGTAATACACTCGGAGTCTATCCCGGGAAAACGTCTTGGAAATCTTGCAAAAGGCTTAAAATAGAAGGAAGGCAATTCCTCGGACAGTTCGTTAGTGCTAAAAATATTTTCCTTATACAGGAGTACAAGAATGGTTTGTTTTGACAGAAACACTTTCCGAACTTTTCTTTTTTTTGCAAACAAACTTTTTTTCTTCTAATTTCTTTTTCTTGCTCTTCTTTTTCTTTTCTCACTTGTTCTTTTTTTCTTTTGGTATTTTGCATTCTTTTTCTCATTTTTCTTTTCTTTTTCATTTTCTTTTCTTTTTTCTCTTGAATGGTTTACAACAGGCTTCTTCTCATTTAATCCTTGAAAACTTGCTTTGGCGTCAACGGAGCCAAAGTGATATTCTTTCCTTGATATTTGAATGTATACCAACTGGTATACCCGTCATGGGTGACTCTTCGATCGTATTGCCACGGTCTCGCAAGCAACAGATGTCCCACGTGCATGGGAACAACATCACAAAGTGCCTCGTCCTCGTATTTACCAATTGAAAAAGAAACAAGTACTTGTTTGGTTACCTTGATTTTGCCACCATCATTGAGCCATTGGAGTTTGCAGGGACTCGGATGTTTGGTGGTGGTCAAGCCTAGTTTCTCCACCATTAAAGTACTTGCCATGTTGGTACAGCTTCCACCATCGATGATCAAGCTACAAATTTTCCTTTGAACTTGACATTGGGAATGGAAGATATTCTCCCGTTGTTGTTCATTTTCAGGATTTTGAATACTAAGGCTTCTTTTGATAACGAGAAGCTTTCTGGCATGCTCCATGTTAAAATGAAAAGAATAGTTAAAATCCTCACCACAAACCTCACTAATTCTCTTGGAAAAGAAACAATTGATGAACACTCCACTCGTGTTTTCATCGTTTAGGCTTTTTCAACACTCGAATGCTCTCACACTCTCTAGCCTTTTACCACTCAAACTTATTCTCGTAACCTCGTAGTTTGTTTCTGTAACACCCCGTACCCGAGACCGTTTCCGGAGTCGGACACGAAGTGTGAACGAACTTAACTCATTTATTTATACAGTTCATTTTACCATTTCCAAACAAGCTGGCTAACTGCGTCACTGCCACCTTAAAAATCATATCTCGAGTTACAAAACTCGAAAACCAGTTCCGTAAATTTTTCCTAAAACTAGACTCATGTTTCCATCTACAAATTTCTTTTTTGAATTTTTGGTCAAGCCAATTAGTACAGTTTATTAGTTAAAGTCTCCCCTGTTTCAGGGTTCGACTACTCTGACCTCTGTGTATTACGAACCAGATATCTCTTTGTACAGAGATTCAATGACTATTCCGTTTGTCCCTAATAAAAGTAGACTCAATAAGGAATCTTTAAATATAAAGTATGACTTCTAATTATCTTTTTAGAATTTATGGTGAATTTCTAAATTCGGGATAGGGGATCCAGAAATCGTTCTGGTCCTGTTTCACAAGATTTTAAATATCTCATACAGTATAGCTCATATACTTGTTTTACTTCTTCCATGTAAAAATAGACTCATCGAGCTTCGATTCCATAATTTATCCATTATTTAATTCTATTTCTACTATTTTTAGAGATTTTTCAATTTCACATCACTACTGCTGTCTGCCTCTATTATTAGAGTAAATTTAGCATGCATATCACTAAGTATGATCATGACTAGCCATACCCAAGGCTAATAATTACCAAGCATTTCCTTACTACTCAATAACCATATCATGAGTGTAACACCGGAAATGATTAGCCATGACAATCAGCATAATAATTAAATAGACTTTAACCGTTACTTATAACTAAGTATCATAAGACCCAATTCAACTTAACATTTATGCCATTTTCGCATGGCTAAAAGTATACATACCAAAGTTCAAACAAAACATAATAGCCTATACATGCCGAAATGTTCTCTTAGACCAACTAAGAAGAAGATACCAAAAAGTTGCAAGCTGGTGTGATGACTTCGACGGTAATCCCGAGCACACAAAAATGGATCAAAGGAACCTAAATAAGTGACAAATAAACACACCAAATGAGTATATAACTCAGTAAGTCGTAAGCATTACATACCGTAAAATTATAAGAGATCATAAGAGAAGCAAATAAAAAAAATCAGTTACTCCTGCTATACCGAACTAAGCTATCATTTCTTAGAATTTCGATTCAATCTCATGCCGAGTCATACAATCAAATCAAACACCAAAACAACCCAATTGATTTAGACCCGATACCTCAAAGCATGGAATTTTGATGCACTAGATAAATTTGTACCTACTCAGTACATGCCTCAAGTTCGATACTTTAGTTACTAGTTCTACCACTTCGTTCTTTCACGTACATTTTATCTTATCAATCGAATTTGCACATATAGTGCTCGTCACACTCGCACACATAGTGCCATAGCACACCGCACACTCAGTGCATTGGATTTTCTCTTATACTTCAACACCCAAATCGGCAGACATAGTGCTACTTAATTCCGCACACATAGTGCCATATGTTAACTCATTTTGATAAGGCAATTTACTTAATTTAAATAGCCCATATGGTCTTATTAATAAATAGGAAAATTATTCCAAGAGAACTCCTAACGAAAAGAATCCCTTTTATGATTCACTAATATTATTTATATACAAGCTAATCAACCTTACAGGAGTGCTTAAGGACTTACCTTATATTGGATGAAATGATTCCCAATCGACTACTCGATTATCTTTGCTTTGCCTTTGTTTGATTCTCCCCCTTTGATGTCTTGATCTAGAATAAATACATTTAGTAGTTTAATTTTCTTGCTGGATACTTATGTGTATAATTTAATGGTTTTCACTCCATTTCACAACTATCCTTATTCAAAATATCAATACCTTAACCAATATTCGATTAATGCTTCAAGGCCGAATGTATTATCACTATTAAGGTAACCTAGTCTCAAGTATTTTAATTCTAATATACAACATCATGAATCAACTCAACCTTATAAGCCAATATTACTCCTTCAATCGATCATAGAGAGTTAACAAAAAAAATATTATCACAAACATATACACCTATATGGCCGAATATACCAAATTAAATTTAACCTTACTTATGTAATTACCTATAAGTTATTATACATCAAATTTCATACATTTAACCTTTTAATGCCTATTAACCATTCTTTTGATCTTAACCTAAAATGACAACTCCCATACTCAACATTTCAACCGAATTATCCCTATCACCCGAACTAAAATTCGCACCTTAACTTCATACATTTTTTTTATGACTTTCATAATTCATTCGGCCCCATCAAAGGACCCCTTTAACATACAAGGAAAATAATCATAGAGAAAGAAATTAACATTCTAATTAGACTCAATGTAATCGAATGTACCAAGTGCTACTAACCTACTTATTCAAAAATCTTCATTCCATACTATCATCCCCCTTTTATCCCATACAACATGAAAATGACCTCCAATGTTAACACTTAGATTCACGGCATGATGCCCAAACCACCATAAAAGCTCCAACTTTCTTAACATTACCAAGAGTGCATCCAATTACTAACTTAACCTATCATAAAACTAAATCAACAATTCAAAACTTACCTCTTACTAGCTAAAGAAGAATGCCGAATTTCTTTTGGTAAGTTCCCCTTATTTCTTCATCTCTTCATTCGGCCAAGAAGAACCGATTTCTTCTTTTGTTTTCATCACATTTTCATTCTTTTTTTTTCTTTTATCATTTCCTTTCTTTTACATAAAATAATGACCACTTCATGGAAATTTACCACATATTCTAATATATGCTCCATCATGGCCGGCCACTATGTATAAAAAAAGGAGTATTTGACATGCAAAACCATTATTTTCACTACATGCTTTAATAGGTCCTTATAGATTAACCTATCACATTTCAAAAGTGTCACACATAAGTCCTATTAACTAAATTCACATGCAATCGACTAAATTGAAGCTTAAAACTTTCACACATTCACATTCACATATTCTAGACAATAATTATCACATTCAAATACTTCAGTGACTCGGTTTAGCGGTCCCGAAACCACTTCCCGACTAGGGTCAATTTAGGGCTGTCACAGTTTCGTTGACTCGTCTTGGTGCTTTGGGGTCGGCTTCAAAATGGTTACAAGGGATAAAATGTATGGGTGTACGGGTAGGCTAAAAGAAAATTTTTAATATAGTGTCGCGTTTTTGGGAAAGAAGGGGGTACAAAGCTAATGAAATGAACTCTTGACGATTGGAACAAAGATAGTAATAGTAGAGAAGAACTTGATCACTTCACTTCTTTTTTATTTTTTATAAATTTCGTATTTCTCTTCTTTTTTTTTAAATTTCGTATTTCTTTTTTTTTTGAATACTTCAAGATAGCACTATTACAATAGGGAGAAACGAAAAAAAATACAACTAAATTTTTTTAATTCGATTTTTTTACAACGAGCCTATTTTGGTTTTGATTCGAACTTCGGTGCCTCTCATTTTACAAGCTCTGATACCAAATAATGTGATCCAGCTCGGGTGATGGAGTCAAATTTACGTAGTTGCCCGATCATAGACAAGAAGAGTCGTTCGTGCCTTGGTCTTGGAAGTAGAAGTGAATGGATAGGTTTGATTAAGCGAAAGGGTTTCAAATAGGGGCAATAAGGGTAAGAACAGTGATAGGTTCGGCTAAGGGAAACAAAGATGGATGTTGGATAGGTGGTTCGGTTTTGGGTGATAAAAAAAGAAATAAATCATAAAGATGGAAATAGATTAACAAACTTAACATCAGGAATGATTCAACACTAAAAAGTGTCACCCCGGTTCCTATATTGTTAAAGTGAATAGATGGAATAGAAGATAGGTGAACGCCACACCAAGAATGGTGATAAGTTCAAACAAGGTCGATAGACGCCACTAGCACACTAGATAAGTCTTTCGAAACTTGTACGAGATATGAGAGGAAGCAACCTCACAGAAATAGAGTTTCATTAAACAAATTAGCAAAAGTCTTTTTATAAAGAAATGGGTAAACTATTTATAGTTTAACATGTGTAGCCGAATGAACAAATTAGCTAGCTTAAAGACTAAGTAAATTCGGCTATGAACTAACTAGAATGTTCTAGAATGAAAACATTAATTAGCTAAGTCTTGATTCGGCTAAGGGGAATGTATTAGACAGCTTCATGTATAAACAAAACTCCTTGAATGAATGTGAAGCCTTGGAAGCTAAATAGATTGTCTAGGTTCGGCCATGGGATGCATATAGCTTCCAAGAGGTGTCTCTTGGCCAAATAGGTGCATAGAAACTCCAAAGGTTCTCCCACATACATTCGGCTATTCATGGAACTTGGAAGGGAGCTTGAATCTGTCCGTACATGAACTTGCATTAATTGCTCTCCATTCATACATGGGTGTCGTCCAAAGTGGATGTATCTTCCAATCCAATACATGTAATTAATCTTCCATGTACATGAACATAATTCCTCCAAGCATTGAACCAAACCATGCATAAATCTTCTTATTCATTAAACAAACCCGTACATGCACCTAGCCATTAATGTACCTCCACATTCGGCTGAACCTACAAAGAAATAAACACATAATTAAATAAAATATAATTATTCATATAATCATAATTTTAAATAGCAACTAGACAACTTAAATGACATTAACTAAATTCGAACACATTAATTAAAATTCAACTAGCATATTAAATTTGGCTAGCTCAAATAATCAAAAACAAATAATGAGCTAATTTAAGCTAAGGAATTCGGGCATGAGCTGTAGAAAATTTAATTAAAAACAAATTTAAAACTTAGTTTATTAAAATGGAAAAGAAATGAGCTGGAAAGAAGCTAAAACGAGCTAAAACGAGCTCAAGTGAGCTGATTGGAGTTGAGTTGAGCTTGGAGAGCTGGAGAGGAGCTGAAATCGGATTGCAAGAGAGTGCAATGAGTCATCAAAGAGTTGTTCGTAGCTTTTCCAGCATCATGGGCCTTGTTCTCTTCCCAAATGTGCATCAATAAAGCTAATAAAGCTTCTTGAAGTTGCTTAGTACGAGCTCGAGTCATGGGGACTTTTGGAAGCTCGATTAGATCTTGATTTGCATTTGAGGACGCCTTGGGTGTGCATACATCAATTGGGATAAACTCGAGGGGCACAAGTGCAAAATGAAGTTTTTAATTTCAGCTTGTTAATTTGGCTGTTGGAAAATAAGGACTTTGATTCATTTATTTTAGTTACTTTAGTTATTTTAGTTTGTGTCTTTAATTATGCCATAGTTTGAACAACATTAATATGTGTTCTGCATTTAATAAAGTCATGCATTATGTAACTTTCATGTAAGTTAAGTTTGCATCATAAATTATGGCATGCATTATGTAACTCCCATGTTAGTTAAGTTTTCATCATTAAATTAAGTCATGCATTAAGTGACTCATTTGTTCATTTAGTTTACATTTAACCATGCATTTAAGCATCTTAGTTGTTAAATATGTTTGAGTTTGTTTATATAAATATGTTATTTAAATTGGCTGTTACTTTTTATTACATAAATTAAAGTGTGTTTATTTTCATTTTAAATAAGGTGATTTGAGCTACGTGTTCATTAATAAATTTGTGTATGAGTGTTTATAGTGTGCTGATTCTTATGAGTGTCTTTAATGCTTATTTATCTACCTTGTAGGTGACTGTTCATATGACTAATTGTCTCTTCAAGTTTTGGACGTTTTTCAAGCCTTCAAAACTCATTATGGTCACTGTTCAAATAGACTAAGAGTGATTCTTCAAGTCTGATCAGTTTCATGCACTCAAAGCTAGTTATGGTGCAATTAATGAGATGAATGCACAAGTCTTTTGACATTCAGTTTAAGGGAGATGAAGGGACACCAAACAGCACATTAAGGGTTCATTAAGTCAATTATAAAGTGAAGAGACATGTCTTTTCATCTACACCAGAATCAAGTGAAGGGACATGACTATTGGCTTCCCTACATGACTTAAAAACAAAATTAAAGCTTGTAAAAACCTTAGTTAATTGCTAAAGGTGAAAGGTTACAAATAGGCATTTGAATAGTCATAATAGTGCTTATAAATAGATTGTAGAAAAAATTTTGATATTTTTGATTAATATTTATAACATTTTGTGAGTTTTCAACTCTCCTATTTCGTTTAGACTCAGCATGACTTATCTAGTTAGCTAGTGGCGTCATCCTATTTCTTTCTGAACTTATCACTCCTAAACAGAGTGTGGCGTTTAGCTTTATACTGACTGGTTCCTATCTCCATATAGATAGTGGGTCACGATTTATCTATCTTTCTATCCACCTTTAAGTGTCCTATAAGATTTGGGTTAGTACTCTATTTTAGTACTAGTTCTTTCTTGTACTTAAAGCCATTCGAACCATCCACATTACAATTTTTCAAACCACTCGAGTTCTTTTGTTAAACCAAACCATATCCCTTAATTATCTTAAACTATCACATACCCCTTTTGTTTAAAGCCTTACTTAGCCGAATTCGACCAATACGCTGTTTAAGAACGATATTTCTCTATTTTAATGATCGGGCATCAAACGACTCAGATCATCACCAAAGTGAGTTCGTATCAACAATTTAACCATGATATTCTACTACTTTTACAAATAAATACCTAAATGATACTTTTATTAAAAATAACTTTACAAAACTTGTTTATTTAACAACAAAGATTCATATTCTTCCATTAAACTTAAAAAATCATGTAAGAACATTCATGGAAAAACTCTAAACATTTAACAATTTTGAAAATTAGTCCTTGGACTAGCTAGATTAAGCTACAATGATCCCCAAAACATAAAAATCATTAAAAGCTAATCTAAAAAATAATCATATGCAAGAACATTGATAGTCGAATCCTTAAGGTGTTAAAAATGGAGATTTTCTTCTTTATTTTTGGTGAAGAATAGTCTTTAGGAAGATAATACCTTATTTACATTATTTTGTTTTAAGTTAATTTATTAATTTACAAATTTAACCTTTATTTAACTCCAAAATTCATTAGTACATTGCGATATACATCCACTAACCTCATGAATAGTCTAATTACCATTTAAGTCCTTTAATTTAAAGTTCCATAGCTATTTAACACCTTTAGCTACTAGAACTCCACTTTTGCACCTTTTTCAATTTAGTCCTTTTCACAAAATTAAGCATGCAAACGTCAAAATTTCTTAACAAATTTTTTTTGAAATCACTAATATACCATAGACATTATAATAATAAAATTAATATTTACTTGTCAGATTTGTGGTCTCAAAACCACTGTTTCGGTTACATTATAAACGAGCTGTTACAAAGTTAATACAATGAGTTGCAAAACTAATATTGATAAGCGAAGGTAGAAATCATGCCACACATTTTAGCTTATTTGGTATATATGATGGAAGTATCTGTTGAGGCAGTTTTTAACCAATGCCAAGGACTAGTTGGAACTGGTGTTTGGCATTGTCTGCTCAGAAAACCTATCATGTTTAAGTTGGAAAATTTTGGCAACAAAAATACTTAGGCTTTGTGTAATATCCCTAAATTGGGTCTAGTAGTTTTGGGTTTATTTTTCGGGTTCCAAGCGTGAATCTAGGAATTTATTGGGTTAATAGTAATTTTTAATTTAATTTAGGAGGTCAATTTTATCTAAAATCGATTAAACAATAATCCGAAAAAAATAAAAATATTTTTTGAAAAATTAATTTAAAAATTAATTAAATAGTTATTAGTGAAAATAATTAATTTAGGTCAAAAATAATTTTAAAATAATTTTTATTGGGGGTTAATTTGAGTTAAATTTCAATATTAAATAAATTTGATTTAATTATAAAATAAGGAAAATTTTGGAGTATTTATTTGGCATATAAACCTTTAAATCCAGAATTTTAGAGGGAAAGGATCAATTGGTAAAATAAGGGAAATGTGGGAGTGGCCATTGGGAAAATTTCCCAATTTTTAAATTTCTGGTTAGTTGTTTCAGTTTTAAACACAATACATCTAGCCTACTTTTCACACCATTTACATTAGATTAGAGAGCTATAAAATTTATTTTCTTTGCATGGTTTTAAAGATTTATCATGATTCAACAAATTTCTTTCTCAAAATACTCTCTCTTTTCACCAGAAATTATTCACAGAAGTAGCAAAAAATATTCTAAAATTTCTCAAGATTCTTGACTTAAGATTTTCAATCAAAGGATTTAGAACGAATCAAAGGTAATTATTATTTCTAAACTTACTTTTATGATGATTAGAGGCATATTTACATGATTTGGGTGATAATTACATGATTTTTTTTTATCAATGTCATCTTTTTCAAAAACTTAAGGTGCTTTAATGGCGGATCTTGAATTTTGAGAGGAAATCCTCAAATCAATGGATGTTTCAACTCAAAATAGATTTATTAGAAGGTTTTTTTATCTAATATATCAAGATTAAACTTGTTTTGCAAGTTAATTTAAAGAAATTCGAATTTCATCATCTTCATGAACGATATTCCAGATTTTTGTGAAATTGATTTAAATATGAAATTGATGCTTAATATATGTTTATTTGGTGTAGTATTGATGTTTGGAAGTGATTAGGAGGGCTGGAGTGATCGATTCTATGAGGAATCGAGTTTTCGACTTGATCATACAAATCCTGTAAAGTAACTTTGAGTGAGAATTTTGTGTAGCCTAGTTGATGAAAATTTGTGTTTATTATATCTTTTGAAAGGTGGTAATATCTATTTTATCTCTGTTGAAGCTCTGAATCTTGAAAAGGATCGATCTAATCAAAATTGAAGCTTGGATTTGCTTGGTTGATCACTTGGTTGTGGTTGAGTTAGTTGTGTGGTGAGTGTTGTTAAAGGGCGATTTGGTAAACTGACCCTCACTTATGCTTAATTGGATGATTAATTCCTGATTGCAAATATTTAATTGAGTTTTGATTGGTTAATTTTGCAAGATTATAGATATATGTTTAAGTGATGAAATTTTTGCTAAGTGTTGGTAAGTGAGAATCAAGTGATTTTATATGCTTGATTTGATTGATTATAATGGTGAACTAAGCAAGTATGCTAGAGTTTTTGGTTCATGGTATGTTGATATTTAAATACACAAATTCAATCCATTTAATAACCCTAGTATTCAATTTAGTCCACATTGCATATTTTATGCAAAATTACCATTTTCCTCTAACATTTTAACTTTTCACAATTTAGTCATTAAGTTCATAAATTTAAATTTAAGCATTTTAATCCTCCTCTCAAGCTAATCGATTTATCCAGGGACTTAAATCAACCCATAACAATCATCATTGCATAAATTTAACATGAACTTTTTCTATTTTTACAAACAAGTCCCTAAATGCAATTTTCATTAAAATTCACTTTACAAAACTTGTTTATTTATCATCAAGGTCTAGTAATCTATCATTAAACATCAAGAATCATACAAAAGCATGCATGACATAACCCTCAATCTTTAACAGTTTTACGAATTGATCCCCAGGCTAGCTAGATTAAGCAAAATGGCTTCAAAAACATAGAAATCATTAAAAAAGGGCTCAAAATCACTTACATGCAAAAGTAGAGCTTGGCCGAATGTCCTAACCCTTCTCTAATGGTGATTTTCAGTGGTGAGCAAGAAATGAGGAAGAAGATGTTCATATTTTCTTTTGTTTACTTTCAGTTTAATTACCAATTTACTATTTTCCCCTTTAAAAACTATCATAATTTCAATAAAACCTTCCCATGAATATGCACTAACTATTCAAATGGTCTAATTACCATCTAAGCCCACTCACTTTAAAGTTTCATTGTCATTTGATGCTTTTAGCTAATAGAACTCTACTTTTACACTCTTTATGATTTAGTCCTTTTTAATAATGCAAATGTCAAAATTTCTTAGCGAAATTTTAATACGACCTTACTAATGTCCCATTGACATTAAAATAATAAAAAAATAATAATATACTAATCGTATTTGTGGTCCCAAAATTATTGTTCTAATTTTACTGAAAATGGGATGTCAAAACTCTCATCCTAAAGGAATTTTCGTCCCCGAAAATCTTACCAGAAAATAAGTTTGGGTATTACACTTTCATAGCTTCTTCCAGTTCCTAGGTAGCTTTTTCTATTTTGTGACGTTGCTAGAGAACTTTAACTAAAGCTATACTCTTATTTCTCAACTCTTTAACATCTTGAGCTAGAATTCTGATCAGTTCTTTACAGTACGTCATATCGGGCTGAATCTCAACATCAACTGTGGATATTACATGTGAAGGATTTGATCGATGCCGTCGTAACATCGATACATGGAAGATATTATGAATCTTTTCTTACTTTGACGGTAAAGCCAATCTGTAAGCTACTGGTCCAATTCTCTCAATGATCTCGTATGGCTCGATAAATTGTGGATTAAGCTTTCTTTTCTGGCCAAATCGAAGGACTTTCTTCCAAGGTGATACTTTCAAAAATACTTTGTCGTCAACTGAAAATTCAATGTCTTTTCTTTTCAAATTTGCGTAAGATTTCTGTCGATCCGAAGTCGCTTTCAAACTATCATGTATCACTTTGATTTTTTCTTTGGTTTCTTGAATCAAAATAACACCGAATACCTTTTTCCCATTGAGCTCAGTCTAGTATAATGGAGTTCGACACTTTCGACCATACAAAGCTTCGTATGGTGCCATTTTAATACTTTCTTGATAACTGTTATTGTATGAAAATACAACTATTGGTAGAAATCTCTCCCAGTTACCTTTAATCTGTAAAACACAACATTGAAGCATATCTTTGAGTATCTGAATTACTCGCTCAGACTGACCATCGGTCTGTGGATGAAATGTTGCGCTAAAATGGAATCGAGTACCAAGAGCTTTATGTAGCTTGCTCCAAAAGCAAGACGTAAACCGTGGATATCTATCAGAGATAATAGAAATTAGCATACTGTGCAATCTAACAATCTCGACAACATACAACTCTACCAATCTCTCAAGTAAAAAATTCGTACGCACTGGAATGAAATGTGTGGATTTCGTCAATTGATATACAATGACCTACACAAAATCATTCTTTCTCGGAGATAGAGGCAATCCTGGTATGAAATCCATCGTAACACGTTCCTATTTCCACTCTGAAATCATCACAGGTTGTAACAAACCAGAAGGTACCTGATGCTCGACTTTAACTTGTTGACAAACCAAACACTTCGATACAAACTCTGAAATCTCTCGTTTCATACTTAGCCACCAGTATATCTATTTTCAAAATGTCATACATTTTATTGGTATTAGAATGAATTGACAAGCTACTACTGTGAGCTTCTTATAAAATTTTCTAAATGAGGTTAGAATTTCTTGGAACACAAATTCTATCTTTGAAATACAAACTATCATCGAAACCAACATGAAAATTTGAATCAGATATCGACTCAATCTGTTTCCATTTAGCGATCAAATTTTCATTACATTTCTGAGCTTCGTAAATCAGTTGTAGAAATGTTAGTCTAACTTTTAATTAAGCCACAATTGAATCGTCATCAATCAACGTTAATCGTGTGTTCAAAGCTTGCAAAGCAAACATAGACTTTCTACTCAGTGCATTAGCAATGACATTAGCCTTTCCCAGATGAAATTTGATAATCAAATAATAATCTTTCAACAATTCGAGCTATTTGTGCTGTCTCATGTTCAAGGGTTTTTGTGACATCAAATATTTCAGGCTTTTGTGATCCGTGAAGATGTGACATTTTTCCCCGTACAAATGGTTTTGCCAAATCTTTAGAGCAAATAAAATAGTTACAAGCTCTAAATCGTGTGTTGGATAATTCTTTTCGTGCAGTTTCAGCTGTCGAGACGCATACACTATCACTTTGCCCTATTGCATCAAAACACAACCCAAACCATTCAATGAAGCATCACTATAAATTAAAAATTCTTTACCAGACTCTGGCTGAATTAACATAGGTGCCTCAGTTAACAAAGCATTCAACTGATTAAAACTTCTTGGACATTTCTCAGACTATTCGAACTTAACATGTTTTTGGAATAGTTCCGTCAATGACGTAGCAATCATTGAAAATCCTTTGAGGAAATATTTGGCTAACCCAGAAAACTTCTGACTTCAGATAAATTTCTCAGAGTTTTCCAGTCCAACACAGCCTAGATTTTACTCGGATCAACCCTAATACCATCTGTCGATACCACGTATCAAAAATTTGACTTCTCGTAGCCAGAACTTACATTTGCTGAACTTAGCTAATAGTTATTTTTCGCGTAAGCTTTGCAAAACAATTCTCAAATGCTAGGCATGCTCTGTCTTATCCATCAATGGATACAACAACAAATCTATCTAAATACGGTCTGAAAATTCTATTCATCAAGTCCATAAACACAACAGGTGCATTAGTCAAACCAAATGGCATCACAAGAACTCATAAGTCCGTACCTGGTTCTAAACGCAGTTTTCGGCACATCAAAGTCTTTAACCTGTAACTGATAATAACCAAAACGAAGATCAATCTTTGAGAATGTCGTCACACCTTTTAGCGGGTCAAACAAATCATTGATATGTGAGAATGGGTACTAATTCTTGATCGTAACTTTTTTGAGCTGTCAGTAGTTGATACATAATCGCATTGATCTATCCTTTTTCTTAACAAACAACACAAGAGCACCCCAAGGAGAAAAGTTGGGCCGAGCAAAGCCCCTATCTGTCAAATCTTGCAATTGTGCTTTCAACTTTTTCAATTGTTTAGGTGCCATTATATACGGAGCTATCAATATGAGAGATGTTCCCAGCATCAATTCAATAGCAAACTCAACCTCTCTAGTCGACAGTAACCCTGGTAATTCTTCTAGAAAAACATCTGTAAACTTACATATGATTGGAACTGATTTTAACTTCAATTCTAAAACTCTAGAATGAAATATATAAGCGAGATACACTTCACAACCATTTCTAACATACTTCTGTGCAGACATGGCTAAAATAACATTAGATGCACTATCCAATCTATCTGATTCAACTTAAAGCTTTTCACCGTTTTGACATTTTAATAAAATATGCTTCCGTCTACAATTCACAATAGCATCATGCAGAGTTAAGCAGTCCATAGCCAAAATTACATCAAACTTGCCGATAGGTAATAACATCAAATCAACCAAAAAGTTACAACCCGAATCATCAAAGGACAGTTCTTACAGCCATTATCAACTAACACATATTGACCTAAAGGGCTCGTTACTTTAACCACAAACTCAGTAGAATGAAAAAGTATTTTCTTATCTGACATTACAGTTGTGCATACATAAGAGAGTGCGTTAACCTTGGGTCATCAAAGCAATAACATTAGTATCAAAGATAGAAAATGTATCGGTGATCACATCAGGACCTGAAGCTTTATTTCGAGCACAAATCACGTAAGCTTTTGATGGTGCTCGTGCCTTAGATCTCACAGCAAAGCCTTTCATCCCCCTACGATTGTTACCCACATTTCCAATATTCCGGGGTGGTCTCTTTCTCGCAGTTGTGTTACTCGGTCGAGTAGTCTAACCTTTTTCTTTATCGTACCTTTTAGGGCAATCTCTGAGATAATGCTCATAAGAACCATATTTGAAACACGACCCATCTTTTAGTTTGTACTCACTAAAATGTCGTCCATTACACTGTTTCCATTCAGGGTTATTGTTTCTGACACTGCCGACGTTCACTATAGACGTAGCATGAAGTTTTGAGCTCAAATGTTGTTTTCCTCTATCTTTTCCAGAATAACCCACTAAAGCTAATGAACGACTTTGATATTCTTTTGATTTCTTTGATGGTGATAAGAATTATTTTCCTATAGTCCTTTTTTCTAAGTCACAAGCCTCAGAAACGACTTTTCTTTTTGCTTTGCTAAGTTCCTCGGCCTTGTGCCCTTTGTCAACTAAAACCACGAATTCTTTTAACTTTAAAATCCCGACTAACAGCTTGATATATTCATTTAGGCCATCTTCAAATCAAGTGCACAAAGCAACCCTTGTCAGTATACATTCCCAAGCATATTTACTGAGTTGTACAAATTCCCTCTCAAACTCCGATACTCACATATGACTTTGCTTCAATTCAAGGAACTCTTTACATTTCTTATCTAAGAATCTCTAACTCACATATTTCCTTCTAAATTCTATCTGAAAGAATTCCCAGTTTAATTTATCTCTCGGTACAAGCATAACCAAAGTGTTCCACCATTGATAAGCCGAGTCTTTCAATAAAGAAACAGTAAATTTCAAACATTCCACTAGAGTACACGATAATTCATCAAATACTCTCACCGTATTTTCTAACCAGAACTCGAATCTCTCTAGATCATCTCCAGCTATACCTAAAGCTTTTCAGCCCCATACTTTCAGATTTTATTAACTGGAGGCTTGTTTACTCTCGCTGGTTCAAACCCTGAGGAACTACGGGGACTGGTAGGGGTATAGGTAGGGATAGAGGTCATTGAGCCATTGGGTTTGTTCACACGAACTCTAAAAACTATTCAGACATCATCTGGAAGAAGGCTTATTTAGCCTCTCCTCCTTGACCCTTAGATACGGGCCTACAACCGCTAGACTCTACCCCATGAATGGAGGCTTGCGCATTACTTTCTATTTAATTGAACCAATTTGGTTGGATGGCATTTTATCTATACGAAAACATGGTTCAATTTGAGTTAGGAGTTATCACACTATCGTAGATTATATAATGATATGTATTTCTAGACTCCTTACACGCTACGTTCAGTCTGAGAACTGACTAAACCATAGCTCTAATACCACAAAATCTAACAAACCTAACCCGTATCCGTCAATAGATTAGAGTTACGGAGCATTACCGTACAGACGGAACATTAAAACATACATTCAAACATTATCAAAAACACAATATAAAACATTGATTCACATACATCTCATCCTTAAATCTGGCCTTCGAGGCCTTAAATACTCCTTAGGAACAATTCGAGACCAATTTGAAATCGTTTGGAAAGCTTAACAAAAAGTTAAACAATTTTGACTACAGGGGTCACACAGTCGTGTGCCTCACGCGATTGAGACACATGCCCATGTCTCAAGTCGTGTAACCTTTGAACTAGGGACACACGACCGTATCCTAGCCTGTGTCTTTACCCATGTAACTCTCTAAGTAGGGTCACACGATTGTGTCACATGCCCATGTGCCAGTCCGTATAACTCTCAAAATTTTCTCGCAGGCCCGTGTGCTAGGCCATGTGCTAGGTCGTGTAATAGGCTGACTTGCATGCAAAGGAACCTACAAGGGACACACGACCATGTCATCAGGCATGTGGCACACATGGCTAAGTCACAAGCCCCTGTCTTAGATGTGTGGCCATAAATTTTCCCAAAATCAAGCCATTTCTAACACCAAATCATGTATACAGTTTTAGGCCTATTGCGTACATAATCAAGACATCAAAAGCCTATCAAAACATACATGTAATGATCAATTCAAAAGTTTTAAATCAACTAACTAATATGCCATTCAAGGCACCAAAAATGCCAACATTAAAACTTACCTAAACATGTATATTTTACCATTTTTCATTCGTCAACTACTAGCTCCAAAACTTACCAAACATGCCTCAATTTGACCATTACCATTCCAACACAAAAACATGCCATTTGAGCCATTCAGAACATACAACATGATATAGTCACAATGACACAAACTAGCAGTGCATCAAGTGACGTCAACTAAAATAGCTTATACATTCCAAAACATCAACAAATCATTCAATTAACTACCATTACAAGTCTACCTATACATGCCGTTATAACCTTGGTCAAAACATTCAAAAACTACCGATATTTAGGCTAGATAGTGTGATAGATCTTTGACAAGGTTCCAAATCGATCGAGCTTCCGGTAATATATAAAACATAGGAAAGAAATTACGTAAGCACATAATGCTTAGTATAACATCCCAATTTTGGGTCTAGTCGGAACAGTGGTTTCAGACCACAAATCTAATGAGAAAAATTTTATTTTTATTATATTTTTATGGTCTAAAATTTCACGGAATGATTTTCTAAAAATTTCGATTGAAAATTTTGACATTTGGGCACTTAATTTAGTCAAAAGGACTAAATCGTAAAAGTGCAAAAGTTGAGTTCTAGATGCTAGAGGTGTCCAATTGTTATGAAATTTTAAATTGGAGGTCCTTATATGGTAATTAGAACATTGGTTAAGTTGGTGGACAAAAATGGACATGGTTAGGCATGTTTCCAAAGTTTTTCATTAAGGGCATTTTGGTTATTTAGTTATTAAAATGAATTAAAAATAAAATTAAAAGCCAATTTTTGTCCATCTTCAACTTCTTGGCCGAAAATTGCATGGAGAAACCATGGCTAGGGTTTTTCAAGCTTCCAAGTTCGATTGTAAGTCCGTTCGAGCCCCGTTTTTAATGATTTTTACTTTTTTATAATCCCCGTAACAAGATCTATATATTTCTACCATTAATTTGAGCTAGGGTTCATGTTTAAAAATTGAAACATGTGTGACATGCATATATTTGATGTCTAATGGTAGAAAATGAGGGTTGGGTGTTAAAGAAATGACTTTTACTAAGCGATTTTCGATGAAAACGTCCGAAAGGACCATTTTGTAAAAGTTGTAAAAATGGTATAAAAGGGTGTTTTGATGAGAATTTTAGTTTTCTATAGTTATGAAAATGGTTCGGCTAGGCTATAGAGTGAGAAAATTGAATAAAAATCACTTTACGAGCCTAGGGGAAAAAGTGTAATTTTGATAAATTTTTGGGGCAAAAATATAATTTTGCAAAAATATGATTTTTGGATCACATTAAATAATACGACTAATAATTGGACTAAAAGTGATATTATAGATCAAGGAAAATGAGGATTGGACCTAGATCGGGTGAAAAATGGAAAATCAACGGTTATGTTCATTTTTGCTATTTTGGTGTCGAGGTAAGTTCTTGTGTTAATAATAATGTAATGCTATATTTGAATTGAAAGTTCTATATTATTATTGCACGAATGGCATGATTTAATATATTGAAAAGTGATGAAAGAATGGTATGTAAAATTTTTTAGAACAATGATATATGACTAGTAGCACATGAAATGTTTGATGGTTCAATCATTGATGGCTTGCTATATAATAGCTGAATATATTGAGAATTTGATATAACATGATGTTCTATTAAGTTGGATATTTTGTGAAAGAGTGAAAAGGAAGGTAAGTTTGTATGTAAATATTATATCGATTCTTTTTATGTTATTATATTTCGTTATTATATGAGATGTGGCTGCCTATAGAATGATCACTTGATGTAAATTATGAATTGAAATTGATTATGGATGAATTGGTCAAATGCTGAAAGGTGGGGAATTTCCCGGTTGGACCTTTGGAATAGAAATGATACGAATGATCCATTGTGAGAACACATGTGTAGGACTAAGTGCAGGCTACTACATGTACCGGATTGTTGGTCGCATATGTAGTACTAAGTGCAGGCTACTATGCGAACCAGATTGCTTCAGTTATAAGGGTGGTAATATGTGCAGGCTACTATGTGTTTAAAATGGTTTTAGGTCATGTGTGTAGTACTAAGTGTAGGCTAGAACGTGTACCAGGTAGCTAGGTCGCATGTGTAGTATTAAGTGCAGGGGATAAACCGTAATTTATACATATTTCTATCCCATGCTTAGCACATTTTATGAATGATTTTTCCTTAAATTTTGTGAATTCGATGCTCCTAATACCTTAATTTCATGTTTTATACTTAGGTGAGCATAGGAGAGTGAAAGGAACGAGAAACAGACCAAAAACGGAGAAAATGGGCCAACGTACGAAATCAACACGGCCTGGACTTCCTCACATGGGCAGACCACACGGCCGTGTCAATTTGGTAGAATTGAAGCATGACTCACACGGGTAGACAACTCACCCGTGCCTATTTAACAGGCTTGACCACAGCCTGAAGTAATCGCACACGGGCATGTCCCTGTCGAGCCCAAGCAGATTCCTATTCGAAAAAAGCCATTTTTGAGGGCTTTGAGGCATTCCAAAGCCTATAAATACATGCTAGAGGATGAGGAAAAGGGGGGACGGGCAAGAGGAAGCAAGGAATTTCTCAAGGAAAGTCGATTGATCCATCTCAGAAGCTGAATTCACCATCGAGACTGAAGATCTCCCTTTAGATTCCCTCAGGAGTTTTAGGTTTTCTTATATTTTGTTATTTTTATTCTTTTGAGATGTGTTCTTTCATTAGTATGAACTAAAACCCCTAAATACCTAAGGGGAATGAAACCTAAGACGTATCTTGTTATTATTATCTGAATTGTATGATAAATATTTGACTTGTTCTTAATTATGTGTTCTTAATTCTTGTTTCAATATTCCAGGATATTGATTCAATTTAAGCTCTTATTCAGAGGAGGAATAGACCCTGTCTAAGAGTAAATTTGTCATAATTAAGCGGAGTTGGTTGTGCGCCTAGAGATAGGGTGACAAGATTTTTCCGGATTAGGGTGAAACCTAATAAGGGGATCCATAGATTGAGTTAATGCAACCCTAGGGCGTTTATTAGAAAGAGATTTCAATTATTCAATCTAGGGTTAGACGTTGTTAATCTCGAGAGAGATAATAATATAACTTAGGGATCTCTACGGAACAAGTTGAATGAATAAATCATCCGATTCAGAGTCAAATAAGAAGTGAAGTCTAGGTGGATTTTTCCTTAGGTATTGTCTTAATCAGTTGAATTTTCCAAAAAGTATTTTCCCCAAATTTCTTTTCTGTGATTTCTTAGTTTAATTAATTTGTTAGATAAACAAAACCCTTTTATTTTTAGGCTAGATAATAAAAAGAAAGTTGACACTAGTACTTTTAGTTCCTTTGGATTCAATAATCCGGTCTTGCTAAAGCTATACTACTGTTCGATAAGTACACTTGCCTTCATTTTGATAATATTTAGCTTCAAGAACGATTCATTACAAATATTTAAAACCTGTCATGAATATCACGTATCAAGTTTTTGGCGCCGTTGCCGGGGAACTAAGATATTAGGAAAACTCGATTTTTTATTACTTTAGCCATTTTACTTTTATTGCAATTTAAATTTTTTCTTTTCTAATTCTTCATTTATTTTCTTCTGACAGGTTTTTCTAGTTTATGACCAGGAGAAACCCATCAGGACCATTATTTTTTGATAGTGAGATCAATCGCACAGTTTGCAAAAACCAAAGAGAAATAAGGCGAAGCTTAAGATACACAGAGAACGAGAAAGAGGACAATATTCAAACCACAACTAAGGAGATGGCTGAAAATCAGGAAAACCTGATACCTCCTGCGATTACTGTTAATCCAGTAAATCAAAATCCTGCTCCGCGCACTATGTATGATTATGCTAAACCTTTTTTAACAGGAACTGAATTGAGCATTGTTAGACTTGCTGTAGTTGCAAATACTTTTGAACTGAAGCCTAACACAATTCAAATGATATAGCAATTTGTTCAGTTTGATGGTTTGCTGGACGAAGATCCCAATGCTCACTTGGCAAACTTTTTGGAACTATGCGATACATTTAAAATTAATGGTGTTTCTGATGGCGCCATTTGCCTTCAGTTATTCCCTTTTTCTTTGAGAAACAAAGCTACACAGTGGTTGAATTCGTTACCATAGGGGTCAATCACTACTTGGGAACAAATGACCGAAAATTTTTTACTAAAATATTTTCCGCCGGCTAAAACGACTAAATTACGTAATGATATCTCTTCTTTTGTGCAGATGGATTTAGAGACACTCTATGATGCATGGGAGAGATACAAAGAACTTTTGCAAAGATGCCCTCACCATGGGTTACCACCTGGCTACAGGTTCAAACCTTTCATAATGGCCTGAATCCTTCGACTCGACAAATGGTTGACGCAGCTGCTGGCAGAACCATCAATAATAAAAACACCTGAAGATGCTTATGAGTTTATAGAGGAGATGTCACTGAATAACTATCAGTGGCAAGTCATGAGGACAAAGCCCACTAAAATAGCTGGTGTTTATAACGTCGATTCGGTCACCATCCTCTCTAATCAGGTAGAACTCTTGAATAAGAAAATTGATGGTTTTCTTAGTTCTTCATAGGTTCACCTAGTAATGCAGTGTGAAGCAAATAGAGGTGGATCGAGCAATTCAGAATACCCACCTTATGGCCACAACATGGAGAACGAGCAGTTAAATTACATGGGTAATAATCCTCGATCTCAAAACAATCCTTATAGCAATACTTACAATGCAGATTGGAGGAATCACCCAAATTTTTTATGGGGAGGCCAAGGAAATCAGAAACCACCACCCCTTCCAGGCTTTCAGCAACCACCATACCAGTAGGAGAAAAAGTCGAACCTCGAGGAGATGCTAAACAAATTCATCTCGGTGTTAGAGAATCATTTTCAGAATACCGAGACGACACTCAAAAATCAACAAGCATCAGTCCAGGGGCTCGAAACTCAGATTGGACAGCTCGCCAAGTTGATTTCTGAACGACCACAAGGTAGCTTGCCAAGCAACACTGAATCTAACCCAATGAGCAACTCAACGCAATTGCCATTCAAGATGAGGAAGGGTTAGTGGCAAAACCAAGGCCAGAACCGGTGGTAAGAGAAGGTAAGAACGAGGTAGGCCAAAATGAACAAAAATCGGTAAGTCTAGAATATAAACCTCGTGTGCCATACCCCAATGCAACAAGGAAAGACCGCTCAGATGAACAATTTGGTAAATTCCTTAAACTTTTAAAGAAACTACATATTAACTTACCGTTTATTGAAGCATTTTCGTAGATGCCAAACGCAGTCAAATTTTTAAAGGAGCTTCTAGCAAATAAGCAAAAGTTTGATGAAAGGTCGCATGTAGAGCTGAACGCGGTTTGCTCAGCCATTCTTCAGAATAAGCTACCCAACGAACTAAAAAATCCAGGGAGTTTTACGATTCCTTGTTTAATTGGTAGTTTAGATGTTAATAATACGTTGGCTGATCTAGGGGCTAGTATCAATGTTATGCCTTACAAATTGTTTAAGTAACTAGGTCTAGGGAAACCCAAACAAACTAGGATGAGCATTCAATTAGCAGATAAAACTGTCAGATTTCCTAGGGGTATTATTGAAGACGTACTCATTAAAATTGACAAATTTATATTCCCAGTTGATTTTGTTGTTTTAGACATAGAAGAGGATATTAACGTTCTTTTAATTTTGGGAAGACACTTTTTAGCAACTGCTATAACAATTATTGACGTTTGCACAGGTGAACTCACACTTCGTGTAGGAAACAAAACAATCACCCTTCAAGCTCGCAACCCGAACAACACATCGAAAATTGAAGGTGATTGTACAAATTGTTCTATTAAGACTGATCATATGGTGCAACCTATTTTGCAGAAAATAAGTTCAAAGGACACACATGATGTGATAGCCCTAAATTGACCCTAGTCGGAAAGTGGTTTCTGGACCACAAAACCGAGTCGTAAAAATAATTAACTATTAAATTCTGTGTTTATTATATGTGTAAATCATGTGTGAAAGTTTCATGCTTTGATTTGGTTATTTGTATGTGAAATTTTTAAGATAGGACTCATGTGATAAAAATTGAAAGGGTGATAGGTAAATTTTAAAGTACTAAATAATGCATGAAGTGATGACATGAGGGATTTGCATGTCAAATGCACCAAATTTTCCTTAGTGGCCGGCCATAAATGATGTTTGATGTAAGATATATGTTTTGTTTTAGAATTATACTAAGGGATGGCTTTATTTTTATTTTAAAATAAAGTGATTAGTAAAACAAAAAAAAAGTATACATGCTCATCTTTCTTCTTGATTGCCGAAATGGGGAAAGGGAATTTTGAAGAGGAAAAACCAAGTTATTCGGCCATGGCTATCCTAGTTTAAGGTATGCATTGTGATTTTTCTTTTTAATTGACTATGAGATTAAATTGATAAGTACATAGCTTATTTAACCCATGGTTTAATTTCATGAGTCAATAGATAAATATCCATTCGGCAAGTGCTAAATTGGTGTCATTTTGATAAGTTTTTTTTTTGGGATGTTAATTACTTGTTAAGTAGCTTAAATGATGTTGGAATGAGTAGAATTCATGGTTGAAAAGTACAAATTGAAAGTGACCGTATGAGTGTATATACATTTTAGAAAGAAAAATGTTGTTGTTAGTTGAGTTGCATTTGATAAATATTCATTCGGTCAAATGGGAGAAGAATAAGATGAATTTAAATGTTGTGGTTTATTATTTTAGTTGGTTAAATGATGTGGTCATTGCCGAATACAATTGTGTTAAAGGAAATAGGATTAAATGTTGGTTTGATGAACTAAATGCTAATGGATATTAGGATAAAAGGAGAAAAAGGGTTAAGTTAAAAGAGAATTGAGGGATATTCATATTTAGACATTTAGGGTTATATAAATTTTGGTCATTGAGTTATGCGTTATGTGAAATATTTAATTTATATACATAATCGGTCATGGTTTGACAAATATGTAACCTATGTGTAAATTGCTACAATTGATCATGAGATAGAATTTGTATATAAAAGTTAAGTTGTGTGGTTAGGGCCGAATGAGATATATAAGATATTAAAACATGTTATAATTATATATTGGTGTACATGGCTGTAATTAATCCTCTACTTGAATTCGATTAGGTATGGTCATGATAAGAGTTTAGTAGGGTTAATACCTTAAAATTGAATGGAGTTTTAGTTAATCTTTTGTGTCGTGTTCGTTAAAATAGCTGAGGATTTGGGTATTATTATACGTATTTAGGCTAAAGATATTTCAGCTATGTTTTATATCTATGAAATAATTATAATGGATAACATGTAGGAGTAATTTCGGCTTGTTAAAAATGTGGTACGTGTATGGCAAATTGTATATACAATTTGCATTGAAGTTACCCTCTAAGGTCGAAATGGGTAATTAAATTTTTGGTGTGTATGCAATTTTTTTTTATTTGTAACTTGGCCTGCGAAATGGATGTATGATAGTTAATATGTGTGCTTAAGGTGATGTGATAAAATAATTATGTATATGGTTTGGTTTCATTATTGAGTATAAGGGTTAAATGCTTTAAAGAAGCTTTTAATATTCGAAATGATTAAACAAATTCATTTGTTTAAATTAAGCCCAAGAGCAAAGAGGAACTAGACCAGACAAGGGAAAGGAGAAAGCGATCGAATAGCCTACCCGCAACTGTTCAAAAATATCCGAGGTAAGTTTTCGAGTAATGGAACTTAGATCATGATTCGTTTAGATCATGTTATATAGCGAATCAAAACCATGCTCTTTGTATGTGGCTATTGAGCCGAAAATGGTAATGGTAGATAAGTGCCTTGTGTCTGAGTTCTAGTAATGAAAACGAAATAAAAATGTGTTATGATTTGTGGACATATGTACATGATTATTCGGATGATATCCGGGCTAAGTCCCGAAGGCATTTGTGCAAGTTACTATATCCGGGCTAAGTCCCGAAGGCATTTGTGCGAGTAGTTGCTATACCCGGGCTAAGCCCCGAAGGCATTTGTGCTAGTGACTATTTCCGGGCTAAGACCCGAAGGCATGTGTGCGAGTTACTATATCCGGGTTAAGTCCCGAAGGCATTTTTGCGAGTTGCGATATCCGGCTAAATCCCAAAGGTACTTGGTTTGAGAATGAGCGATCTCACTGTAATAATTTCAATTAATACGCTCGTAAAATCCAAACGATGAGGTATGTTTCGTATATGCATTGGAATAGATGATTCCCTTTAAATAGTATTCGCTCAATCGATTAACAAGCTTCCGGCCTTTAGTTAAGTTGATCCCATATGTATGAATATAAGGGTTGGAAATGTGAAGTAAGTATGATTTTGAGAATATGTGTATATGAAATTATTCGTTTAGTCATATGAATGCTATACTTCAGATGTGCATAATTTCATTACTCAAACTTACTATGCATTAAATGCTTATTCCGTTGCTTTGATTTTTCTGTTTTATAGATTTTGTTCGTCAGCTATCAGACTCGGTAGTGTCAAAGTCGAAGTCATCCACACTATCAAAGCCCTTTTGGTACTCTTTTAGTTGAACTTTGAAAATGGCATGTATAGGACTGCCCTTTGTTGTTAGTCATGTACTTTTTGGTAATGTATATATTTTGATAGCCATGCGAAAATGGCTTATATATACTTTGAGCATAGCATTATAATCGTTTTGTATGTTGTTCATTGAGAGGTATGGAAATGTTTGGTAACGATTAGCCATTGGAATGGTTAATCATGATCATTTTGGTGCTATGTATGACAAATTCTAGTTGATTCATGGAAAACCATGAAATAGGTAAAGTTTACCTTAAAAATAGATGCTGACAGCAGCAGTGGTGTGGATTTGAAAAATCACTAAAAGTAGTAGGAATGGAATTAAATAGTCAATAAATTATGTAATAAAACCTTGATGAATCTATTTTCATAGGAAAGTAATGAAGCGATCATATGAGCCATATTTTATGAGATGTTTAAGTTTTCGTGAAACAGGGCCAGAGCAATTTCTGGATCCCCTGTTCCGAATTTGGACATTCACTATAAATCAACAAGAGATAATTAGAAGTCATGCCCTATATGTACAGATTCCTTTTCGAGTCTAGTTTCTTTAGAAACAAACGGAATAAGTATTGAATCCCTGTACAGGGAGATATCTAAGTCGTAATGCATGAAGGTCAGAGTAGTCGAACCCTGAAAAAGGGGAGACTTTAACTAATAAACTGTACTAATTGGCTTGACAAAAAATTCTAGAAAAAAAATTTTAGATGTACATATGAGTCTAGTTTCAGGAAAAATTTACAGAACCGGTTTTTGAGTTTTGGAACTCGAGATATGATTTTTAAGGTGACAGTGACGCAGTTAGCCAGCTTGTCTGAAAATTTTAAAATGGACTGTGCAAATAAATGAATTAAGTCTGTTAGCACCTCGTGTTCGACTCCGGCAACGGTCTCGGGTACGGGGTGTTACACATGAGCCATGTTCAATCCATAACACAGGATCTACACATGAAGAACGAATGTTACAAATCGAGGAGTTAGATGAATGGCTGACATTTAAATCGAGAAAACACGATGAACCAAAACTACGCCAGAACGAGCTCAATGCCTCACCAAATCAACTTAAGGTTGGAGACAAAGTTTCATTAGATGCCGCAGATCCTCACATTGACACTGTCAAACCTAATGAAGAAATTCCTTTCATGGTACTTAGCATTTTCCCATTTGGTACAGTCGAGGTAAGTCATCCCAAATTCGGCACTTTCAAGGTAAACAATGCCCGCCTAAAACCTTATTTTGATGGGATTCATAGCAGGAATGAGGAGTATAAACTCCTCGAACCACCATGACCATTCAATGGGGAGGTAAGTCGAGCTTAGACTATAAATAAGAGCTTCTTAGGAGGCAACCCGAGCACTAACAATATTAATTTCTTTAAATTTTAGTTTTTACATCTGACATACTAACCGACTCATGGAACGCAGGCTTTCTAAAGCACACACGGCCAAGCACACGGGCGTGCCTTAGGCTGTGTGAAAATAGGGCAAAATTTTCCCCAATACGGGATGCGATAAGTCACCACGGTCATACGTTAGGACCGTGGCTGAATCTGCAAAAACAACACGGGTGTGCAATACGCCCATGTCGTAGAATTGCAGTTGAACCTGAGAAAATAGCATAGACATTAGCCACGCCCATGTCTAGAACCCGTGGTCGAACCTGTCAGATTAACACGGGCGTGGGCCTACATACATGGGCGTGGGAGAAGCAAACGAAGACAGACACGGCCGTGTGACACGACCGTGTGCACCTACAAGCCCAAGGAACACGAGCATGGGCCAAATGTCAGATGTGCCCAAATTCAAAATTCACGAATCACACGGGCGAAAATTGGGGAACACGAGCGTGTCCCCTACCCGTGTGCCCAAAAATCTATAAATACCCTTCACTATTCATCATCTTCTTCACCCAAAATCCCTAACCCTAGCCGCTACAAGTTTACACGGCCTCTCTACCACGCTCGTGCGCCGCCTCCAACTCCATTTTCGACACCCATTCTCATCTTTTTAGCGTTTGTTTACTCTTTTCTATCTATTTTCTTCATCCCTTTTACTAATTTTATGATTCTTATAGTTTTATTTGGCAGATTTTTTATTTATATTCATAGTTCTCACAATAGTCATGATTATACGTTTATTCTTTGCCATTTTAGTCAATGCTTTTTGATACATTCATTCTTTTCGTGTGTTCCCATAAGAGTCTAGTTCAGTCATTAAATGTTGAAAATAATCATGCTTTTATTATGTCAAATTCTATTACTTCTATCATTTAGATTAAACTGCTGAGCATTGTTGGTTGGACTGGTTAGTTTAACTATATTCATGATTACTTCTTGAGTTAGTTAGTTATGTTATATTCTTTGTTCTTCTTGCAGGTATACCATGTCAAGCTCACGTTGTAAAATAATTGTCATTCCCGCTTCGAAAAAGCGGAAAGGGGCGTCTTCCTCAGGCCCTACCACAGAAATTTGCCACCCATACCTCTAATTTCCACCCGGCAATCAAGAGGAACTATTCCAAATCCTAGGGCACGACCTTTAGGTGTGGGTCACTGCATTGACTGGACAGCACTTGAACAAGTCCAGTTGGCTGACGATGTACGAGCACTCCTGACAACCGATCCATGGGACCTCTTCTTTGCGATCATCGAGTCGACATAAATTGAGGTCACACTTGAAATTTGCTCGACATTCCATGTTCAAGATGTTATGACCAACTTTGATGATCCTAGAACAGTCCGGTTCCGTCTTGGCGGTTTAGTCCGCCAGTTGAGTGTGCCCGAGTTTGGTATAGCTTTGGGCCTGTACACAGAGGAGTTCATGGATGAGAACGACCTCGACACTCTCCGTCCTCACATCCACTACTCTCCTTCGAAGTGCTGGTATACTTTGGTCCCCAGTTCAGCCACCTACGACCCGAGCTGCTCCAAGGCATCGACTCTATCTCCCTCCTTGAGGTACCTACATGCCATCTTGGCACACACTTTGATAGTACATCGAGAGAGCATCAGCATCGTCAACACTCACAATGCCTACTTTCTATGGAGCATGGTGAACAGGCATGTACTCGACCTCTCCTACTTTATTGCCCTCGCCATTCACCACCAGACGGAGCAGCATCGGAGGGGGGTCATCTCCTTTGGCCCCTATGTGACTTGACTGGCATGACTCTTCGGGCTCCTCAACACAGCAGCCCAATCATCCTCACTTACTCTTATTGGCCAGATGTCCCCACAAGGCATCTCGAGCATGCTTAGTATGAGGATGATCGAGAAGCACCGAGGAACCCACCCTCCTCAGTATCGCCTCGCCCAATCAGGCAAGGAGGGAGACCCTGAAGACATTACTGATGGTGTCCCTCCACGTCATGAGGGCCCACCGTCTCAGCCACTACCACCCTCTCGTCCAGTTCATGCGGCGATTTCATACGCTGACATCTCTAAGCGCCTTACCCGATTTGAGCAACAGTGTTTTCAGCGCTTTGATAACATTGATGCTACTTTACAGCAGATTTGTCAGCATTTCCACATCTTATCGCCACCTCCACCTCGTGAACCACCTAGCGATGAAGATGTTTAAAAAATTTTATTTATTATTTTATGTTTTTATTTTTATTCTATTTTAAGACTACTTTTTATTTTTCTTTAAGCTTATTTTTATTAGATTTTATAATTTTTATTTTATAATTATCAACTTCGATTATTCCATTACGAGTAATTATGCTTTCTTATACTTCCTAAAAATATCCTGATTTTTTCACAGTTATAAAGAGCTCCTCAAGCTCATCATCACATAGGAACTAAAAACTCCACCGGGAAAGGTTCTCCACGACCGTCATGTCCTGCTTGACTACAACCATAGCTACCACTAGATATAATATTCTTTTAGCGTAGGACTTATGGACTAATGAAACTCTACCACCACCGGAGTATCCTCCTCCATTCTCACGCCGATTTTTCTCCAAAACTCCAGTTCAAGGAATTCATTCATCATTCAGGAAGTTTCACTTCTCTCCCTATCTTATGATTATAAACCTATCATTGTCAATATATCTATCTTTGTACATTGAGGGAAATGTACATCTTAAGTGTGGGGGGTCTTTTATATCACCATTAAGAAACCCCTGAATATTGTCTTCTTCTCACGTGAATTACTCATATCACTATTAGAATGAATTTTAATTAATTTATGATTTTTTGATTTGTCTTGAATTAAAACATAGGCATTTATACATTGATTGTTTAAACTTTAAGACATTAGAGAATCAAGCATGATAAGTTGATTTTTGAAGAATTAAAAACTTTTAGGTTGTTTCCCCTAAGTTTAGGTATTACCTTGAGTTGAAATTCACAAGTTTAAACATCAAAAAGCCATAATTTTTGTGAGATTTTGAGCCTTTAGAGCATCTATTATTTCTTTCATGCTCACTTTGATTATGAGTGCGTCAGTATTGAATAGTTATTCTAGAACTTGCTTGATTATGCATGTCAAGACCACACCATTTGATTTGATATGTCAAAATGATAAAGGCACTTAGGTTTAACCCACTCACACCATAAAAGCCTACCTTCACAATTAACCCTTAGTGAACCCCCTTGAGCCTAACAACTCATTCATTAATTTACCCTCAATATTAACCCATAACTCATTATTGTTGAAATCCCCTAAATTAATTTGATCCCTATTTATGTCGAGATTTGAGTTGGAATAGTGCTTTGCTATGTTTTATTCTATTTTGTAATTTGACTTGTTCTTAAATATATATATACATGTGTACATATTAGTAGTAGTGATCTTTTGAGCTAAAGAAGTTAAATTCTATATTCTGAGAAAAAGCTCTGTTGTACGCAATTGATGACTAGTCATTTTTCTAGTTAAGTAATTTTTTAATTCAATCTCGATTCTAACCCTTTCTTTTAGTTTGTGACCACACCCTCTAACCAAAGCCACGTTACAACCCTCTAAAGACCTTTTGATTGATGTTTCATCTCAATTTATAGTGGTAGAGATTTGATTTTCATGCAAGCCTATGGTAATGACTTTTCATTATTGACTATTAAGTGCTTCATTTATTATCCATAAACACCTTGAGTGATTTGAGTAAATCTTTAGTGAGGATGTGAAACTCTGTGATATTTTGAATCAAAGGTAATCACTTAGATGAGGGGAGACACCTATGTTTTCATGATAAAATGCTCAACTTGGAATGTTTGAAACTTTGATGTTCTTTCAGTTGAATTTTCAATGTATGATTACCTATGGATTATTTTGAGATATTATCAATAGAAATTATAAGTTGAGAAGAATTTATTTTGATTATGAGTTGAGGATTTTACTTGAGGACAAGCAAATGCTTAAGTGTAGGTGTATTTGATAAACCATAATTTATACATATTTCTATCCCATACTTAGCACATTTTATTGATTATTTTTCCTTAAATTTGGTGAATTCGATGCTCCTAATGCCTTAATTTCATGTTTTATACTTAGGTGAGCATAAAAGAGTGAAGGGAATGTGAAACGGGGCAAAAACAGAGAAAATGGGCCAACGTATGAAATCAACACGTCCTGGACTACCTCACATGGGCAGACCACACGGCCATGTCAATTTGGAAGAATCAAAGCACGACTCACACGGGTAGACCACACGCCCGTGCCTATTTAACAGGCTTTACCACAGCCTGAAGTAATCGCACACAGGCGTGTCCCTGTTGAGCCCAAGCAGAGTCCTATTCGAAAAAAGCCACTTTTGAGGGCTCTAAGGCATTCCAAAGCCTATAAATACACCCTAAAGGAGGAGGAAAAACGGGAACGGATAGGAGGAAGCAAGGAATTGCTCAAGAAAAGCCGATTGATCCATCTCAGAAGCCTGATTCACTATCGAGACTGAAGATCTCCCTTCAGATTCCCTCAGGAGTTTTGGGTTTTCTTATATTTTGTTATTTTTATTCTTTTGAGATGTGTTCTTTCATTAGTATGAACTAAAACCCCTAAATACCTAAGGGGAATGAAACCTAAGACGGATCTTGTTGTTATTATCTGAATTGTATGATAAATATTTGACTTGTTTTTAATTATGTGTTCTTAATTCTTGTTTTGATATTCCAGGATATTGATTCAAGTTAAGCTCTTATTCAGAGGAGGAATAGACCTTGTCTAAGAGTAAATGTGTCATAATTTGTTAGGCATAACAGAAAGTAGTTGAAGTCTGTTAGCAGTTGATTAGTTGAAGTCTGTTAGCTAGTCATTACTTTCTACAAGTGTATTATAAATATACCTCTCTCGTCATTAATAAAGTCAAGTCAGTATTATTCTTTCCATGATTTTGACATGGTATCTGAGCTAAGGTTTTTCTTGGGATAGCTCATTTTTTTTTCTTTCTTGTTCTTTCTTCTCTCAATTTCTTTTCTCATAGCGACTGACACTGTACCTCGGGTGATACACCCCGTCATTCTTCTAATGTTGACGCCGCGCATCCTTCCCCAGGTCTTAATACTACCTCTCTGCCGAATGTTCATTATTTTTCTAAGCATGACACCATCAAACTTGGAGAGCATAATTTTTTTGTTATGGAAACATCAGATCTTGTTGATTCTTGAAGGCTATGATCTTGAAGGATTTGTTCTTGGCACAACCCCTGTTCTATCCTCTCATCTTCCTGGCCCTGATGGACAGAATGTTGATAATTCGTTGTTTTTGGTTTATAAAAAGCAGGACAAACTTCTCACTTTCGGTTACTTTCCACTGTCACTGATGAAATTCTGGTTCATGTAACCTCTGCCAAAACCAGTTTTGATATATGGTCTATTATTGAAAGAAGATTTGGAGTGAAATCCAATGTCAAATTGTCGAGCATGCGCCATGCACTGTATTCACTCAAGAAAGGGAGTTTTACTATAAAAGAGTATCTGTCTAAGGTGAAAACTCTCAGTGACAATCTCAATACTGCTGGTAGTCTTGTCACGGAGCAAAAACAGGTGAGCATCATCTTAGCTGGTCTTTCATTGGAGTATGAGTCTGTTCGGGTGGTTGCATCCGCCACACTGATGTCTCTCGAGTTGTTAACCGAAATGCTTCTTGACTGTGAAGCAGAACAATTGGATTCTTTGACTGAGATCTCCTTGCAAGCTAATTTGGCTTCTCATCAGAAGCAGGGTGGTAGTGTGCTTTCTAAACATCCCCCTTCTTCTCATTGTTGTAATCAAGAGTACAAATATGGCCACAGAGGACAAGGCCGTGGATGGTCTCGTGGTAGGGCTCGTGGTTCTGGTAGGAGTTGGTTAAGATCACGCCGACAATGCCAATTATGTGGCAAGATAGGTCATTTAGTTCAGACGTGTTATCATCGTTTTGAAGAAATGTTTTCGAGTGTGAATTCCAACCAGACTCTGACGGTTAACTATCATCAACTTCGTGATCAGGGAGGTTCCTCTACTTGTACTCCTTCATGTCAAACGGCTGTTACCTCTCCTCACCAGCCTTCCTCTACTATTAATGATCAGGCTTGGTATCCTGACTCTGGAGCCACTAATCACATCACTCCTGATGTGGCAAATCTTTCCTCCGTCTTTTCTTACACAGGTACGCAGCATGTTTCTATGGGTAATGGTGAGTCAGTTTCAATTGCCAACATTGGGTCGTCCAGCATGCAGGCTGGTTTTAGGCTTCTTCGCCAAAAGAATGTACTATATGTTCCCACTGTATGCAAAAACTTGCTATCAGTAGGCCAATTTGCCAAAGATAATGCTGTATACTTTGAGTCTCACCCCTTATTTTGCTTTGTGAAGGATATTCAAACCAGGAAAACACTCCTAGTAGGTCGCATGCATAATGGTCTTTACAGGTTCGATGCTTCTGGATTCTTTCCTCATAAACATGGTTCCACTTCTCAGCCTCCCTCGACGTGCTTGTACACCTCTCAACTTGTGCCTTCCACTGCAGTATGGCATAGTCGACTAGGTCATCCATGTAACAATGTTCTTGTTAATGTTTTATAAAGTTGTAATGTTTCTTTTTGACGTAGGGATTTATCTACTGTTTGTTCAGCCTGTCAGTTAGGCAAGGCTCATAAACTACCCTTCAATTCATCAAAAATGTTGTATTCAAAGCCTTTTGAATTAGTTGAATCTGATGTCTAAGGCCCTACTCTTCTCAAATCCGATGGTTATGTGTATTATGTCTCCTTTGTAGACATGTCTAGTAGGTACACTTAGGTATATTTTCTCCGGTCGAAATCCGAGGTTCTTCGGTGTTTTCTTCAGTTTAATGCTATGGTTCAGGCTCAATTTGGCTGCACTATTAAAAGTCTTCAAACCGATTGGGGAGGTGAATATCATTCTCTGACAACAGAGTTGTCACGTCTTGGAATTCAGCATCGTGTTACTTGTCCTCACACCTCCGAGCAGAATGGGGTGGTTGAACGGAAGCATCACCATCTTGTTGACATGGGGTTGACTCTTCTGGTGCAAGCGTCGTTACCTTTGGGTTTCTGGTCTCACGCTTTTTCTCATGCTGTCCACTTATTGAATCACCTTCCTACTCCTACTCTACAACAGAAGAGCCCTTATGAGGTACTTTATAACACACGACATACATACTCTCATCTTAAAGTCTTTGGGTGTGCTTGTTTTCCTTGCTTAAGGCCTTATCAGCAGCACAAGCTCTAGTTTAGTTCCAGTCAATCTGTGTTTCTTGGTCTTGCTCCCAATCATAAGGGCTACAAATGTCTCGCTCCGGATGGTCGCCTCTTTATATCTCACCATGTTACTTTTGATGAAGCTTTGTTTCCCTTTCAGACTGGGTCCTTTTTTCAAGTCTACTGCTGGCTCAAACACTTATAGCCATCACATGTCTCGGCTTCCATTGGTAGTTGCCTCACATACTACCCATCCTCCTCTAGTTGATCCTGTCGTCTCTTCTCCTATGGATGAGTCATTTTCATCCTCTGCCTACCAGTCTCCTACTCAGAATCTAGGTCCTCATCCTCTCATGCTACTACCCCTCTTACAGCTCCTCCGTCAAGTCCTGCTCAACCTCCTGTTCCAAGGAATATTCATCCTATGCGCACTCGATCAAAGAGTGGCATCTTCAAACCAAAGGTGTTTACTTCCTCTTTGTCAGAATAAGAACCCTCTTCTATTTTTAAAGCTCTTCAAAGTACAGAGTGGAAAGCTGCCGCTCACACTGAGTATGAGGCTTTACTTGCCAATCACACCTGAGATCTTGTTCCCTTACCCGAAGGTCAGAGGGCTGTCGGTTGCAAATGGATTTTCAAAGTTAAAAGACATGCTGATGGGTCTATCGCTTGGTACAAAGGTCGGTTAGTTGTACAAGGCTATCTTCAAGAGGCCGGGGTTGATTTTTAGGAGACATTTAGCCCTGTGGTTAAACCATCAACCATCCGTGTCCTTCTGGCCCTAGCTGCTTCCATGGGTTGGTCTCTTCGACAAGTCGACATCAACAATGCGCTCTTGAACGGTGACTTGCAAGAAGATATCTATATGGTTCAACCACTGGGGTTTGAAAAATAAGGAGATAGGGGTACTCCATTGGTCTGCAAGCTCAGGAAAGCTCTCTATGGACTTAAGCAGGCACCACGAGCCTGGTTCCACAAGCTGAGGGATTTTCTAGTCACTGCTCGTTTTGCTGTCTCCAAAGCTGATAATTCCTTCTTTATTCATCGGTCAGGCTCTCATCTACTCTATGTCCTTGTCTATGTCGATGACATAATAATCACTGGGACAGATTCTCAGGCTATAGACAGATTCTCAGGCTATAGATCGATTTGTAAAGGAGCTTGATGTCCAATTTTCTCTTAAAGATCTTGGTAGGTTGAGTTACTTTCTCGGTATTGAGCTCAGTTATACTCCTAATGGAATTTTTCTTAGTCAGCGAAAGTATATCTTGGATCTTCTTAAACGGGCTTCCATGGAAAAGTCGAACGACTCCCCTACGCCCATGACAACCACTTGTCGTTTGACAACTACTGAAGGATCTTTTGTTGCGGATGCGACTTTGTTTCGAAGCATCGTTGGTGCCTTGCAATATGTCATCATTACAAGGCCTGATATCGCATTTTCAGTCAGCAGGGTTTGCCAGTTTATGCATAAACCATCAGAACTCCATTTTAAAACTGTTAAGCATATATTGCGCTATCTACAAGGAACTTTGGACTATGGCGTCAAGTTCACTAAGAGTCCAAAGCTTCTGCTTGAAGGGTACTCTGATGCTAGTTGGGGCTCTGACAGTGATGATCGTCGCTCTATCTCTGGTTACTGTGTTTTCCTTGGAGGTAATCCTGTCTTTTGGAGCTCTAAAAAGCAGCAGGTGGTTTCGCGTTCTACTGCTAAGGCCAAATATCGCAGCCTTGCTCATGTCACCACGGAGATGGTTTGGCTTCAGTTATTGTTGTCTGAGTTAGGTGTGTCTGTTCCAGGCAAAGCACTAATCTAGTGTGATAGCTCCGCAACTGTGGCTGTCGCTGGGAATCCAGTAATGCATTCGAAATTCAAACACGTTGAATTGGATCTCTTTTTTGTCCGAGAAAAAGTTGCTCAGGGTGTGTTCCAAGTTGGCCATGTTCCAAGTCATGATCAAGTTGCAGATGTGTTGACAAACCATTGTCAACAGGGGTGTTTCACAAGTTTCAGGATCGGCTACGGGTCATCTCTCGTTGTGTTGACATTCTCGGCCAGGAGTTGAGTAGCATGGGGAATGTTAGGCATAACAGAAAGTAGTTGAAGTCTGTTAGTAGTTGATTAGTTAAAGTCTGTTAGCTAGTCATTACTTTCTACAAGCGTATTATAAATATACCTCTCTCGTCATTAATAAAGTCAAGTCAGTATTATTCTTTCCATGATTTTGACATAATTAAGCGGAGTTGGTTGCGCACCTAGAGATAGGGTGACAAGATTTTACCGGATTAGGGTGAAACCTAATAAGGGGATCCATAGATCGAGTTAATGCCACCCTAGGGCGTTAATTAGAAAGAGATTTCAATTATTCAATCTAGGTTTAGACATTGTTAGTCTCGAGAGAGATAATAAAATAACTTAGGGATCTCTAAGGAACAAGTTGAATGAATAAATCGTCCGATTCAGAGTCAAATAACAAGTGAAGTCTAGGTGGATTTTTCCTTAGGTATTGTCTTAATCAATTGAATTTTCCAAAAAGTATTTTCCCCAAATTTATTCTCTGTGATTTTTTAGTTTAATTAATTAGTTAGATAAACAAAACCCTTTTATTTTTTAGGCTAGATAATAAAAAGAAAGTTGATACTAGTACTTTTAGTTCCTTTAGGTTCGATAATTCGGTCTTGCTAAAGCTATACTACTGTTCGATAGGTACACTTGCCTTCATCGTGATAGTAGTTAGTTTCAAGAATGATTTATTATAAATATTTAAAACATGTCACGAATATCATGTATCAGTAGGCTACTACGTGTATCAGAGGTTAGGTCACGTGTGTAGTACTAAGTACAAGCTACTACATGTACCCGATTGTTGGTCATATGTGTAGTACTAAGTGCAGGCTACTATGCGTACCAGATAGCTTTAGTTACAAGGGTGGTAATACGTGCAGGCAACCGTGTATCTGCTATTATTCTGATTAGTTCAAGGGGAAATCGACTAAGTAAAAATACATGTGAACATGACTATGTGATGAATAAGTGCAGGTATATGTTTGTGGAAATTTATGAGCAATGTGCATGATAGCTAAGCGAACTTTGGTAAGATTGATATGGAGTAAGTGTTACAATGAAAGTTACTACAAAGAAAACATGAAAGAGTGAAATTTAGTAATAAAACAGTTTTGGACAGTAGTAGTTGTGTGACTTTGAAAAATCACCAAAAATGGTGGAAATCAAATTAGAAGTTGAATAAGATATGAAATAAAATCTTATTGAGTCTAATTTCATACAAAGGAAACGGTGTAAGCAAAATAATTTCATATTATGAGATATTTGAATTTTTGTGAGACAGAGCCAGAATGATTTTAGAATCCCCTATTTTGATTTGGGAAAATCATTAAAAATTGAAAAAAAATAATTATGGGTTATAATTTATATGCTTAAAATCCTTAATGAGTTTGTTTTCGAAAGAAACAAATAGAAACATTATCCAAATCTTGTACGAAAAGATAATTAATTTTTAGTGCAGAGGGGTTGGAACTGTCAGATAGTGAAATAGGGGTGACTTTAATGAATAAATTGTACTTATTGGCTAGAAAAAATTCTGAAAATTTTATGGTAAGAAGATATATGAGTCTAGTTTCTAAAAAAATTAGTGGTTCTCAATTTGGAGTCTCGTAACTCCCTCTACTCCAATGGTAGAGCGAATGCCAAACAATCAAAAAATGTTTCAAACCCAAAAATTTCAACAAAAAAAAAGGAAAAGAAAAGGAAAATTCTTTTAATGACATAATACAGTACTTTGCCATTTAACAAAGATTCCTTGAACCTTTGTTCTACGTGCGCATCTCCACATCATCTCTTTGTCTTCTTAGGGTTGGGCTCTTTGCCTTTGTCATGTCTCCGCAATCTTATGGTAACCTTTCCTATCATGTCATTTATGTTTTCATTTTAAATTTTGTTGCTAATTTTTCTATTTTAACAATGTTGAATGATTATGTCCTAGTCTTTGGATGGTATAATGTTCAGTTTTGTATATATTTGCAAGACATACCCAGATTTCAACAAGGTTGTAAAATCATCAATGTCAGCTGTATTTTATTAAATTGTTAGCTTCTTTGTTCTTTGCATTTCAGTATTACAAATTTCATAATGGCTGTTTTTCCAAATCAATCCTGTTAAAGGGTGTAAAAGTTTAATGCAGTTTTATTTGAAAATCACAAATTTCGGTTCAACTGCTTAATGCATTTGGAGTCTGCCGGTTATCATTGTCTGTGTGAATGTGTACATTTCAATATGCAAAACATGTAGGTACCTTGATATCGAATTGAATCAAGTTATTGACATCAAATGTTCATAATTAAGCCACAAAGCACCTTTGTAACTCAATGTAAGCCAAAAAAAAAAACTATGGAGGATTTGGCTGTTCTAATGTAACTGCATTTCCATGTTTTTGACCTAATGGTGAGCAGTAATTATAAGGCAACATGTCCTTATCATTTTCCAGTTGTTTAACAAAGTGTGTTTGCCTTTTTGTCTTTTTCCTCCTCTGCAGCAAAGCAACGGGAGATTGTGATTCAGTGGTTGAACACTATTCTTCCTGATCTCAGGTTGCCAACAGAAGCCTCAGATGAAGAGTTGCGAGCTTGCTTGATTGATGGCACTGTCCTATGTAGAATCTTGAACAGGCTTAGTCCTAGTTCTCCAAATGAGGTTGTTTAAAACTCATTTTGGATTCTTTTGATTAAATCTTAATATGAGTTTGCTGATTTGTTTACTTTCATTTTTTCTCCAGGAAAGTTCTGAAAATTCTTCAGTATCGCAGCCAGAAAATGTTAAAAGATTTTTAGCCACTATGGATGAATTAGGGATACCCAGATTTGAGGTGTCAGACCTAGAGAAGATATCCATTAATAATAAGAAAATTTACAGTGATGAATATTTAAATGAACATTTGATTTCTTAGCCACATGCAAATAGCTTCCTCATTTATGAACCTGGTAGAATTTAAATTTTTGATGATCCTCTTTCTCTCTTCTTCAGGGATCTATGAAGACTGTTGTCTACTGCCTTTTATCACTAAAGTTACATTTCATATCATCTGGAGAGGAGTTATCTACCTTAAGTACTATTACTAAAGCTGAAAGCACTGATGATGATGGATCGTCCCCTGGCTCTCTCCAACAATTTTTTGGTGAAGAAATGAGGAACGCTTTCCCAGGATTAAAATTACAGTGTGCCATGCACAATCAAGTTATTTCAGGTATGTCTTTGTGCCTCCTTGTGTGTGATCATTAATGTTGTATCTAGGATACTTCGAAGGATTTAAATGCTTTCAATGGCAAAATTGCTATAAGGAAAGTGCAGATTAGAGGAGATTTTAGTTAACTGGCTATTCAGTTTGATGGTTCATTTGTGCACCCAAACTATACAAGCATTAGCAGATCTTATCTCCAATTTATGTCTTGTGCTTTTTGCGCATTCTGCAGAACCATCCCCTGCAGTATTGAAGCATGTTGGACACAAGTTCCATGAGGTGTTTCAGTTGAAACAAGCATGTTATGCTGATCTCCCCATGACAAAAATTTTAGAGATGATGGAGTCAAACAGTTTAGAAGTAAGTTGTCAACATTTATGATGTTTTACAATTTGTTTTGGCTACTCTTCTACTGTTTAATCCTCCAAAAACTTGTTATTTAATGGTGTGTGTTTGACATTTTTTCACATTTCATGTATGCAGATGCCCCAACTCAGGCACTTTTAAATGTTGTGTATGGAATTCTGGATGAAACTGCTGAAACAATGAACGGCAAAATACCTCATGTATGGTATATGATGAACTAATGGCTATAATTTATTTATGCCTGATGTGCACATTTGGACTTAACATTTTACATATATACATTTGTATGCATGTTCATATACATGGATATCATGTTATGAGAAGATGATGACATTAACTTTCTTGATCAGCATGTGGCTTGTCTCTTGAGAAAAGCTGTGCAGGAGATGGGACGGCGTCTATCAACACAAGCAGATCATCTAAGAACTGTAAAACCTATTCTATTAATCTTGCTTTGAATGCTTTCTTCTTCTCACTATAGGTTTTTATGTTGTACTGTTGTCTGCTGCAAAATAATCTGTATAGAGCTCATGAGGAGAAGCACCGATCAAAAATCAAAGAACTTGAGGCCCTTGTATCTGTGTCTCGTAAAGAGACTAAGGTGCATGAACTAATGAAGCAAAAAGTAAAAGTGCATTTCTCTTTTAGAAGCTAACTTGTGTATTCAATGAACTTATTTGTTGCAGCATGTCACAGTCCAGCCTCAGCAGATAAGAACTCAAAGAAAAAAGAACATTTCTTGGTTTTCAACTTCAACACTCTTGAAATGCTTCCGGCCTACCTCACAGGCATAATTATGTAGATGTTATTTTACACATTGTTTATGAATTACTTATTGCAAAATCTCAAATGAGTTGTTTGTTGAGAGTCTTTTCTGCCTCTGAATCTACAATCTCATGAAATACGGGTACATTTCACTCTATTTTTCTCATTGTATTCTTGCCCACTTGCAGACTGCAAACTCGATATTGGAAGAACAGGAAGTTGAGAAGCAGGAGCTGATGAAGTTGGTGAGAGAAAATGAGAAAAACATCCTTGAACTTGCGGCAATGAGACAAGAACTAGATATTGTTGGAATGGTGCACAAGTTTTGCTCCTTGGAAATGGAAGCAGAGGCAAAGGCTGCTATAGCAATACTTCAACTGAAGATAAAAGAGCTTGAGTGCCTTCTTACTGATTCAAATAATAAGGTGAAAGAGCTTGAAGCAAGTTTCGAGTCAAAATGCCAGAGTTGGACCATGAAAGAGAAAATCTACCAAAGCTTTATTGATTTTCAGTCTGAAGCAATGCAGGTATATATAGGTTTCTGTCATAATTTAGTTTTTAAATTTTTATCTCCAACATAATTCATTTTACTAATTTGTGCAAGTATTCAGAAATTGAGGTCAAGTTCTGAAGCCATTAAGCAAGAAGTTTTGGAAACACAGAAGAGATACTCCTTTGAATTTAATCACTTAGGTGGGATTATGGTTGGAAAGTTTTGTTATCTTGTTTTGTTTGTGATAAATGTTATTATGATATTTCTTTTTTCTTTTCTTTTGTTCAGAATCAAAGCTCAAAGCAGTAACAGATGCGGCAGGGAACTATCATGAAGTTCTTAAAGAAAATCATAAGCTTTTTAGTGAGCTACAGGATCTGAAAGGTGCCTATAAGTTGCTTCTTCCTAGTGGATTCTATGTTTTTGTTTATCTCCTCCTTTTAATATTTTTAAATTTTTTACAGGGAACATTAGAATTTATTGTCAAATAAGGCTTTTTCTGCCTGGACAAACCGAAAAACTGTCGACTATAGAAAATATCAGTGAAAATGGACAGTTGGTTATTGCAAATCCCTCCAAGCCAGGAAAAGATGGCCAACGGTCGTTTAAGTTTAATAAGGTCTTTGGCCCAGATGCTACTCAAGGTTTTCATTCTTCTATCACATTCCTTGCAATATGAACTTGAATCTATTTGCTTTGTGAAGCATTGCAATGTCTAATCATTAGAACTCTTTTTAAACAATGGCAGGGGAGGTGTTTGCAGATATCCAACCCTTTGTTAAATCAGTAGTTGATGGATATAATGTCTGTATATTTGCTTATGGTCAAAACTGGTTCTGGGAAAACCTATACAATGGTATGAATCCCTTCCCTTAAGCTTTATGAAGTTGCACAAACATTTTTGAACAATTCCTTTCAACATTTCTTTTATACATTTCCAGACTGGTCCAACTGGGGCAACTGAAGAGGAATGGGGTGTTAATTATCTAGTTTTGAACCATCTCTTCAAAGTCTCTCAAGATAGAAAAAGCAACACGGTCTATGAAGTAGCGGTTCAAATGGTTGAAATATACAATGAACAAGTGCGCGATTTATTATCCAGTGATGGTTCTCCGAAGAGATATCCTTATTATAAACAAGATAGACTTGCTAAATAGAAGTTTGTTAACCTGTTCATATATATATGTGCGTGTGTGTATGTGTTTGTATATTACCCTTTTTGAAGTGTTTTTCTTTGGATGCTTGAATACTATTCATGATTTAGTTATAGTCTACTTATCCTTGTTATCCTTGATCTGCACACGGTTGGGATTACAACTATCACTCAACCTAATGGGTTAGCTGTACCTGAGGCTTGCATGCACCCTATTATATCGACCTCCAATGTTTTAGATTTAATGGATATCAGATTCAAGAATCGAGCTGTTAGTGCTACTGCTCTTAATGCAAGAAGTAGTCGCTCTCACAAGTTTGTATATTTAATATTTTCAATTACATTTGAATATTTCCCCAGTGACATGATTTAGAGTTATGGCTGCAGCATTGTCACTGTTCATGTTCGTGGGAGGAATGTAAAGACTGGAACTGTATTGTATGGTAATCTTCATTTGATAGACCTAGCAGGCAGTGAAAGAGTAGATAGATCTGAGGTAACTGGTCATAGGCTTAGGGAAGCACAACACATAAACAAATCATTATCTTCCCTAGGAGATGTAATTTTCGCTCTTGCAAAAAAGAGTCCTCATGTGCCCTACAGAAATAGCAAGCTTACTCAAGTACTTCAAAGCTCTCTTGGTACGTCTTTCATCTTTATTCTTAAACTACAGAAACCTTCTCCGGGTTTTAGAGTACTAAAAACGTGTTCTAATCACTCAAAGATTGCTGAAGTTATGGTTTGTCTAAATTTTTACTTGTTTCATAAGTTCTATGATATTGCATGTTACAGAAGGCCAGGCAAAGACCATCATGCTTGTGCAGCTCAATCCTGATGCCACTTCCTTTTCTGAAAGTATGAGTACTTTGAAGTTCGCCGAATGAGTTTCTGGAGTTGAGCTAGGTGCTGCGCAAAGTAGCAAAGAGGAGAAGGATGTTAGGGAGTTACTGGAGCAGGTGCAATTTTTATATTCCTCTTCCATTTATCATTGAACAAGTTTTAGGAAGAAGAATGATTCTCTCTTATTACTTCTAATCTGAATACAGCCTTTTAAAGAATAGTAGGAAAAATAAAAAAGGAAATAATCTCTAGAAATTAGCCTATCCCTAAAAATTAGTAATTTGATTATGGCTAATAGTACAAGGAAATTCCTAGCACTAATGTAGAAAATCTACTTAATTTAAGGAATTCCAACACTCCCCCTCAAGCTGGAGTGTAGATGTGAATCAAACCCAGCTTGCCCATAATTTCTTCGAACATTTTTCTTGAAATGCAACCCCTTACCAGGAGTCCCTTTTAAGTATCTCAATATCCTGTAGGCAGCTTCCAAATGTTTCTCCCGTTGATATCTCCCCCTGTCTACTTCTTCTCCATCCTTATCAGTTCCTAATTTAAGGTTGGGTTCCATAGGAGTCTTGTCTATGTTCTTTGGAGTTTCTACAGAGTCAACATTAGAAACAAAAGCATTGTAGGATTTAGACAAGTTTCCATAGGATACAAACCGAGAAATGGGATGTTGAGTGCAGCTCCTAGTGCCCTTTCTTACTGCAATTGGAAGATCGATGGAAGATGAAGGAGGTGAAACTTCTTCCTCAGGACAGTCCTCGGGTAAAGATGGCATAGGCACTGTTGTTTCGATCTCAGGCAGCTGATGTCTCCGAGAGTATACACGAAGTCCCTGAGTTTTCCCTTGTTGTTTTTCAGAATGAGTAGGCTATTTTTCTTCATTAGTATGATTAATCACTCTTGTTTCTTGTTGCTGAACAGTGGAGATAGGAAAAATAGGTTCCAAAACAAGAATAACAGTGGCTGTAGAATTTTCAGCAGGTTTTGTAGTTGTGGTAGGGCTGACAGGTTCCAAAACAGGAATAACAGTGGCTGTAGGATTTTCAGCAGGTTTTGTAGTGGTGGTAGGGCTGATAGAGTCTTGAGGTATAATGAGAAGATTGCTCAAGGTCTCATCTTCACTAAGTATCTCCCCCTGAAGATGAGAGGCTGAAAAATATGGCTCGTTTTAGAAGAAAGTAACATCAAGGGACACAAACATCTGGTGTAAGGTTGGAGAGTAGCACTTGTACCCTTTTTGTGCAGGTGAGTAACCAATAAAGACACAAGTGTGAACTCTAGGATCAAGTTTAGATCAGTTAGGTTGATGGTTGTGGACAAATGCTTTGCAACCAAATGTTTTGGTTGGGAGATTAGGAACACGAAACAAGGGAATTTTTTTTTGAAAAGTATGTAAAGGTGTTTGAAAGTTTAATACCTTTGATGGGAGTCGGTTTATAAGATAACAAGCAATGAGGACAGCTTCTCCCCATAAATACTTTGGTACACCCATAGTAAACATAAGGGCACGAGCCACGACTATCAGGTGTCTGTTTTTCCTCTCGAAAACCCCGTTTTGTTGAGGGGTGTCAGGACAAGAACTTTGATGTATGATTCCTTGCTCAGAAAGATAAGGACTTAGGATAGAATTAAAGTACTCTCTCCCATTATCAGTTCTAAGGGTGTGAATATTTGAATTGAACTGAGTTCGAATCATTGAATGAAAATTTTTGAAGACTCTAGAGACTTCGGATTTTTCTTTAAGGAGATAGACCCAACAAACTCTAGTGTGGTCATCAATGAAAGTTATGAACCACCTAGCCCCTGTGATGTTTTTTACTCGACTGGCTCCCCATAGATCGTTGTGAATTAAAGGGAAAGGTTGAGATTGAACATAAGGTTTCAAAGGATAAGGGACACAAGTGTGTTTAGACAGTTGGCAAACTTCACAGTTCAATGAACTAATTTTCTTATTTAGAAATAGTAGAGGAAACAGTTTCTTCAAGTACATGAAATTCGGGTGTCCTAGTCTACGATGCCATAGCATGATAGAATCGTCTTTTGATGTAGATAAGGCCATCCCTTCTTTTGAACTGTTTTTGTTCCAAACATACAAGCCATCATTAACTTTAGCAGTGCTAATCAGCTTCCCTGATTCCTATTCCTGAACCACACAACCGAAAGCAAAAAATTCAGCAAGTACTTTTTCATCCTTGGTAAGCTTGCTAATTGAGAGTAAATTATAGGAAAGATTTGGAACATGTAAAACTTTATCAAGGGAAAAATTTTCAATAAGTCTCACTGTCCCCATTCCAGCCACCGGCGACTAAGATCCATCAGATATGCGAATCCGAGAGTGATCATGACAAGGTAAATAGGTGTGAAACAAACTTAGATTACCTGTCATGTGGTCGGATGCACCCGAGTCTAGTATCCAGGAAGTTGTGATAGGTTCCTGTGTAGTATTTAAAGTAGTACCTTGAATAGCTAGTGACCCACTGGCTGTAGGAGTCCCGAGTAGTTTATGAAGAGCCTCAAGTTGAGTTTTGGTTAGCCTAACATTTTGAGCATCTTCTTCAGTAGTAGATATCATTGCTGCCTTGTTTTTTTTCTATTTTTTTTCTTCAGGATAGCCATGGAGTTTGAAGCATTTCTCCTTGGTATGCCCAACCCGATTACAGTGGCTACACCATGGCCTTTTTGAACCAGAATCAATTCCATCTTTGAACTTTTGAGATTGAGGGCCTCTTGAAATAAGAGCAGAGTTTTCGGAAGGATGATGACCAGCTACGGTCAATGGTTTTAATTCTCTTGCGTCTCCCAACATAATAAGACGCCGTTTCTCTTCCCTCCTTACTTCAGCAAATGCTTCTCCTATGGTTGGCAGTGTGGTTCTGCCTAGTATTCGTCCTCGGACCTCATCAAGATCACGATTTAGTCCTGCTAGGAACTCATAGAGACGTTCTTTGTTAAGATGATCCATGAACTTGGTGTGTTCCAAGCCCTTGCCCCAATCAACTTCATAATACATGTCTAACTCCTACCATAAGATCTTTAGGTTGTTGTAATATTGAGTGACTTCAAGTGTTCCTTGTCGAATATCTTTCAACTCTAATTTGATCTCGAATACTTGGGAAGTATTTCCAAGATCCGAGTAATTCTTCTTGATTGCATCCCACATTTCTTTGGCAGTTTTGAAAAAAAGATACGTTCGGCTTATATGACCTTCCATCGAATTTATAAGCCAAGCCATAACCATTGAGTTGTTAAGCTCCCAAGTTGCATAACCAGAGTCTGTTGATGCTGGTCGAGGAATTTGTCTATTAATGTACCCAATTTTTCCTCGGCCACGAAGAACCATAAGGACAAATTGTGACCATTGTAGGAATTTTTTTCCATCTAATCGATGATTTGTGATTATAAGAGAAGAGTTAAGGTCACCTTGTGGGATTCCTTGACTGTGATTTTGAGTTATTTGTGAGATCTCAGTCTCAGAGAAATTTTCAGAGTCACCTATGGGAGTAGGGTTTCTAACAGAGAAAACAGAACAAGAGAAGAGAAGAAAGAGCAGGATCAAATGGATTCCTGATGCTCTTGATACCATGAACAAGTTTTAGGAAGAAGAATGATTCTCTCTTATTACTTCTAATCTGAATACAACCTTTTAAAGAATAGCAGGAAAAATAAAAAAGGAAATAATCTCTAGAAATTAGCCTATCCCTAAAAATTAGTAATTTGATTATGGCTAATAGTACAAGGAAATTCCTAGCACTAATGTAGAAAATCTGCTTAATTTAAGGAATTCCTACAATCATAACTTTTTCTTCTATAATGTTTCAATTTCCAATATTAAACTCAACTGGAGTCAGACATACATGATGAAGAAGTATGCATACTCATTGTATTTTATTTCATTTCAGTAGATATCTTCTTATTTAGTTTTCTTTAAATGTTTACGAGAACCATGCGTAATAGGATAAGGTACTGTTACTCCATAGCATTATGTTTTAACTGGCTCTGCAGATGGCATCTCTCAAGGACAAAATAGCTGAAAAGGATGAGGAGATCAGGCGGTTGAAATCACTAAGAGATCTAAAACCACGGATACCGCAGCAGCAGCAACTGTGAGTAGCAAGGAACAGGCTCATTGAGGTATGGTTCTTCCTGTATTCCATATGTGTCTTTCCTCATGAAAGCCGAAAACTATCCAATGGAAAAGGCCAAGAACATACTGAGAAAGCAGTTTTGGATTGTGAAAATTGTTCATAGTGAGAATAAGCATCCTAAGGCTGGTTTCCCTGCAGTCCTTGGATGAAGAGAAGTTTACTGAAGAAATATCTAATGTTGTTCTTTCTATGTGTACAGAAATTGATGCCTCATCTGTAATACACACTTTTTCCTAAAGGCATAAGTTTGGGCAACTGAGTATTCTTTCTTCTCTTTTTCCTCAGGACTCATTGATAATTTTATAGTTTGCTATTCAATTTCATTAAGATTCCAAAAGTGATCACATTCTTTGTTCTAATGAGATTCCAAAAGTGATTGTATTTTAGACCATATTTTGCCTCCTTTCATTTACATCGAAGCAAGCTAAACTGCAAAGTTTCAACCCATTACTATTTGAGTACTAAAAGTTTTCTTCTTAAACATAAAATGTCACTGCATTTACATCTGAAGTTACATTCTAGAAGTGACAACTAGCTTTACTGGGTTTGCAGATAACATAAATTTGATATGGGGAAACTTTGTTCCAATGCTTTTCTTCATTTTAGGCTGCAAACAGATGTAAGCCTTCTTTCATTCACATTTGTTCAATTTTTTTAATTGCTGTATTCCATTTATAAGGTGCTCCATTTTTTAATCTATATCTCATATATTCTAATTTTGTAGCATCAAAGACTTGACTTACAAAAACCAACACAAGGGTTAAAGGCATCAAGAACAGACTCTACACAGCCTTCAATAAGTATGTAAACCTCAGAGCTCTTTAGCTTAATTCTCATTAGCTATGGTAGATGAAGATTAGTAGGCCTGTTGACATATATCCTCCTAAATTGTCTTCTATTTGCTCCTTTTAGGCGTTAGGAAGAGTCTAAGCTCCACTTCAATCAGCCCTTTTCCCAGAAGATGATGATAATGATGATTTTATGTATGTTGAAGTCTCATTTTCAGTATAGATAATGATGTTGATGATGCATGCTTGCCTAAGAAATGAAATACATCTAATTTCCTGACTGGTTTCTTTTTAAGGTAACTTTATTTGTATCTAACTTTATTCGTATCTTTCATTTTCTACTGCTTTGCTATGCTTTCTTAGTTCCTCAGTGTTTACACTCACTCTTGTGGAGGCAGAATTTTAGTTGACAAAGCTAGATGATGATGATGATGTACACCATGATTTCAAGAGCTTGTCCTCTTTAAGCATCTCTAAGTTCTCCATCTATAATACAACATATAAAAGCTTAATCTAAATTCTTTCTTTATTTATTCTTTCTTGAGCTTCAAATATGTATATCAAAATCTAAGCAATGCACACTTTCCATTATATTTTTAGATTTTATCAGTTCACTTATACTATTTAACAACTATTGTAATTGTATTTGATATTATGAACCAAGTCAGATTACATAGTATTAAGAAATAGCAACAAATGCAAAGCTAATAACAGAAGTAACATTAATGAGGCTAAAATGGAGAAATTGTCGTATAAATAATCAATAACATTAATCTTTGTGTGCGATTGAATAAATAAAGGCAATAAAAATCCAAATTTCTCCTCTTTTTTCCTTTTTTGCAAATAATTGTTATATAAATAATCAATATATTTATTTATTTTTATTTTGAAAAAAAAAGTTTTATGATTATTTATAAGAATTATTTGCAAAAAGAAAAAAAGAAAAAAGAGAAGAGGATAAATTTAGATTTTTATTGCCTTTATTTATTCAATCGCACACAGATTTTATAGATTTAAATTTTTTATTAATTTATGATTTTATTTTTATGGCTAAGTTAATTTCGTTTTTAAGTAGAACCAAATATTTTTACTCAAAGACAAGTCAAAGCAACAGAATAAGTGAAGAATTACTAAGCCAAAACTAATAGACTTCATCCCATAAACTCAAGCTTATGCGCTTTAGCTTCATTATTTACATTTGACTGAGAATTTGAAACTAAAATATGCACAATACCAGAAATAGTTTTCGAAATCAAGTAGTTAGCATCCTATAAAGCACCCTTTTCAACCTCATGAGTTGCCTTGTTTACTAGTCTATATGTCCACACAGTCGAGCCACACGCCCGTGTCTCCAGGCCGTGTTCCTCACACGGTTGAGACATACGACCATGTCTTAGCATGTGTAGTCAAAACTTAGGCTATTTTCCAAGCCTTCATGTTACCCATATACCCTTACAACCTTATACATATTAAAACCACAATTCATGGCCTCATTTTACTGATTAAACACTCTTTATTTAGACATATTCATAACATTAACATGTTCTCTTACAAGTAATGCATCTACTCATGCAATACCAAGTCTAGATTCCTTAATTCACATTCATAGGACTTGTCATTTTGATGATCACTTCTACCATTATACTATGATTACCAACCATGCATGGCAAACAAACATAATCACATCATAAACATTAGACATGTCACGAATAGCTAGGTTTACAAGCCATAATCAATATGAGCCACATCTCATGGCCATATACGTATAACTCAATATAAGCCAATACATTTGGCCAAAGTATAATAATTCATGTCAATAAACTAGATCCCTATACATGCCACTCACTTGAAATTTCTAATATATGCTTCATTATTCCAATGGTAGTGACTTGACAATGTGATGCTGCCTCCGACGATCTCCAACCCCGAGTTGACTTGTCAAAACTAAAAGAAATGGAAAGGAGAGGGTAAGCTTTATAGCTTAGTAATACCGTATGAAAATAATAAGTAATTTATCAATATGCTTCCACCAATTCTTACAACATGATCTCAAGGTAATACTATCATAATTGTTTTTTTTACCTATGTTCTGGTTAAGCTGTTTTCTCAAGTCACATTCACTAAATTACCTATATCTGGAGTTACGGGACTCAAAATTAAGATCTGAAAATTTTACCAGAAACTAGACTCATATATATTCTTACCATAAAATTTTTAGAATTTTTTGTATATAAAATTAGTACAGTTTATTCTTCAAATTCACCCCTATTCTGCTACTTGACAGCTTCCACCTTTCCTTACTAAAAATTAATTAACTCCTCACAGCAGATTCAAATGAGGTTCTTGTTTGTTTTATTTGAAAATAGACTCATTAAGGATTCTAATTATATAAATTTTAACCCATAATGATTTTTTTACAATTTTTAATGATTTTTCAAAATTATGAAAGGGGATTTCAAAATCATTCTAACTATGTTTCACAACAATTTAAATATTTCATAATATGAAACTCTTTTGCTTACATTGTTTCTTTTATGTGAAACTAGAGTCATTAAGATTTAATTTCATATTTTATTCAGCCTCTAACTCAATTTCTACAATTTTTGGTGGATTTTCAAAGTCGAACTATGGCTGCTATCTAAAACTGTTTTAGTGTAAGTTAATGATACTAAGTTTATCACACCTTATTAATTCATTTTCACCACATTGGTAAAAATACATGTTTATACATCATAAGTATAGACCTATAATTATAAGGTCATCACAAAATCATTTTCACAGGCATGACTTACCTATTTACATCCTCACCAAATGTGTATCACAAATCGAAATCATTTCTCATGAGTTTGGCATACATACCTGTGTTACTCGACATGCTCATATACTTACTCATATTCATTCCTTATCAATCATACAACATGAATTAGATTCACATCTCATCAATTTCATGTAAGTGTCTGTACCACTCACAACATAGCCATAAGCTCTATCATTTGATATAAACCATACATCTCCTGTTGAACCATTTGGAATACTACATGATATTCAATTGCCCAAAACATGGAATGAGATACCAACGCCATGTCCTAGACATGGTCTTACACTGGCTAGCACATCAAAGTCGGTGCCATGTCCCAGACAGGTCTTACACTGACTTTCATATATCGAGGCTGATGACGTGTCCCAGACAGGTCCTACACTAGCTCTCATCTATCGGTGTTGATGCCATGTCCCAAATAGGTCTTACATTGACACACAACAAGCTGACGCCATGTCCCAGACAGGTCTTACACTACCTTGTATATCTTGAGGCCAATGCATGTCCCAGACATGTCTTACACTAGCTCTCGTCTCAATGCCGATGCATGTCCCAGACATGTCTTACACTAGCACACATTTCACCCAATGTCATGGTATGAATAATCAAGTCTATTCCAAATGTTCAACTGGAAGTCTTTGTTACATTAATTCTCATAATTCACGTTCTCATTACAACTCAACAATTCATGTTGAACTAATGATATAATACATGATAACATTTAATTTGCATTATTTACGTACAACTTACTCGTTCCAATGGAATATCATATTCCATCAAATTTCCAAGCATTCAATCAACACATAAATGTTATTAACAATTTGGCATCACTTTCTCATATACAATATTATCAACATAAAATTTAATACAATTATAGCAAGATAAATTTTCAAGTAAATTAACAATAGCATGGATATCATTCTTATTTAATCACACGGACTTATCTCGAATACAATTTCGGCTAATTACGTCATTTTAGTCCATAACCTCGTACTTTTCGATTTAAGCCCGAATCTCGATTCCTTGATCTAAAATGATGAAATTCACTCATTTAATCACTAAATAAATTTAGACAATCAAAAATTTATTTTTTTACAAAATGACCATTTTGCCCTTAAACTTTCACAAAATAACCATTTTACCCCTTAGCCAAACCCTTTTTACTCTTATAGAAACCCAAAATTTCTATTATTTCACCACATTACTATCTATTTTACAATTACTACAAACTAGTCCCTTTTAGGTGTTTTTCATGAACACCACTTCACAAAAGTTATTTATTAAGCAACTAAGATTCATTTTCTTCCATAAAATTTCAGCGAATCTCATAGATGCCCTCATGGTAAAACCCTAGACTTTCATCTATTTTGCAAAATAGCCCCCTTTTAGTTAGCTCATGCTACAAGGGTCCCAAAAAACACAAAAATCAACAAAAATGATCATCAAAATCACTTACTTGAAAGGGATGGAAGTTGCTGAAATTTTGAACTCTCAAAACCCCTATTTTGCTAGTATTTTGTCGAGGAAGGAAGAAAGATGAAAAGATGACATCCCTTTTCTTTTTGTTTTATTTTTAGTCAAAATTAAGCTACTAAATACACCTAACTTTGACTTTTCTACTCCTATTTGTCTCTATGGCCAGCCAAGCCTATAAAATGGGTCTATTTGCACTTTAAACACCCCCAATTATGGTTCCTAGCAATTTAACATATTTAGCTAGCAAATCACAACTTTTGCCCTTTATGCGATTTAGTCATTTTTCGCAATTAAGCATGAAATCGCTAAAATTATTTCACCAAAATTTTCATGCACTCATATAATCATACTATAAACATAAAATAACATTAAAATAATTTCTCCGACCCTAAAATAGAGGTTCCGAAACCACTGTTCTGACAAGGCCCAAAATCGGGCTATTACACAACCTTTCAAAGTATTTCAGAAAAATTGGGCTCACACGCCCATGTTGTTAGCCCGTGTGTGGCCTATACGACGCAAATTGGCCTTGGCCATGTAGATCACACGACCTGTCCCAGAATCCCATACGCCCGTGTGGTTCACCTGTGTGGGCCCACAAGCCCGTGTGGCCCATACGACCAACCTGGTCGAGCCCGTGTCTCACACACGACCTCGCCAGTCCTCACACAGTCGTGTCATACGCCCATGTCACGCGCGCATGGCCTGGTTTGTCATTCACATGGCCGTGTACTGCCACACGGGTGACCACACGCTCGTGTGGCATCGACAATTTCGCTTTTCAACTTTTATTGATTCTCGTTTTCTATGTTTTTAGGTACACACCTGGTTTCGATTTGCTGCAAACACTTCCGAGCCTCTAGTGACCTAAAATCAGTATATTTCATCCCTTTTAGAAACCCAAAAATGAGTCTAAATCGATTAATCGAAGGAAAAAAAGTTGACTTACCGCTACAGAACGAACACTACTCCGAATCCAATCGGCGAAATGCTAATAATAGCCTTATGAGTTACTCCTAAACAGCAACCAAAACCCCAATAAAACACTTAATCAAAGTAACATTCGAGTTAGTGAATCGAAACTTACCACACGCGGCCGAACAATGAATAAGCAAGACGATTGCAAGCACGAAAGAATGAATAGTCGAACAATGAGGGAACAAAGGGATCTCAGCAGCACAAGGAGTATAATAGAGGGGAAACAGCAAAAAGAGAGGAAAGGGAGAAGGGGTAGCCGAATTTGCCAAAAAGAAAGCAGTAAAACTCAAAAACTGTTAACCCCCCAGTGTTTTTTCTCCTTAATTCTCTCCACTACTCAGATTTCTGATCCAACTAAAACTCTTCCCCGTAACCACACAAAAATAAAGCCAACGTAGGGAATCAAACACAAAACCTCTAACACTTTAGCACTCCATTTACCCACCAGACTAGCAGGCCCATTCTAATATGCTTCTACAAATACTTAAATATAAGCCTATTGAACAAGGTTAAGGCTTTATTCAGAAAATACCAAAATTTGCGAAAGATAAGGCTTGAACTTGGGACCTCTCAGACACACCCAGAACACTTAACCAATGAAGCAGATACATAGTTATGTCATAAATTCATAGAAACAAAAATATAAATTTTGGGGAGTTACACGATCAATTCAAAGTACTTATATGAGTATCACCCTTTTTATAGATGTAACATCCTTTTTTAAATACATAGTGTATTCTCAACATTTTATATTATGAAGATTTTTAACAAGGTTTCAATTATAAATAAATATATTTTATTTGGCAACAAATCTCATACATAATTTTTCTAGTAAGTTAACCCACACCTGATTGTAGATCCAAATCAATACACCACTCTAAGAACACTACACTTGGATCTAATCGATAAGTTACCTACTTATCAACCAAAGTGATCTTTCATTAGGGAGGTCATTTTAAATGTTTTATGGCATAAGCCAATTTAATAACACTCCGATAAGCACTTACTCTTATAGAAATCAATCGAAATATGATCTCGTTCCCAACGTTAGTGACTCTCTGGGTTGGTATCGATCGACCCTTTAACATAAAGTGATATGTTAAGATTTTGAAGGGAAATATACTATGGCCTTTAAATACATTCGGCCTAAAGGAAACAAAGAATACAATATAAAAACAAGTAAAATGCAATTATAAATGTAAGTACGAATAGCTACAAGACAAAATCCAACCAATACAAAACATAGAAAATGAAGAAAAGAAAGACCCATCCTTGGCAAATGCATATGTTGATATGAGTTTAGTGTTACAAATTTAATTCAATATAGTTAACTATTTAGTTTAAGGAAAATCATCCCATACATCGCTAATGAATTTTTTTAAGGTAAACTACTCCCTTAGTTACTCTAAATAAGGGTTGTTCTTATTTAGGGCACCCCCAATTTTATTTTGTTAATTTGGTCACCAAAAAAAAGAAATTGATCAAATTGGTCACTTTATCGTTCAAATGGTAACGAAAGACTAACCGTGCATTTTCATGTATTATTTTTTGTGACCAAAATAGGAACAACTCCTATTTAGAGTAACTAACAGGGTAGTTTAATTTAATTTTAGTGTAACCAAATTAGAAATGACTCCTATTTAGAGTGACTAAAATAGGAAATACATAGTCAACATTCCATTATCATTTAATGATGGAGTGGTAATTTGATTAATTTCTTTTTTGAGTGACCAAATTATCAAAAAGAAATAGAGGTGACCAAAATAGAAACGACCCTTAATTAGAGAGACTAACAAGGTAATTTATCTAATTTTTTATACTCCACAAGAGTGTGACTTGTATTCTATAGGGTACAATAAAAAAATGAAAAACAATTTAATATAAAAACAAATCAACCACTTGTCATATTTTTTAACATGTTGAGCCTAAGAAACCTACAAGCCATATATCATATAATTACTTGGAGTTTAATCTTGTAGATTTAATTTAAGAACTATCTTATCAAAACTTAACTCATTACTACGAGGCAATGTTCGATTATTTTTATTTTTGTATTTTATAACTAAAAATAATAATTTAATTTAATTTAATTTCCTAATTATTATTACAATTTATTGTTTTTTTACCTATTTTAATCCTACAATGAATTTAAAATTAAAAAAATAGTTGCAGAAATAATAATAATAATAATAATAATAATAATAATAATAATAATAAAAAAGATGGGGGCATGAATGGAGATGGCAGAAAATGAAATCCTCAAAAGAATAAACCACTAAATATATGTTTTTCTTTTTTTTCAAAAGCTTTGACTTAATTTAAATAAAATAATAATAATAAAAATTGTATGTATGCAGGTGCGCATGTACGACTTTAAGTAATTAATTTCTACTAAAAATCTTATTACAGTGTGAAAATCATAAATTTAGAATAAAAATGTGTTTAAAATTAACGAACAGTAAATGTATTGTTTGAAAGTAATAAATAATAACATATAGAATATGTATGATGTTAGAATGAAAAAAAATTAGATTAAAATTGTTTATCATGGTATTGTCATTAGTCTTGAGTTAATATTGAGTTAACTTGTGACGTCAACTCAATGAAATGTATTAATATATATAATTGATGGAGGTAATAAAGTATGCATAATAAAAATTGAAACCTACAAAAATACTAAAATAAAGCTTTAATTAAGCAATAAATTAAATATTTTACTAATATAATTAGTTTAAGTTTAAATATCATATTTTTTTATGACCAAATTAATGTGACATAAACTTAATAAATCACTTAATAAATAATACAAATACGTATAAGAAACTATCTGCTTTTCTTGGAAAAGAGAAAAATATAGAAATTAAGGAGTAAATGAGACATTCTTCATCTTATTACCTAATGTTACCTCACAATTTGATTGGAAAAGTGTTGGTTTTTGGTTGATTAAATCAAGTCATGCTTTATAACTGCACCTGTGATTCATTACGCAAACATATAATTTTTAAAAAAGTAATTAAAATTTTTTATTTAATTAGATATTTGAATTGTGAAAATGTATAATTTTTTTAACTGTTATTCGTTAAAATTAATGATCTTAATTTTTTTCTCTAGCTAAATTTATTATGTGTTATATCGTGACTGCGACATGTAGCAAAAGTGATAAAAATAAAAATCAATAAGAGTTATAAAAATTAGTAAAAAAAATTAAATTTATTTTAAATTTATTTAAAATAGAGAAAAATATTTTAAATTTATTAAGAATATAATATGTATAAACATTATAAAAATATAAAAATCATTATAAAAATAAAAATATAGAAAACTATAGAAATAAAAATCATAAAAGAATTATAAAAGTTGTAAAAAATTTATAAAAAATCGTAAAAATATAAAATTGTAAAAAAATATAAAATTTTATAAAAAAATAATATCTAGGACATTACGAGTAGAATATGGTAAAATTTTACAAGGGTATAGTATTTTTCTACATTTTTAATAAATTTCATAAATTTTATTTATTTTATTTTTAGCATCTTTGTCACGTGTCACAACCACAGTATGACATGAGGTGATTTTGCTTAAAAAAGAAAAATTAAAGACTATTAATTTTAACGATCAGAGAATTTTTTTGATACATTTTGATAATTTAAATAACTAACCAAATGCAAAAATATATATATATTTTAAAAAAAGTTAAAAAAATTTTTACACCCTTAAGTTTATGTTTTTATAAAAAATTATTGCTTGATGAATATAAAAAGTCAAGCATAAAACAACTTGCTTAGAAAAGTAATGTAATTTTAATGTGTTCTAGAAAAAAAAGAAATTCTACGTGTTGTTCAAATAGCCCACAGTTATTCTAAAAAAATGAACAATAGGAACAAAATTACTTTCTACTTTCTCATTCCATCCACTGATTTCCTAGTTTTTTCTATTCTTCATTTTTTATGCACTGGTTTGTTGCCTTCGGAAATCAAATTAATTTATTTAGGTATAATAATCTTTTAGCCCTCTAATTCTATAAAAATAATTATTTTAACCTTCAATTTAATTTTTCATCTTTTTAGTCTTTAAACTTGCGTTTTTTGTCAAATCACCCCAAAATGAATAAAAAATGTTAATATTTTTCAATTTTTCTGATGTAGCATACACGTGGATTGCCACTTATATGACACATCAACATTCAATTAATTTTTTAAAATTTAAAAAATTCAAAAAACTATTTTTTAAAATTAAAAATTATTAAAATTATAAAAAATATTAAAAAATTAATTAAATGTTAACATGTCATCGACGTGTATATTATATCAGCAAAGTTAACAAATATTAACTTTTTAAAGGTAATTTGATAAAAAAATAAAAGTTTAAAAATAAAAAAGATGAAAAAAATAAATGAAGGATAAAATATTTTTTTTATAAAGTTGTGGGTTAAAAAAATTATGTCATTTATTTATGTGCTGGTTTGATGCCTTGGATATGATTGGTAGTATTCATTTATTTATTTATGTCATTTATTTTTCACAAGTTATCCAACCTTGACCTTGTTGCTTTTATAATTCTTTAACAACACTTTTTTTTAGATGTGAAAAATATATAGATAAGTTAAATTTGTTGTTTTTATAATTCTTTAACAACACTTTCTTTTAGATGTGAAAAATATATAGTTATGTTAAATTTTTAATAGTTAACTCAACTAGATATCCTTAAACTTGATTTTTATTTTAAATTGGTCTTAAATTTTAAAATATTCTAATTACGCCTTCAAACTATCAATGTTGTATCAATTAGGTCCTTTTATTATTAAAATTGTTTATCAACTATTAAATGACACGTTAAATCTTACGTGGGATAATTTAAAATAAAATTTTAAAGAAAAGTAAAACATTACCGCATAACTTTTAAAAGTTAAAAATAAAAATAAAGTAAAATTGAAAAAAGAGAAAGTGAACTATAAAGCTTTTGTAAAAGTTTCGAAAACCTCAAAACCAAAGTTTTTACAATATCCATTTTATAATATTAATTTTTCTTTACAATTTTCATTTAAAAATATGTCACATATGATCCAGCATCTCATTTAATGGTTAAATTAATGATTTTAGTAATGGAAGGACCATATTAACATAACCTCGATAGTTTAGGGATATAATTAGAATATTTTAAAGTTTAAAGACCGATTTGAAATACAGGTTATAGCTTGAAGATGTATGATAAAATTAACTCAATTTTTAAAGAGAAAAATGTATATATTTAAAAAATATATATAAATGACAATTTTTAAAAGTTAGAAAATTGAATTTAAACCATATTTTAAATAGAGAAAAGAATAATATATCAAGGATTCGTCACATACCTGTCGTACTTCTGAGCATTTATTGAAACTTTATCAAGCATCCATTAAAAGGAAAGGAAAGCATATGGAGACAAACTTTATATCCCAAAATGATGAAATGGAGGTAAAAGATGAAGATGTTCACTATAATACTAAAGCTGACCATGCCTATGAGAGTGATAAATTTAATGACCTTAATAATATAACTCACCTAGATGTGGCAGATTTCTTTTAGAATCATTGGAAAAAATGATGTTATTTTGACATTTTAATTTCTTTTTAAGTATATTTTATTTTATTGCATAAAGAATAATTTATATTTAATAAATATTTGCAATGTTTCTCATATTATATTTTGTTTGTTTTTATGAAGAATATGAATATTCAACAAAATTTCGGTGGACCCAAAATCAATGGAGACGTGTGTCTTGTAGATAGTGCTACAACACATACGATACTAAAAGATAAAAAATATTTTTCTCATTTGACAATGAGTAATGCCCATGTTAATACAATATCGGGTAGTTCAAAACTTATTGAAGGCTCTGGAAGAGCTATTATATTATTACCTAAAGGTACAAAATTTATCATTGATGATGCTTTATATTCCACTAAGTCTCAAAGAAATTTTTTGAGTTTTAAAGATATTCATCTTAATGGATATCATATTGAGACTATGAATGAGAAAAATGTTGAATATCTATTTATTACAAATGTTGAATGTGGAAAGAAATATGTTTTGGAGAGGCTACCTACTTTTTCATCAGGTTTATGTTATACACATATTAGTGCAATTGAGTAACATGTTACTACAAACCAGAAGTTTGAGAACCACATACTTTTACTATTTGGCATGATCGATTAGGCCATCCCGGATCTATATGATGCGAAGAATCATCGAGAATTCAATTGGACACCCATTAAAGAACCAAAAGATTATTGAATTTAAGGATTTATCTTGTGTCACTTGTTCTCAAGGAAAATTGATTATTAGACCATCACCAGCTAAAGTTGGGATTGAATCACCTGAATTTCTAGAATGTATTCAAGGTGATATATGTGGGTCAATTCATCCACCATGTGGACCATTCAGATATTTGATTGTATTAATAGATGCATCTAGTAGGTGGTCACATGTGTGTTTATTATCGACTCGCAACCTGGAGTTTGCGAGACTACTTGCTCAAATAATTCGATTAAGAGCACAATTTCCAGATTATGCAATCAAAACTATTCGTCTTGATAATGCTAGTGAGTTTACATCCCAAGCTTTTAATGATTATTGTATGTTAATTGGGATAAAAGTTGAATATCCTGTAGCTCATGTTCATATACAAAACGATTTAGCTGAATCGTTTATCAAATGCATCCAACTGATAGCTCAACCATTACTCATGAGAACGAAACTCCCTGTTACAGCTTGGGGATATGCTATTTTGTATGCAGCAGCACTTATGCACTTAAGGCCAACAAGTTATAATAAGTACTCCCCATTACATTTGGCTTTTGGTCAGGAGCCAAATATTTCCCATATTAGAATTTTTGGATGTGCAATATATATTCCAATTGCTCCACCACAACGCACAAAGATGGGTCTTCAAAGGAGGTTGGGAATATATGTTGGTTATGAATCTCCTTCTATAATTAAATATGTTGAACCATTAACTGGAGATTTATTTACTGCATGATTTATTGATTGCCATTTTGATGAAACAACATTCCCAACATTAGGGGAAGAGAAAATACAACTGGTAAAAGAAATTACATGGAATGGATCATTATTATCTCAATTAGATCCTCGTATAAGTCAATGTGAACAAGAAGTTCAAAGGATTATAAATTTGCAAAACATTGCCAATCAACTGCCAGATTCATTTACCGACCTGAAGAGAATTACAAAAGCTTACATACCAGCTAAAAATGCTCTAATACGAGTTGATATCCCAATAAGGAAAATTGTTAGTACAAAAGAAAGTAATGCACATCTGAAGCATGGAAGACCAATCGGTTCCAAAGATAAAAATCCTCGTAAAAGGAAATGAGAAATTATTCAAGATGGTAATATTGTGGAGGCAAGTGCCCCAGAAGAGGTTCAAATACCTGAAATGGTGATAACGAAGAAATCTCAATAAGTTATATTACTTCAGGAAAAAGATGGAACCGAAAAAATATAATTGCTGACAACAATTTTGCTTATAATGTTTCTATTAAAATAGCAAAAGAAAATGAGGATCCTGAGCCTAAATCTATTGAAGAATGTAGAAATAGAAAAGATTGGCCAAAATGGAAAGACGCAATTCAAGCAGAATTAAATTCACTTTCTAAACGTGAGGTTTTTGGACCTATAGTCCAAACCCTTAAATATGTAAAGCCGGTAGGATATAAATGGATATTTGTACGAAAACGAAATGAGAAAAATGAAGTCGTAACATATAAATCACGACTTGTAGCACAAGGATTTTCACAAAGACCCGGCATTGATTATGAAGAGACATATTCTCCTGTGGTGGATGCAATCACGTTTAGATACCTTATTAGTCTAGAAGTATGTGAACAACTTGACATGCATCTAATGGATGTTGTTACAACCTATTTGTATGGTACACTTGATAGTGAAATTTATATGAAAATCCTAGAAGGATTTAAAATCCTTGAAGGATATAGAGTTTCTTGGGAAAATTGCTCAATCAGATTAAAGAAAAGTTTATATGGATTAAAACAATTTGGACATACGTGGTACAATCGTCTTAGTGAATATTTGTTAAAAGAAGGTTATAAAAATGATCCAATCTGCCCATGTGTTTTTATAAGTGATAATTGCTATTTATGTTGATGATCTAAATATTATTGGAACTCCTGAAGAGCTTCAAAATGTAGTAAATTCTTTAAAGAATGAATTTGAGATGAAAGATCTCGGAAAATCAAAATTTTGTCTTGGCCTACAAATCGAGCATTTAAAAGAAGGAATTCATGTCCATCAGTCAACTTATACAAAAAAGATCTTAAATAAATTTATATGGATAAAACACATCCATTGAGTACCCCGATTGTTGTACGATCGTTAGATGTGAATAAAGATCAATTTCGTCCTTGTGAGAATGATGAAGAGATTCTTGGTCCTGAAGTACCATATCTAAGTGCCATAGGAGCATTGATGTGTCTTGCAAATAACACAAGACCTGATATAGCTTTTGCTGTAAACTTGTTAGCAAGATTTAGTTCTTCTCCAACACGTAGACATTAGAATGAAATTAAACATGTATTTAAATATCTTAGAGGGACCATTGATATGGGGTTATTTTATTCAAATGATTCAAAATTCATATTAGTTGGTTATGCTGATGTTGGATATTTATCGAATCCACATAAAGGTCGATATCGGATGGGATATTTATTTACATGTAGAGGTATTGCCATATCATGGCGTTGACAAAGCAAGAATTAGTTGTTGCCTCTTCAAATCATGCTGAAATAATTGCAATGCATGAGGCAAGCTGAGAGTATGTTTGGCTAAGGTTATTAACCCAACATATCCAGAAGATATGTAATTTGCCTTTACAGGAAAATATGCCAACTATTTTATACGATGATAATGCAGCATGTATAGCTCAATTAAAGGGTGGTTATATCAAAGGTGACAGAATAAAACATATTTCACCAAAATTATTCTTCACTCACGATCTTGAAAAGAAATGTGACATAGAAGTTCAACAAATCCGTTCTAGTGATAATTTAGCAGATCTTTTTACCAAGGCATTACCAACTTCAACATTTGAAAGACTACGAAATAAGATTGGAATGCGTCGACTCAAAGATATAATGTGATGTCGCCATTAGAGGGAGTCTAAAACATGTTGTACTCATTTCCTTTAACCAAGGTTTTGTCCCACTGGGTTTTCCTGGTAAAGGTTTTTAATGAGACAACTTGTAATAGGAGATTGTGTACTCTTTTTCCTTCATTAGGTTTTTATCCCATAGGATTTTTCCTAATAAAGGTTTTAATGAGGCACATTCTTATTTAAAAGACATCCAAGGGGGAGTGTTGTAAATTAAATGAATGTCTATAACCCCTTAAGCATATTAAAGTAATGAGATAAAACTTTTTACTTCATTTATAATCAGGAAATCATTAAATGAAGTATTTAAGAAAACTTAGTTCATTAAATGTAATACATTTATTAATTGAATGTAAAGGAGCTTATAAATAGCACCTTGTAAATGAAAATACGACGGGAAAAATTCTCTTGTATTTTATCGACTTTTATTTATTGTTTTATTAATTTTTCTATAATAGTAAGTGTTTTTTTATTCTATTTTTATGTTATTAGTGTTATTAAATTTGTCGTAAGTTATTAAAATTCTTCAATTTGTATATATTAGTAAATGAAAAATCTCTTGATAGTAAATTTGTAAGTGTTTTTGGCTAATATTGTGTTATGGGGAGGGACCCACTTACACTAGTATAAAATTAATTTTTATACTCTCTCATATCTCTTTGTACAATTACTCTTTTAACAATTCAATTGTTGAATTTATAAATATAATTGTACTTGTCATGCATGTAAACTTTCGAACCGATCTACTCTCTCTATCATATCAATCTAAAATACTGTAACAACCAGTCTCTTAATAACCTAGAAATTTAGGTTAATTAAGTAACTAAATTGAAATAGACTACAAGTTTGGAAGCCTCTATTGGAAGAAACGGGAAAGCTAGAAACCAAATTGGACATGATTGAGATCTAATTCTGTTTTGGTTAAAAAGGAACCACCCGATGCCAATGTGGGAAACATAATGATTGTGAATGCATGGTTCTCCTAAGGTTGGTAATAGCGCCGGAAAGGTTATAAATAGCTAGGAAAAGACTTCTCAATGATGATTTTCTTCTCGACTTGTTTCATTTTTTTGATTCTTCATCTTCTTTGGTAGCTCAAAGAAAGAGTAGTTATGGAAGGTTTCGCATAGAAGCAGACTTCACAAGGATGGCGTTGGAAAAGTAGGGAAACCAGCAAGCTGGTAATGTTTTTAACCCTTATGTGTATGTAAGAAAGGTAAATATGATTACGGACCTTTAGAACCATTTTAGGGGTTTTGCATGCTCATAAAAGTTTAAGCTTTTAAGATGTAGCGTAAGTTAACTAGTAGGTTTTTGGTTGCAAGCTTTTTCTTAGAGAATGGAAGCTCTAGTATTCAAGAGAAGGAATAAGTTGTGGAAACAATGAAGTGTCAGGTGAGTTTCAAACTCCAAACCTGTTATTATAGTTTATGCTGTCTAAGTATGCCATGTTTGAATAAGCATGAAATATGATGATATGAGCATGTATTGCATGACTATGGGACAAACCTCAAGGGAATAGATGAAGTTAGGATGGAAAATGGGAAGTGAACCTTTAGATACCGCATCGGGAAAACTTCGGACCTTGCAAAGGGAACATTGCGGTGTTCGAGCATTAATGTTAGGTGGTGTAAAAGAGGTAATGGGAAGAGGATTCAAAAAATGAAATCATAAAAAGGTATTTACTGCAATGGCAGTATCGGCTGGTCCTTTAGGGCGACACCGTGACGATGGTATATGGCGTAAGACCAAAGATGAAACAGGCTATGGTAATATGTCATGAAGTATACAGCATGAGACCATGGATGAAAGATGTCATGGCGACATGGTACAATGTATAAGGTATAGACAATAAATGAAAGATGTTATGGCAACCATGTATGATGAGTAAGACCATGGATGAAAGACTCTATGGCATCCACAGAAATAACTCACTGGGGCAGCAACATAGAATAGAGATAGTCTATTAGGACAGTAAACACAGAACAAAGATAAAGTCCACCAGGATAGTAAACATGAGGTACGTCCACTAGGATAGTAAACACGGGGTAAGTCCGATGGGACGCAAAGAATGAGGAAAAGTTAAAAGAAAGAAGTAAGGATAGATATGAAAGCTAATGAGGCTTAGGTGAAGACTCAACAAGAATTAGAGGAAGATAGGTCGTGTGAGAGCTGGCTTGTTCTTAGAAATGAAAAAGAGAAATTATTCGAGGATAGTAAACAATGATCCGACATGGAGAGCCACCAGAAAGGAGCTTAATGAAAAGATACACGAGAAGCAAGTTTCGTGAGAGGGATGATAATTCCACTCCTAGCATAAGGATTCTGTCCAAGAGACAGAATGTCTGTTAAAACTATTCCATTATGAGGAAAGTCTATTGCGGTACACCACCGCAATAATAGCCCGTAAAGAGGAAACAAGCAAGTAGGATGGCAGACTCGTATAGCCATAAGATGATAAGTTAGTTGTTCATTACATAGACAAATGAACTTCTAGGTTAGTCATGTGCATAAGGCGGATTATTGAAAGTAATTCTCCACTGCGAACTTTAAGGTGGAGTTGGCATGAGTTCATCAGATTAGCAAGTCATGATGAAAGTCAGCACAATACAAAAAGGTCAACAAATCCTACGGGACTAGAGTAAGGTAGGATGGGGTCCGCTATAGGATTGGTTTAACCACGGAAGTCCGTCAAGATAGGTAGGACCTAATGACCCTTGGGCGAAAAGAAAAGAGAGCACTACCAAAGAGGTACAAGATGAGAAACATGCGTATAACCAAGTAGGTTAGAGGTCAACAAACACCCTATACGTAGGTGTAACAAATGAATGAGAGACAAAAAGTAAGGATCAAACTCGTAGATGTGGCAAGGTGTTTAAGATACGATCAAATTGATATTCCGACTAGGGAAAGTCTTATAGTGAGCAATGTAGCGTGGAAGATCGGGTGGAGTTTGTAACACCCCTAACCCGTATCTGGTACAAGAATAAGGTTACAAGAATGCTACAATAATTTAAAAAGTAAAATCATGATCATTTCAATATAATTTCTCAAATACAATAAAGTAATTGAATTATGAAATAACCTACATTTACGAGTCTTAAATCGAGCCCTAGGGACTAAAGAATTAATCTTAAAACCCTCAGAGACTAATTTGAAACAAATCAGGAATTTTAGGGAAATATGAAAAATTTCAAAAATAGGGAACACATGGCCCTGTAGAATGTCGCAGGCCGTGTAACTTTCGAAATAGGGACACACGGTTGTGTCCCTGCCCATGTAACTCACTTAGCTAGGTCACACGGCCGTGTCATGTCTCAGACCGTGTGTGGCACACGGCTAAGTGACACGGATGTGTCCCAGGCCGTGTGCACCTAATTTAACCTTAAACATCAAGTTTACCATTTCAAGATTTCTTGGATCCTAAGTAATCCATTTACCAGCCATTAGACCTATTCAAAATGACATTAATCAAGCTCAAATCATGCTAAATCAACCATCTTAAGTGTCTAACCAATGTACCTTCATTGGTACCACAAGTATACACACTTATACAATAATATAAATCATCAACCAAAACATACTAATTCACACAACTTAGCTTTTAACCAATATGCCTATCATAGGTACCTCAAATCACAACAAATCAAATTGACTTTTTAGTTACATATATACTACAAGTTAATATAAAAAATGCCTTCCATCATTCATAATTCATAACAAGTCATTAACTTAACATTTTCAAGTAAACATCAAAAACTTTGTAGTGATACTCATGTTACCAACTTGCACTTAGGATCACTCTTTACATATATATACATACCAAAACAAAAGTAATGACAAAACAAGCCTATTACATGCCATATAATCCAAAATAAATGTTCATAATCTATCAAATTAGATGGATAGTATGACTTGAGTGTTGATCCAATTGTCCAACCTTCAAAAGTATCTACAAGAAACAAAATTAACACAAGTAAGCTTATTGAAGCTTAGTAAGTTCGACGTATGAAAATGATATATGTTACTGAATTAAATATAACAATTCAATCAAAAATAACTCAACAACAAGTGTTTCCTATCATTCATAAAGTTGAACTGATGAATTGCATAATTCAATTTAAAGCTCAAATGGTAATTTTCGGGAAAACTTATATATTCACAAAGAAGTCAATTCAAGATGTCAAATACATGCCATGCCATTCAAAACCATTACATAAGTTGTAATACAACAATTTACGACCTAATAAATGACTTACAGATACGAGTACACAAGTAATCCAACCAAAAACACGCCAAATGCTCATAAGAGCTAATCCATCCAATAACACGCCATGGCACTAAGTGCCTAGCCCATAGGTTATACATCCGCCCCTATAACACGCCAAATAAAACATAAAAGTTTGCAACAAATGCTGAACCTCGGTATACTCAGGAAAAATGTATAAAGCTCTCCTCATCAATCTCCATTCCAAATTCGCATAATACTCCATCATTTAATTGTACTCTATCTCGCGTTCATCCGACCAAATTATTGATATCAATTACATTTTCGCCAAACAATTCACATCATCGATAGTATAATTTTTATCCACTATTTCATATCAAATCATCATATAATTCATATAAATATTAAATTACAATCCGTATGAACTTACCTGGATTGAGTTGTAATAGTTGTAGAAGTTTAGGGACTATTCTGTAATTTTTTCTTTTCTATGTAAATCAACAAGGTCTTGAGCTGCAATTTTTTGAACTTGGTCGATTCTCCAAGCTTAAGAAACCATGGCTATTCGATTTTAACATGAAAAATTAAAGAAGATGATGATAATTTCATGTTTTGTTTTTGTTTATTTAATGATTATTTATGTTTTCAACCTTTAAAATCAACTAAAATTTCATTAAAAACCATACTATACCTGCCACTTAATTATTTTAAGGTCTAATTGCCTTATTGGCCCTCCCACAGTTAATAATTAAGCCATTTGATCATCTAATTGCAATAATCAACAAGTTTTATACCTTTTTTGATTTAGTCCTTTTTTATTAATTAACTACCTAAATGTTAAAATTTCTTAACCAAATTTTAACACGAATCTAATGACTCAATAAATATTCTATAAATAATATTTATGAGTTGACACTATGAAAATTTTTGGTCCCTAAACCACTGTTCCGTCACCATTGAAAAATAAGCTGTTATAGAGTTCAACACCCTAATAACGAATACACGCCTTGAGCAAGTAGGGAATAAATTTATATTTAATCATTTTATATTCGTTATCCTCATAAATTTATATTTAGTCATTTTATATTTTTTATCCTCGCATGATAGGATTTAATGTATAGGGTAGTAAATGAACTCATTAAGTTCATTTAAACTTACAACAGTTTCCACGATGTTCACAGAACTTGCAAGGTTGGTCGAGGACTTCAAGGTGAGACCAAGCCAGATGGAGTGGAGATCAAGGATCATTGTTGGACCAAGCCATGCACTTGGGATGGGGGTACTATTGGAGGATTTATCTCAAGTTCAATAACAATGAAGCCATATAGTGTAACATCTCGAAATAGAGTCTAGTCAGAATAGTGGTTTTGAGACCACAAATTCGACATCAAAATATTTATTTTATGATTATTATAAAGCCTAGAATATGAATATATGCATGTGTTAAAGTTTCATGAAGAAATTCTAAGTATAAGATGTCCAATTGGAAATTAGGGACTAAATTGAATAAATTGCAAAACTTGGATTCTAGAAGCAATTCGTATGAAATTACTTTAGATTATGAATTAGAAGGTCTTGGAGAGCAATTTTCCCAAATTCTAAGTTTTTGGACAAAAATGGGCATGCATGGAAAATTTTGAAAGGTTATTAAGGAAGGGCATTTTGGTCATTTAGTAATAAATGAAATAAAAAGGGAAAAAGGAAGAAAAATTTATTTATCTTCTTCTCCATAGCTACCGAAATTTGCATGCTCTCCATAGCTAGGGTTTAAGCTTTCCAAACTCAATAGTAAGTGCTCCCAAGCCCCATTTTTAATGTTCTTTGTATTTTTGAAATCCCGGTAGCTTGTTCTCTCTGTTTCTACCCATATTTCATGCTAGGGTTCATGTTTACAAATTTACCCATGCATGAGTTGCTTGTATTTTGATGGATTATGGAGGAATATGAAAGATGAATGTGTATTAAACATCTTTTCCTAGTTGGTTTTCATGAGAAACCCTTATAGGGACTATTTTACAAAAGATGTAAATGTGTGGTAGAAATGAGAAAAATATGGAAAAAGTGGGCTACCATAAGAAGGAAAAGTGTTCAGTTAGGCTTGGGTAAGATAAAAAGTGCATGTGTTTCATTATACGAGCCTAGGGACTAAATCGAAAAAAATGTGAAAGGTTAGGGGCAAAATAGTCATTTGGACCGTGGGTAGATATTAAACTTGAAATGCATAAGGTGGGGTATTAATGAGTTAATTTTGCTGTTGTAGACCCCGAGGAACAAATTCGGAGGTTGATCGAGGTAAACATAAGGTTTCAGAATAATCGAAACACAACACCGAAAAGAATATCAGGTAAGTTCGGATAACTTAAAGTAAACCCCTAATATGCATAATTGAATGATTTATGAATGCATGATTATTGCATTTATTATTAGCATGAAATATCATGGAAATGCATAATTGATGGTAACATGTGAAAAATGTCTCGGATGAGGTTGACAAAGGGAATTCGATAGATAAACCCTCATTGATATGTGTAAAGAGATCCTACATGTGTTGCAGTAAGGATTTAGCCCGGACGGGTAATCCGTGATCTTGAGTATGGAAAGAATCTAGCTCAAACGGGTGTTCCTTGAATGATCGAGCCTCCCGAAGAATATATATGTATTGAGGATTTAGCCCAAATGTGTAATCCTATTAGGGTCTGAATTTAGCCTGGACTGGTAATTCAGATCTGAGCTCATTAAGGGTGTTTGTCTCTATAAGGGATTTAGCCTAGACTAGTAATCCCGACATCACCTTATGAGTTTATGATATGGGAGATTTAGCTTGGACTGGTAATCTACCATGAGAAGTGAGGTTCGCGGGAGTGCATATATGTGAAATGAACATTCGTAAGAATTGACGGATAATGGGTATTCCATCGATATTTCCTAGAAACTCAACGGGATTAATATGATGTATGTCAATAAGATGATGAATAATGAACTCATCTACATAAATTACATGATGCTTTGTTATGTGACTAACTTATTGATTAAGTACATGTGATAGGAAATCATTTAATAATTGATGATTTCATGATTTAAGTATGGATGTATGCTAATTACTCGGCAAGTTTACTTTCCAGTTATTCGAGTTTACTAAGCATGAAAATGCTTACCCCTCTTTTTTTTCCTGTCTCGCAGAGGTCGGGGACTCATAAGGACTGGAAGACGAATGGAGAGTCAACACACTATCAACTAGACAAGCTTTGGTATAAAGACTTAGTTTATTTTTTTCAATGGCATGTATAGTATTTTTTAGTATTTTGTTATATGTGTCATTTTTATTTTGTTCAATGGCATGTGTAGTATTTTTTAATATTTTGTTATATGTGTCATTTGATTTTCCAAATGAAGGCATGTAAAAATATGTTTATCTCTTTGTATAAGGCCATGAAAATTGGCTTAATTAAAGTAGGCTATGACCTAAAAAATTATGCATGGTTTTAATTACAAGTGATGGGTTGTTACCAATTGGAAATGAGTCACATGAACGAGCCAATTTTGGATGATTTAAAGTGACGTGGGAACCCATAACACTAAATGGAAAATAACCTTCCATGTGAGAAACCTATGATATGAGGTTTCCATATAACTGGCTTTATTAAGATTATTTACAATTGTAAAATCATGTTTTCTCTCAAATTTGGACCACTAAGCCTAAGTAGTAGAAAGGGGTGATTAAAGGCTTGGAAAATAGCCTATTAGAGTCCACATGGTTGGACACACGGGCGTGTGTCTAGGCCATGTGTGACACACGGTTCTCTCCCATAGGTGTGTGCTATGGCTGTGTGTCCCCTACATTTAAAATTTTAGCTTAAAGTTGTACACGGGTAGGCCACACTAGCGTGTGCCATGGCCGTGTTCAAATGACAGTGTCGTCCACGAGCAAGCAGCACGGGTTTGTGTCCTAGCCGTGTTAATAAGTTAGTGTTGCCCATGGTTGAAGGGCATAGGCGTGCCCCAAGCCATACGGGCGTGTGAGTCTGCATGGCCCATCTACACGGGCATGTGACCCTTTATGTTAAGGGAAATTTTTTAAGGAGACTAAGATTCATCGAACGTGCCCAAATTTATCCCGTATTGCCTTTAGGTGTGTTATAGGTCTCGAAGGCCTATACAAAGGACGAGATATTCATGATTAAAATTTTTTAATTTCAAGTGAAATTTTGTGACCTGAGTTAGTATACTGAAAGTGTAAAGTTCCAATAATGCCTCGAACCCTGTCCCGGTGTTGGATATAGGTGAGGGGTGTTACATTTATTGGTATCAGAGCTATGATTTAGTCAGTTTTAGGACTACCGTAGAGGGTGTTAAAGTTCGCTATACATACCATTATTCAAATGTTGATAGTGTGATGTCTGTTAATTGTTTAAACTATTTTGAATATAGTGAATATCTTCCAAGCAAGCACAAGATGAGTCCGAGGGAGCCGAGAGCCATGCTCCAGCTTCCGTACAACAAGTTATATCTAGTAGTAGTAGAAGGCTGATGTCAGAAGGCCGAGAAGAGGCCCGAGATGCCTTCTTTGATATGATGAATGAATGGTTTGGGGATTATCTAAGAAATCACCCCAATATAACAAGACCTCCCCCGCCCCCTAACCAACCTGATGAGGATGTGCCACGAGGTATGGCACCTGTGAGAATCGGTAAAGCCCCTGTAGATAAGCTTAGAAAGTATGGGGCTGAGGAATTCAGAGCTAAAGTTGATGATGACGCTGAAAGAGCTGAGTTCTGGCTCGAGAATACTACGCTGGTGCTAGATGATTTGTCATGCACACCCGAGGAATGTTTGAAGTGTGCTGTGTCCCTTTTGAAGGACACTGCATACAATTGGTGGAAGGCCGTATCCTTGGTAGCGTTGAAAGAAAATATTACTTGGGATTTCTTCCAAGCAGAGTTTAGGAAGAAATATATTAACCAACGATTTTTGGATTCGAAGCGAAAGGAGTTCCTAGAACTTAAACAAGGGAACAAGACTGTAGCGGAATACGAGAGAGAGTTCATACAACTAAGTCAGTACCGAGCTGAATGGGTCCAAAAGTAATCGAAAATGTGTAAACACTTCGAGGAGGGTCTGAATGAGGACATCAAGTTGTTGATTGGGATCTTAGAAATACGAGAGTTTGCCGTACTGGCTGATTTAGCCAAGAAGGCCGGGGAATTTAATAATGAAAGAAAACAAGCTAAGAGAGAGGCTTGAGTTGCGAGCAAGAGGTCTAGCGGTAAAACACTATCGTTCTCCACAAAGAAGGACAAGAGCCTGCATGAACGTTCCACTTCGTCAGTAGGATATTCGGGTAGATTGAGAAGCTCTAAACAACAAGGTCAAAAGTCTTCCTCCCCGATGGTGACTAGTGTGGGGAGTGTAGATGATAAAAAAACGAAGTGTAAGAGCTGCAACAAATTTCACTTTAGAGAGTGCTGAATGAAGAGCGGCGCGTGTTTCAGATGTGGTTCCCTTAATCACTTTCTCAGAGAATGCCCAGAACGAGCTGAAAAAGATGAGGAAATAACTCCGAAGTCAGGTGTTCCCATTCTACGAGGTAGACCTTCGAGATACCCTGGGAGTGCTAGTGGCAGTCGAGATGAATTGAAAAATGAAATGTTAATACATTGCTTATTATTTTTCATGCGAGCTTACTAAACGTAAAACTTACTTCCTCCTTTCCATTTCTTTTAGTGTTGTCAGGTAGGCTTGGGGTTGGATATTGTCGGAGGTAGCATCACACTGTCAAGCCAATACCTTTGGAGTATTGATACATATGTTAGAAATATCAAGTGAGTGGCATGTATAGGGACCTAGTTCTATGACATGTGTTATTATGATTTGGCTAAATGTATGGGCCTATATCAAGCTATTGTATATGGCCATGAGAGGTGGCTCATATTGATTATGGTTTGTAAGTCTAGCTAATCATGTTACGTTTTAATGCATATGATGTGATGATAGTGCCTTGAACATGGATGTTTTATGTATAAGTTAGTAATCATAGCTTAATGGCATAAGTGATTAATGAGATGACATGGTGAAATAAATGTGTAATAATGTGGCTAGACTAGTTTATCATGAGTAGGTGGAACATATGTATAATGATGAGTTAATGTTGAATATGTCTTAATAAAGGGTGTTTAATCACTAAAATGATGCCATGAGTTGTGATTTTGATGTGTATAATGTTGTAAGGGTTTTTGAAAAACATGAAGGCTTGGAAAATAGCCTAAATGTTAGCCACACAGGTAGAGACACGGCCATGTGTCTCAGCCGTGTGGAGGACACGGCCTAGCACATGGGCGTGTGGCCTGGCCGTGTCGTTCAAATTGTTTTGCTAATGTCACAAATAGAGAGTTACACGGGCTGAGAACACGGTCATGTCCCAAGCCACATGGGCATGTGTGACCACACGGTTCAACACACACGGGCGTGTGTGACCACACGGTTAAACACACATGGGTGTGTGACTCTCCAAAGCAAGAAATTTGCTAAGTTGCCCAAAGTTTATCGAAATTTCTCAGTTTAGTCCTGAACCACCCCGATGTATGTTTTAAGCGTCGAAGGCCCGTATAAGGGACGATATACATGTGTTTGAAAAATTTTAATTTGGACGAAAATTTTATGGACCAGTTTTTGCATGAATGAATGTGTATGTGTTCGGTAATGTAACGTCCTGATTTTTGGATTTATTCGCGGTTTTCAATATTTTGTAAAGATTTTAAAATTTTGTATTTGGATGTGAAATTAATGTTTTGAGTAGGTAAATGGGCTTATAGAAGGCCCATGTGTTGGCCAAAACCCGGTTGAATTTTTGAATTTTTGGACTTAGGAGTTAGGGGTTCTGGCTAGATGGCCCTTGTATAGAGTTATGGGTAAATGGCATCACAAAAAGAACCTTAGTAGAGTGGCAAGGGTGACGCCACTAGGCTCCTAAAAAGGTGCCGTGTGGAGCATTGGGGAAAGCATGGGATCGATTCCCAGTGTTGACAAATAGATGCATTTATCTTTAAGTGCTGGAGGGGTAAGTGTTGGAGTCCAAGTGGATTCTGCTAAAGGAAAGTTTGAATCAGTCTAAATGCTTGAATTAAGGAGTGATAAGGGGAGAGATTTAAGGGATTGGGTGAGAGACTGAGAGTTGGATGAATTTAGGGAATTGAAGAGGGAAAATTCGACAGAGGGTTTAGGTTAATATTTCTGCACCTAGGGCTTTGTGAGGTGCCATTTTCTTCTGCTCAGGCACCACAAGGGTTTTTCTTTTTCTCTCTTTTCCTCCCTAGTCGAAACTTTCACCTATCCTATTCTTCTTTCTCTACTTTCTTCTCCAAAGCCGTCCATCAAACCTGCTACTCATCAGCACCTTTGCCGAAGTCGCAAAAGCCGAAATCCTGTGATCACTGCTTGTGCCGATTTCTTCAAAGCCAGGTCCTTCTATGTTCTTTTGTTTTTTTAAATCTACGATTATCTTTTCTTAATCCTAGATACCTGACGGCAATTCTACTTCAAGGTTATAGCCTCATATCGTCATCTCCTTCCCCACCCAAAAGCCGAAAGTACCATTGGTTTAGGGGCTTATAGCCGAAACTTCTTCAACCCTTGGATTTGGGTTTTACCATTGTTCTAAGGATAAATCTGCACCGGATTGCATGGAAATCAAGTCGGAGTAAGGGGTAAGTACTTATCATCTCAGATCGTTCTTATTTTACGATGTTAGGAAAAGCCGAAATCTCTAAAAATTAGGGAGGCTGTCGATTTGACCATAAGGCTTTAAGGGTTTGTAACTGATGTTTTCTTTCGGTGATTAGAGTCTTCTTAAGCATTGGATCAAAAGCGTGAATCATTGGAGCAATCGGATTCGGAACTAACTATCGATTTTGGCAAAAAGGTAAGGGTTCAAAGGCTTTTTAGGAACATGGTTCGACTTTGGTTCAGCAAGTTTTGGGTTTAGTGATTACGGTTTGTAAATAAGAACTGTGCTAATCAATTGTTGGACATCGAAAGGGATCTTGGTAGCAGTCGTCGCGAATCAGGTGTGTACCGAACACCCTTTCTTAGTTCAATTCGGCAAAAGCTGAAATGCCGAAATTTCGGCATTTCATGGGCTTGTGAGTATGTGAATGCTCTCAAAGACGTAGAGTAATTGTTAGATCTAGCACCGCAAGGTGGTAAGTAAGTTTGTGTGACGTCTTAACGTACTTCGGAAAAAGAGGGCCTCGATGGGCCAAAATTGGGCCCAATGGGCTTACGGACCAATATGGGTAAGAGATGGGCAAATTAGCCTGTTAGTTAGATGGTGGAACCAAACTGCATAAAACTGTTGAAAATTACTGAAGTAGCTTGTGTAGTTGCTAAGTTACGAAAATTACCCCTAAAGAGCAAAATTACCGATATACCCCTAGGGTTTAAATTGGCTAAACTGCATGATTGATTAATACTGTATTTTACATGATATGCTTTTATTAATATCTGTTGCATGGGATTGGGGTATTGATGGAGGAAGTATTTAAAGTGGTTCATCCACGTACTGGAGGCTTTGCCTCAACTTACTGATATTTGAGCAGCGTTGCTGCAACTGTGGAGTGTAGGGCTGGGTGGGTTGAGATATTCCCCACATGGAGTGTAGGGCTGGTACGGGGGCAGTGTAGCGGTTGGTGCGTTGAGTAGTCTCCCCAGATGGGTTTGCATGCATTACTACTATTGTTACCTATGTTACTGAACTGGGCCTATGGGCCACACTGTTATGTAAAAAGGGGCTAAGGCCTTGCTACTGTATTCTGAAAAGGGCTTCGGTCCACTGTGTACTGTTATCTGAGTGGGGCTTAGGCCCAATGGGCTCGAGCTGATTTGGGCTTTGGATGGGTTTCTGTATACACTGAGTTTTCCCAAACTCACCCCATTTTCTTCCATCCTTGCAGGTGAGCCCTAGTTGGTGGACTTGGAGCTGGGCGGGATTCAGAGTGGCCACACGTTTTCTGCAAATTCATTTTTTTCCGGTGAACTAGATTTTCCATATTCTTCGTTTATGGTTTTGGGTTTTTTTTTGTAATAAGGCCGCTAATTATTTTTATGGTTTGGGTTGTTTCTTTGTTATTTAATTCTATTATGATAAAACTGATCTATGATAACTAACGAAATAGATTAGCTTTAGGACGCGTTTTCAAAAACATTAAGTGATTTCAAAATAACACGAATATAAGTAAGACTTCTGCTAAGCAAACGTTTTCAACCTTAATCATTTTCTTAAGATGGACATAACCAAACGGTTTTCTCAAAATTATACGAGATATTAGAGTGTGGCAATGGCGGTGTGCATGTCTAGGATTGGATCCGAAGGGAGCTTGGTACTTAAGCAGTCCGACGGACTCACCTCCTCTTGTTCCTGGTTTCCTACCTGGTGCACAGCTTCCATTCACTTTAACCTACTTTTAAAAGTGTCTTTTACAACACCAACTAAGTGGATCGGGTGTGGATCGGGTCCGAAAATCTTTTAAAAAAAAGAAGTTTTTTCTATAAGTCTTTCAAAGATGTTCAAAGTTTTTCTATTGAATGAGGTTAAATCAATAGTTTTAAAATAAAAGTGTTTTCAAATGAAATCTTTTTATTTTCGGTAAACAAAAACATGGTTTTTAATTTTTACATGGACTGATAAGGAAGTGGCACACTAAATCCCCGGCACCAAGTCTGTAAGTGTTCTTTTTCTGCTTTAAATATTTATGGAACTGGACTGGAAGTAATACTGTAGATAGTACTGAGCCTTAGAGATAGTGCTATTGATAATATGATATTAGGGCTACAAAACTGAGACCGTAGCTACATCGTGATTACGCGAAAATAACTCTGAAACTCTATCTGTTCATAAGACATTCTGTAATAAACAGTGGAACCAGTAAACTAATGTCATAAAATTCGTAATCAGATAAATCGTTATGAGTACAAGGGCTACTCGGGGAAGAGGCCATGGTCGAGACCGAGGTAGTACTCAAGCTGCATCTGCATCATCCGAACACATGCCAGCTGGCGAGGTACGTCCACCACCGATTAATGGAAGGGCCGTATGACCAGGCCGCAGGGGATGACGCTCTGTCTCAGGCCATGTTGAGGGTTTTGGAAAGGGTGGCCGGAGCTAACATCGGGCCCATGAATAGGGGGTCCATTTCTGAATGACTTCGGGCCAACGGAGCTGAGATTTTTAGGGGCGTATCTGGAGTGGCCCCAAATGTGGCTGAGTACTGGTTGGAAGCCACAGAGCAGATCATGGATGACCTGGACTGCTCGGTAGAACAGAAGTTGAAAGGGGCGGTGTCGTTGCTGCGGGATGAAGCGTATCAGTGGTGGATTACTGTGAGAGAGACCCCAGCTGAGAGGGTAACATGGGAGCTGTTCAAACAGACCTTTAAGGCAAAATATGTTGGAGCTAGCTATGTGGATGCACGTAGAAAGGAGTTCTTGAATCTGACTCAGGGAAATAAGACCATTGCTGAATATGAGGCGGAGTTTCTACGATTGAGTCGGTATGCTAATGGCATCGTTTCCACCGAATACGAGCACAACATTCGTTTTGAGGATGGCCTCAGAGATGAGTTCAGGGTGCTCATAGCTCCGCAGAGAGAGCGAGATTTCGCTGCACTGGTAGAGAAGGCTAAGATAGCCGAGGAGGTGAAGCAAACCGAACGGAGGAATCTTGATAAGGATCGGAATCAGTTCAGAAGGGATGCTGGACCAGCGGGTGCTGCAAATCGAAATGTTAAGAGAGCTAGGATAGAGGAACCGGTTCGAGCAGTTCCGGTGAACACAGGTAGACCGCAAGCTTGTGGGGATTGCGGCAGAACGCATCAAGGAGAGTGCTGGAAGCGTTCTGAGGCTTGTCTTCGTTGTGGGTCTAAGGAACATAGGATTAAGGATTGTCCTAGGAGGGCCACTCAGGCTCATGGGGCCGAACAAGGGGCTGTGCGACCGGCTCAACCTGTGAGGGATGGACCGCCGCTTCCAAGAGGTCGTGGACAAGGTCGCGGTGGTAATGGCCGTGGACGTGGGGCACCCGGCAGGGGTATTGGTAACGCGGATGCTCGTCAGCCAGCTTTGGTGTATGCTGTTCGTCGCCGCGAGGAGGGTGACGCACCTGATGTCATAACTGGTACGTTTTTTATCTATGGTGTACCTTATACTGCTCTGATTGATGTGGGATCAACCCATTCATATGTGGCATATAACATTTCTGGGGCACTGGGTGTGCACTTCGAGGAGACTGTATGTGGGGTGTTTGTGATAAGTCCTTTAGGTCATTCGGTTAAGGTAGAGAAACTCTTCAAGGAGGTGCCTCTGGAGATTCAAGGTGAGGTTTTCTGTGGGGATTTGATGGAGTTACCGCTTGAAGAATTCGATTTGATACTAGGGATGGATTGGTTGACCAAGCATAAGGAAACGTTGGATTGTGCAGCTAAGAGGATGGTGTTAAGGACTGTCAATGATGAAGAGGTAATGATTATTGGAGAACGGAGGGATTACTTAGCCAATGTAGTATCGACGTTGAGGGCTGAGAAACTGATGCGCAAGGGGTACGAGGCATATCTGGCTTTGGTAAGCCAAGCTGAAACTGAGGATCTGACTGTGGAGACCATCAGAACTGTTAGGGAATTCCGGGATGTTTTTCCGGAAGAGCTTCTTGGATTACCTCCGAATCGGAAAGGTGAGTTTGGAATCGATTTGTTGCCTGGGACAGCTCCAGTATCTATTGCACCCTATAGGATGGCACCGAAGGAGTTAGTGGAGCTGAAGGCTCAAATTCAATAGTTGTTAGATAGAGGCTTCATTAGGCCTAGTGTGTCTCCTTGGGGAGCACCGGTCCTGTTTGTGAAGAAAAAGGACGGAACGATGCGCATGTGCATCGATTATCGCCAGTTGAACAAACTGACGATTAAGAATAAGTATCCACTACCAAGGATTGACGATCTGTTCGATCAACTGAGGGAGCTTCGGTATTCTCCAAAATCGATCTTCGTTCTGGATACCATCAGCTAAGGGTAAAAGAAGGGGATATTCATAAAACAGCATTTCGAACTCGATATGGACATTATGAGTTTGTGGTCATGCCGTTTGGGCTGACGAACGCACCTGCAACTTTTATGGATCTGATGAACCGAGTATTCCAACCTTACTTGGATCGGTTCGTAGTCGTCTTTATCGACGATATCCTGGTATACTCTGAAACGGAGGCAAAGCATGATGAGCATCTCCGTATTGTGCTGCAAGTGTTAAGGGAACAGGAGCTCTACGCGAAATTCAGCAAGTGTGAAGTCTGGTTGAGGGAAGTAACCTTCCTAGGGCATGTGGTCTCTGCTGAGGGGATTAAGGTGGATCCTCGTAAAATTGAAGCGATTCTGGAATGGAAGCCACCTAGGTCAGTATCGGAAATTCGGAGTTCTCTAGGGTTAGCAGGTTACTACAGAAGGTTTGTGGAGGGTTTCTCGGTAATGACGGCACCCTTGACAAAACTCATAAGGAAAGGAGTACCATTTGTTTGGACCGAGAAACAGCAAAAAGCTTTTGATCGGTTGAAAAAGGTATTGACTGAAGCGCCAGTGTTGATTCAACCGGTGTCTGGGAAGGACTTTACTGTATACAGCGATGTTTCGCATGTGGGGTTAGGTTGCGTACTGATGCAAGAGGGCAAGGTGGTCGCTTATGCATCGCGACAGCTTAAGGCTCATGTGGTGAACTACCCTACGCATGATTTGGAGCTAGCTGCGGTGATGTTTGCGTTAAAAATTTGGAGACACTACTTATATGGGGAAAAGTGCATCATATACACAGATCATAAGAGCCTAAAGTATTTGTTGACTCAGAAGGAGTTGAACCTTAGGCAACGAAGATGGGTGGAGTTGCTTAAAGACTACGACTGTTCGATAGAGTACCACCCAGGAAAGGCTAATGTGGTGGCGGATGTGTTGAGTCGAAGGGTTGTTACTGATTTGAGAGCCTTGTTCGCACGATTAAGTCTGTACGACGATGGAAGCTTGTTGGTAGAACTGCAAGTAAGGCCTACTTGGACTGAGCAGATTAAGGAAAAACAGTTGAAGGATGATTCATTAGCTCTTCGGTTCCAGCAAGTTAAGAGTGGTGAGAACGAGGATTTTGGGTTGAACAGTGAAGGAGTTCTGTGCTTTCGTGGAAGGGTTTGTATTCCAAAGGACCCTGAATTGAGGCAGTTAATTCTAAAAGAGGCTCATGGTGGACTCTGTGCCATGCATCCTGGAGGGAATAAGTTATATCGAGACTTGCGAGAAGTGTACTGGTGGCCCAGATTAAAATGAGAGGTGACTGAATTTGTTGGGAAATGTCTGACGTGCCAGCAGGTTAAGGCTGAGCACCAATTGCCTTCGGGATTACTACAACCTGTGAAAATTCCGCTATGGAAGTGGGAAAGAGTAACAATGGACTTTGTGAGTGGGTTACCTTTGACACCCACCAAGAAAGATTCGGTGTGGGTGGTTGTGGATAGGTTAACAAAATCTGCTCATTTCATACCTGTTCGTACCGACTATTCACTGCAAAAGTTGGCCAAGTTATATGTGGCGGAGGTAGTGCGACTGCATGGGGTGCCAGTGTCGATAATTTCTGATCGAGACCCTAGGTTTACATCTCAGTTTTGGCGGAAGTTAAGGAAGCGTTGGGTACACGATTGGATTTTAGCACTGCTTTTCACCCACAGACAGATGGACAGTCAGAAAGGGTTATTTAGGTTCTGGAAGATATGTTGAGAGGTTGTATCATTGATTTTCGTGGAAGTTAGGAGGACTACTTACCATTGGCGGAGTTTGCTTACAATAACAGCTATCAAGCAAGTATTCAGATGGCACCATATGAAGCGCTTTATGGGCGAAGATGTCGTACACCGACGTGTTGGACAGAGTTGGGTGAACGACGAGTGCTTGGACCGGAATTGGTGGCAGACACTGAAAGCAAGGTTAGGCTGATAAGGGATCGATTAGAGGAGGCATCCGATAGACAGAAGTCGTATGCGGATCTGAAGCGCAAAGAGATTGAGTTCGCTGTTGGGGATATGGTTTTCTTGAAGGTTTCCCCTTGGAAGAAAATTTTGAGATTTGGTAAGAAGGGTAAGTTGAGCCCACGGTTTATTGGGCCTTACCGAATTGTTAAGCGGGTTGGACCAGTGGCTTATCAGCTAGAGTTACCACCAGAACTGCATCGTATCCATGACGTTTTTCATGTATCCATGCTGAGGCGGTATCGATCTGACCCAACCCATATCATACCAGTTACAGAAATCGAGGTACAGTCAGATTTAACTTTCGAAGAGGAACCTGTGCAAATACTTGATCGTGACGTCAAGGTGTTGAGAAGGAAATCAGTTCCACTAGTGAAAGTACTTTGGAGGAACCATGGAAAAGAAGAAGCTACTTGGGAAACTGAGGAGGCTATGCGTCAACAGTAACCTCAACTGTTCTAATAAGGTAAAATTTCGAGGTCGAAATTTCTTTAAGGAGGGTAGAGTTGTAACGTCCTGATTTTTGGATTTATTCGCGGTTTTCAATATTTTGTAAAGATTTTAAAATTTTGTATTTGGATGTGAAATTAATGTTTTGAGTAGGTAAATGGGCTTATAGAAGGCCCATGTGTTGGCCAAAACCCGGTTGAATTTTTGAATTTTTGGACTTAGGAGTTAGGGGTTCTGGCTAGATGGCCATTGTATAGAGTTATGGGTAAATGGCATCACAAAAAGAGCCTTAGTAGAGTGGCAAGGGTGACACCACTAGGCTCCTAAAAAGGTGGCGTGTGGAGCATTGGGGAAGGCATGGGATCGATTCCCAGTGTTGACAAATAGATGCATTTATTTTTAAGTGCTGGAGGGGTAAGTGTTGGAGTCCAAGTGGATTCTGCTAAAGGAAAGTTTGAATCAGTCTAAATGCTTGAATTAAGGAGTGATAAGGGGAGAGATTTAAGGGATTGGGTGAGAGAATAAGAGTTGGCCGAATTTAGGGAATTGAAGAGGGAAAATTCGGCAGAGGGTTTAGGTTAATATTTCGGCACCTAGGGCTTTGTGAGGTGCCGTTTTCTTCTGTTCAGGCACCACAAGGGTTTTTCTTTTTCTCTCTTTTCCTCCCTAGCCAAAACTTTCACCTATCCTATTCTTCTTTATCTACTTTCTTCTCCAAAGCCGTCCATCAAACCTGCTATTCATCAGCACCTTTGCCGAAGTCGCAAAAGCCGAAATCCTGTGATCACTGCTTGTGCCGATTTCTTCAAAGCCAGGTCCTTCTATGTTCTTTTGTTTTTTTAAATCTACGATTATCTTTTCTTAATCCTAGATACCTGACGGCAATTCTACTTCAAGGTCATAGCCTCATATCGTCATCTCCTTCACCACCCAAAAGCCGAAAGTACCATTGGTTTAGGGGCTTATAGCCAAAACTTCTTCAACCCTTGGATTCGGGTTTTACCATTGTTCTAAGGATAAATCTGCACCGGATTGCGTGGAAATCAAGTAGGAGTAAGGGGTAAGTACTTATCATCTCAGATCTGTTCTTATTTTACGATGTTAGGAAAAGCCGAAATCCCTAAAAATTAGGGAGGCTGTCGATTTGAGCATAAGGCTTTAAGGGTTTGTAATTGATGTTTTCTTTCGGTGATTAGATTCTTCTTAAGCATTGGATCAAAAGCGTGAATCATTGGAGCAATCGGATTCGGAACTAACTATCAATTTTGGCAAAAATGTAAGGGTTCAAAGGCTTTTTAGGAACATGGTTCGACTTTGGTTGAGCAAGTTTTGGGTTTAGTGATTATGGTTTGTAAATAAGAACTGTGCTAATCAATTGTAGGACATCGAAAGGGATCTTGGTAGCAGTCGTCGCGAATCAAGTGTGTACCGAACACCCTTTCTTAGTTCAATTCGGCAAAAGCTGAAATGCCGAAATTCTGGCATTTCATGGGCTTGTGAGTATGCGAATGCTCTCAAAGACGTAGAGTAATTGTTAGATCTAGCACCGCAAGGTGGTAAGTAAGTTTGCGTGACGTCTTAATGTACTTCGGAAAAAGAGGGCCTCGATCGGCCAAAACTGGGCCCAATGGGCTTACGGACCAATATGGGTAAGAGATGGGCAAATTAGCCTGTTAGTTAGATGGTGGAACCAAACTGCATAAAACTGTTGAAATTACTGAAGTAGCTTGTGTAGTTGCTAAGTTACGAAAATTACCCCTAAAGAGCAAAATTACCGATATACCCCTAGGGTTTAAATTGGCTAAACTGCATGATTGATTAATATTGTATTTTACATGATATGCTTTTATTAATATCTGTTGCATGGGATTGGGGTATTGATGGAGGAAGTATTGAAAGTGGTTCATCTACGTACTGGAGGCTTTGCCTCAACTTACTGATATTTAGCAGCGTTGCTGCAACTGTGGAGTGTAGGGCTGGTACGGGGGTAGTGTAGCAGTTGGTGGGTTGAGTAGTCTCCCCAGATGGGTTTGCATGCATTACTACTATTGTTACCTATGTTACTGAACTGGGCCTATGGGCTACACTGTTATGTAAAAAGGGGCTAAGGCCTTGCTACTTATTCTGAAAGGGGCTTCGGTCCACTGTGTACTGTTATCTGAGTGGGGCTTAGGCCCAATGGGCTCGAGCTGATTTGGGCTTTGGATGGGTTTCTGTATACACTGAGTTTTCCTAAACTCACCCCATTTTCTTCCATCCTTGCAGGTGAGCCCTAGTTGGTGGACTTGGAGCTGGGCGAGATTCAGAGTGGCCACACGTTTTCTGCAAATTCGTTTTTTTCCGGTGAACTAGATTTTCCATATTCTTCGTTTATGGTTTTGGGTTTTTTTTTGTAATAAGGCCGCTAATTATTTTTATGGTTTGGGTTGTTTCTTTATTATTTAATTCTATTATGATAAAACTGATCTATGATAACTAATGAAATAGATTAGCTCTAGGACTCGTTTTCAAAAACATTAATTGATTTCAAAATAACACGAATATAAGTAAGACTTCTGCTAAGCAAACGTTTTCAACCTTATTCATTTTCTTAAGATGGACATAACCAAACGGTTTTCTCAAAATTATACGAGATATTAGAGTGTGGCAATGGCGGTGTGCATGTCTAGGATTGGATCCGAAGGGAGCTTGGTACTTAAGCAGTCCGACGGACTCACCTCCTCTTCTTCCTGGTTTCCTACCTGGTGCACGGCTTCCATTCACTTTAACCTACTTTTAAAAGTGTCTTTTACAACACCAACTAAGTTTTCCAACTAAGTAATACGGAATGTTTTGAACGCTTCGATGTGGCGCATCAGATCCGGTCATAACATCTAGGCCGGGTTTGGGGTGTTACAGGTAATGCCTCGTATCCTATCCTGATCTCGGGTACGAGTAAGGGGTGTTACACTTAGTAAGTTCGTAGAACATGAAATATAACTTACCATTTCATCTATATAACATTAAGTATAAGCATAATATAATCCAAACATAAGCTTGACACAAGCCTAAGCATCATCATCAATATACAAGTTAGTGCATTTATACATAATTCACTTAAATTAAACGTATGATAATTCATTTCCATATGAACATACATCATTTGATTCGTTCATTATTTTCATGAGCATGTCCATAGCTCCATTTGGAAACTTACCATTTCAATCCTTTTCTTGTTCGTTGAACCATCTAGAATATCATCGGATACTCGGGAAAGTTCACATGAAGTGTACTTAAACATGTAACCGTAACCTTTCCTTTACATCATTGTTCATACGAGCTATGGAGTATCTACAACAAATGCAAGACCTTAGCCATTAGTAGGACATTCAAGACCAGTACTCGAAACATGAAATCCCTAATGGCATGTGATTTGTATCCTATGAATTCTGAAGGTTCATTCGGGACTCAGTAATCATCATAACATTGCTTTGGATATACATTTTTCAATAGCACTACAAATACATAATAACTTACAATTGGATTTACATGAATATAGTAATCCGTACATATGAACTTACCTCGACGACTAAGGCGTAGAATCAAAGTCGAACTAATCTAAGGCTTTAGCTTTTCACTGATCTAAATCCGTACGTGGTTTATCTTGATCTAAATAGACAAATTCAATCCATTTGATAACCCTAGTATTCAATTTAGTCCAGATTTCATATTTTATGCAAAATTACTATTTTCCCCTAACATTTTAACTTTTCACAATTTAGTCCATAAGTTCATAAATTGAAATTTAAGCATTTTAATCCTCCTCTCAAGCTAACCAATATCTCTAGGGACTTAAACCAACCCATAACAATCACCATTTCATAAATTTAACATGAAATTTTACTATAAACAAGTCCCTTATTGCAATTTTCATCAAAATTCACTTTACAAAACTTGTTTATTTATCATCTAGGACTAATAATCTGTAACAGCATGGTTTTAGCTAAATCAGAATAGTGGTTTCGAAACCACAAATTTGATGTCCAAAAGTTATTTTAATATTATTTTTGGTATTTACAGCATGTTACTTGATATGTGTGAAAATTTCATGAGCTAATTTTATCGTTTGGTTGGTCAATTTGATAAAAATGGACTAAATCGCGTAAAGTGTAAAAGTGGAGTTCTATTAGCTAAAAGTATCTAATAGCCATAGAACCTTTAAGTTCAGGTCCTTATGTTGTAATTAGACCATTTTAATTGTGAGTGGACAAAGATGGACATGCATTATATGGTTTTAATGGTTAATTAACAAGGTTAAGATAGTAATTTATAAAATAAGTTAAGTAAAATAATTAAAACACAAAGTTATCATCTTCCTTAATGCTTTGTCCACTGAAAAATAAGAGAAAAATCTCCATTGTTATAATTTGAAGCATTTGGCCATAGTACCAAGTGTAACACCCCTTACTCATACTCAATGTCAGAACAAGGACGAGGCATTACTGTACTTGAATGTAATCGAACACACAAGAACCAGACCATAAAGTTTCGTTCCAATTAATGTCATTCAAACATATACTTAACATCCCTTATACGGGCCTACGACGCCCAAAACATGCATTGGAAAAGATTTGGGACTAAACCAAGAACTTTCAGAACTTTTACAACACTTATAAAAATTTTCATGTTTTGGGGAGTCGCACGCCCGTGTGGGTAGGCCGTGTGGTCACACACGCCCGTGTGGCTTGGGACACGCCCGTGTCCTTAACTCGTGTAACTCTCTGACTATGATGTCATCAACCAAATAAGGTCACACGGCCAAGGCACACGTCCGTCTCCTTAGGCCGTGTGGTGAATTAAATTCCAAAATCAGGTGCAGACTTCACACGGCCTGGGCACACGCCCATGTTCTGAGGCTGTGTCTCTCACACGGCCGAGACACATGGCCGTGTCTCTGCCCGTGTGTTTACGACTGGTCATTCTGTTTTGCATTAATTAGAGTGCAGGGGACACACGGCCGGATCACATGCCCATAGGGCAAGCCGTGTGTCACACACGGTCTAGACACATGCCCGTGTGTCTACTCGTGTAGGCAACTTTAAGGCTATTTTCCAAGCCAATTGCCACCTTTATTTGTACAAACACATATATGACTTCAATGATACCTTAACATTGATAAACATAGCTTATGAGTGACAACTTCCCATCACATTATACTTGTTTAAGACTCCCTAATATATGAATAAGCAATATTTCTTAGAAATGCATGCATGCATTTTCATACTATCTTATACACACATACACAACATTCATCAACATTCAATCACCAATAACCATAAGCCATATCATAATAAAATTGGCACATACATACATGGATGAATAGATTTACAACCCAATAATCATTATGATGCCATACTTATGGCCATACACAAAATGAATCAACTTTCATTATAAGCCAACACATTTGGCTAGACCAATATGACATATAACAAAAAGACCAAGTCCCTATACATGCCATAATCAAAATGTCGAGACTAACTATACCTAATTAATCTAATCGATAGTGTGAACGTGCCTCTGACGCCCTTTTGATCCCCAAGCTAACTTGGCGATACTATAAGAAAATGGAAAAAAAAGGGGAGGTAAGCATAAAACTTAGTAAGCTTACATGTAATTAATAAGTAATAATAATATGCATTATCGTACACATACATAACATAACCTAACTTATCTCTTTTTTAGTAATCGCTGTAGTTATATCCTACCTCATTCAATTTACATAATGTTCAACAGAACTCGAGATCGTAATTTCTTTATTCTCATCTTACCGAAGTTTCATCATTTTATAATCTCAATAACTACGAGCTTGGCGTACATACCTGTACCCTTTCAACATGATCATACCTTGTCATTTCTTTGACAAATCCTTGGACTACCCGTTGGACCACTTGGAATACTAGGGACACTTGGAATGACCATACACAATAAGATGCCAAAATGTCCCAGACATGGTCTTACATGGGATCTCACATCGATGCCATTTCCCAAATATGGTCTTATACGAAATCTCACTTCGATGCCATCTCCCAGACATGGTCTTACACGATCTCATATCAACGCCATATGCCAGATATGGTCTTACATGATATCACATACCGATGCTGATGCCATATCCCAGATATGGTCTTATACGAGATCTCATTGATCCAAATGTCGTGATAGTTGTACCCTAAGTATTTCTAAAGTTCAACCGGCTTTCATCACCTCAATTCTTTGTCGGACAACATCAATAATATTCATAAGGACAATTATACAATTCATGCAACATTAAGTGTTAAGTACATAATAAAATGCTATATCAATTTCACACAAACTTACCTCGGTACAAAAATATGGATAGTCAATTCAACTTAGTCCAAGATTTTGCTCTTTCCCCGATCTAGGCCCAGACTCTGTTTTTCTAGATCTATAATAGAAAATTTCACTTATTTAGTTACCACATTATTCAAAACAACCCATAAATCATATTTTCACAAAATTACAAATTTGCCCCTAAACTTTCACATAATTGCAGTTTAGCCTCTAGGCTCGTAAAATGAAATGTGTCCATTTTCTTGGTTACCCAAGCCTAGCCAATTCATATTCCCTCTTATAGCAGCTGACATTTTTCATCAAATCACATTTTTAACACCTATTTTTACATGTTTTACAAACAAATCCTTTTAGGTGTTTTCTTAAAAATCACTTAGAAAAAGATGTTCATCTAACACCAAACTTCCATATCACTTAGAAGAAGATGTTCATCTAACACCAAACTTCCATATTCCTCCATTAATCATCAAAATACATTCATGACACACATGGGTAAATTTTTGAACATAAACCATAGCTCAAAATAATGGTAGAAAGAATTATATCATGCTTCAAGGATCTCAAAAACATCAAAAGCTAACATCAAAATGACTTACATGTAGGGGGTTTATTATGTAGAAAATTTTAAGCTTCCATGGAGTATTTTCTTCTTCAATTTTCGGTGGATACAAGATGGAGAAGAAAAATGACCATTTTTCTTTATTTTATTCATTTAGCTATTGTCATCAAATACCAACCCTACCAACTTTGAAAATTTGACTTTTCTTCTCCATGTACATCTATTTACACATATAATGGCCAATTTAATTATTAAGGACCTCAACTTTTAAGTTCTATAGCTATTTGGCACATTTTCCTAGTAACACACAACTTTAGCACTTTATGCGTTTTAGTCCTTTTTCACAAATTAAGCATTCAAACGATAAAGTTTCTGAACAAATTTTTTACACAATCATATTATCATGCTGTAGGCCTCAAAATAATACTAGAATAAATTTTATAACCTTGGATTTGTGGTCCCGATGTAATACCCCTTACCCATATCTGACGTCGGGACAGGGTTCGAGGCATTACCAGACTTAAACATTCACAACATACAAAATCAGGCTACAAAATTTTTCCCAAAATTAAAACATCTCAAACACATGCATATTGTCCCTTATATAGGCCTTCGAGGTTTAAAACATACATTGGGGTGGTTCGGGACTAAACCGAGAACTTTTGATAAACTTTGGACAACTTAACCAATTTTCTTGCTTTGGAGAGTCACACGCCCGTGTGGGTTGGGCCGTGTGGTCACACACGCCCATGTGGCTTGGGACACGCCCATGTGGGTGTAACTCTCTGTTTATGACATCAGCCAAACAAATTGATCCATACGGTCAAGTCACACGCCTGTGTGCTAGATCGTGTCCCCCACACGGCTGAGACACATGGCTGTGTCTCTGCCCATGTGGCCAACACTTGCCTTATGTTGCCCTTAATTCTTTCTCATACTTTACACATCATGGACCCAAATTATAGCATCAATTTAATAATTAATCGACCTTGAGAAACATTCAATTAAATAATTTGCATGTTGTCTTACAAGTGTTTATTACCCAACACTTAATCTCTACACATTCTACAATTGTCCATGTTTAATCATTATCAACTTACTACCAGGCCACATATTCATTCCATGGCCACGACCACCTCGAATGGTTCTAGCACATTCATCGTGTACATGTGTTATACTAATTATTCATATCAACCAATTATAATCACACAACATGCATTAACCCATAGCAGGAATAATTAGGCTTACAACCCATAACCATAATAAGCCACATCTCATGGATATATACAATAGATCAATATAAGCCGATACATTTGGCTAATCATAAAAACATCTAATATAAAAACTAGTCCTTATACATGCCACTCACTTAAAAGTGTTTAATACACGTATGATAATACTCAGGAATTGATAGCTTGATAGTAGTGATGCTGCCTCCGACGATCTCCAACCCCGAGCTGACCTGAGAACACTAAGGAAATGCAGAGGAGGGAGTAAGCTTAAAGCTTAGTAAGTCCATATGAAAATAATAAGCATTATAACAACATGTTTTCTTAGGCAATCAACCATAATGACACTTTTACTCATATTCTGGTTAAGCTATTTTCTCAAGTCGTAGTTACTAATTTATTTATATATGGATCTAAGGAACTCCAAATTAAGATTTGTTAATTTTCCATTAAACTTGACTCATTTATATTCTTACAATAAAATTTCTAGAATTTTTGGTCTAGCCAATAAGTACAGTTTATACTTTAAATTCTCCACTATTTCACTGTCTGACAGCTTGGACCTTTATCTACTAAAAATCAAATATCTCATATTACGGGACTCAATAATGTTCCTGTCTCTTGGACTCAATAATGTTCCTGTCTCTTTCTCCTAAAATTATACTCATTAAGGATTTCAGTCATATGATTCCTAACTCATAATTATTTTTGTACAATTTCTAGTGATTTTCCCAAGTCAGAACAGGGGATTCTGAACTCATTCTGACTCTATCTCACAAGAATTAAAATATCTCATCATATGAGATTCCTTTACTCTTTATCTGAAACTAGACCCAATAAGCTTTAATTTCATATTTTATTCAGCCTCTAACTCAATGTCCACTATTTTTGGTGGATTTTCAAATTTGGACCATTGCTGCTGTCCAAAACTGTTTTAGTGCAAATTCATAGTAACTATCATAAGCTTATTGATCATGGACTCATCATTTCATGAAACCCATATCTCATTACACAATGTAAGTTAACATGATATTACAACACAATTCATAATCATAAGCATAAGGATGGTTCATCTATCAATCCTTTTTACTTGTTTATCATGTATACACATACATGTGCATGAGTTTGCTTACTCATCATTTATCACATTTCAATAAGGTGTTGTGATAACCCGAATTAGGGCCTAATCGAAATAGTGGTTTTGGGACCACAAAATTTGAGATAGAAATAATTATTTTATGATTATTTTGAGTTCTATGATATGATTGCATGATTGTGTGAAAATTTCGTGAAGAAATTTTATGCATAAAGTGCTTAATTTGAAGTTAGGGACTAAATTGAATCAGTTGCAAAACTTGCATTCTAGAAGTTTCTAGTATGAAATTGCTTTGAAATATTAATTAAGAGGTCTTAAATAGCAATTAACCAATTTCTAAGTTTATGGACAAAAATTGGACATGGATGGAATTTTTGAAAGTTTAGTAAGGAAGGGCATTTTGGTCATTTGGATATTAAATGAAATAAAATGGGAAAAATAACACAAAAATGATCATCTTCTCCATAAGTTGTTGCTGAATTTTTCTCTCCACCATAGCTAGGGTTTCAACACTTTCAAGCCTTGATTATCAAGAGAAAAGAGATTCGAGTCGAGATCGGGGGAAAAATAAAGTTTACGAGGAATAGGCTCGACTATTCTTATTTTGTATCGAGGTAAGTTCATATGTAAATATTATAATATAACAGTTATTTTAAATCATTTAATGCTATTTATACGATATTATGATTGTTATCATGTAATTCTATGCTTTGTGGTCATTGTTGGACAACATGCAAAAATTTTATGAATTGTGGGAAAAATGTGAAAGACTACCGAAGTATCGTCATTGGTATTCCAAGGAGAATGGTAAAGGAGTATGAACGAGAAAAGTCCCGTTGAACCTTAGGAATAGATTAGGATATTTGGGAATCCGAGCTCATTGAGTTGAGTCCAAGTTCACTTATGGATACGAATGTCCGAGCTTGTTGAGTTGAGTCCGAGTTTGTGAGATGTAATTAGGCATCCGAGCTCGTTGAGTTGAGTCTGAGTTCACTTATGGATGCGAACGCCCGAGCTTGTTGAGTTGAGTCCGAGTTCGCTTATGGGCGGGTTACATGGTAGCTTGGCTACATATGTGGCACTTATGTGCAAACTTTCCAAGTATTTGAGTTATATTCCGATGTGTTCAACGGGTAAAATTCTAGTGAAATGGAAGAATACTCAAGATGCAAGTGACGCATTGGTAAGTGTTGTGGAATGGGCACTTTGGACAGGTATGTACTTAACCCTCAGATTGAGACTTGATACGACAACAATAATATGGTAAGATGATGAATGATGAATAGAAATGTGATACATGTTTTGGTGATATTATGCTAATGTTGGTTGGTATAATTGCTTTGTTAAGTTATTTGTTATTTACATGTGGACTTACTAAGCATCTATGCTTACTCCCTCCTTTTCATTCTTTTTAGTTTTGACAAGTCAATTTGGAGATCGGGACGGTCGGAGGCACGCTCACACTATCACTGGACAATCACGGTATAATGACTTGAAATTTTTGGAAATATGGCATGTATAGCATTCCAATCATTTTGTGTGTATAATCTTACGATATGGCCCATGGATGGAATGGAAATGTTTGAAAATGATTAGCTATTGGAATGGTATATGATAACATGTATGCTTTATGTTTTAACTAAACCGTGAAAATCCTTGGAAAGGTAAAATTGGCCACAAAATAGAATCAGACAGCAGCAGTGACGTGAATTTGAAAAATCAATAAAAATATTATAAATGGAATTAAATGATGAATAAGCTATGGAATCGAAGCTTGATGAGTCTATTTTCATATGTAAGAAACGAAAAAGGAAAATGAGTTATATTTTATGAGATATTTAAGTTTTGGTGAAACAGGGTTAGAGCAATCTCTGAATCCCTTATTCTGAATTTAAAGATTCACCATAAATTGTAAAAAAACAATTAGGAGTTTTACCTTACATTTATGAAATCCTTCTAGTTTTATGAAAAACAAACAGAATTGTCATTGAAACTATATATAGGGAGATATCTGATTTTTAATACACAGGGGTCAGAGTAGCCGAACCCTGAAATAGGGGAAACTTTAACTAATAAACTGTACTAATTGGCCCGACCAAAAATTCTAGAAAAAAATTTGTGAGTAGATATATGAATCTAGTTTTAGGGAAAATTTATAGAATTGGATTTAGAGTTTCGTAACTCGAGATATGGATTTTTTAGCAACTGTGACACAGTTAGCCAGCTTGTCTGGAAATTCTAAAATAAATTGTTTGAGCTGTTTAATTAATGAATTAAGTCCGTTAACACCTCATGCTTGACTCCGGCGACGGTCTCGGGTATGGGGGCATTACAGGCGTCATTTATGAATATAATGTACATACCTGTACATATCCGTAGCATATCAATTAACTTTACCTTTATCACCATGCCCATCTCGGGGTTTTCATCGCATTATTCATTATAATACCCGTTGAGTTTCTCAAAAATCTCGATGGATAGCTCATTTACCGTCAAGTCATACAAGTGATTGGTTTCAAGCAAGCACTCCCACGAACCTCACATCTTACGACGGGATTACCAATGCAGGCTAAATCCCCCGTAATATAAACTCATAGAGTGATGTCGGGATTACCAGTCCAGGCTAAATTCCTTGTAGTGACAAACACTCTTAATGAGCTCGGATCTGAATTACCAGTCCAGGCTAAATTCAAACCCTAATCAGATTACCCGTTCGGGCTAAATCCATAATGCACACATATTCTTTAGGAGGCTCGATCACTCAAGGAACACCCGTCCGGGCTAGATCCTTTCTATACTGAGATCAACGGATTACTCGTCTGGGCTAAATCCTTTTCTGCAACACATACAGGATCTCGTATCATGTAAGAATAACGTATCCATCAATATCCCTTTTTATTCAACTGGGATTTTCTCTTTTTCACCAAGTATACCAATAAGCATAGTTGATCATGCAATGTACATTCAATTCAACACATTTTCATGTTTATTTGGACATTAGTCCATGAAATAAACATGGTATTGCACATAATAATATTTAGGCATTTGTCACAATATATAATCTTCATATCAACTATATAAATATTCATTACACAATGTTGACACATCAATTTGAGTTCAAGCATGAACAATAATATCATTGCATTATCATTGACATATGAACTTACCTCGGTTTCGAGTACGACTATTTATTTCGAGTTTGTGCTTAACCTTGTTCAACCTCGTTCTAAGCTCGAATCTTGTTTTTCTTGATCTATAATATCACATTTAGCCAAATAATTAGTCACATTATTCATATGGGTCAAAAAAATCATATTTTTACAAATTTGTATTTTGACCCCTAAACTTTCACGTATTTGCACTTTTGCCCCAATGCTCGTAAAATGATTTTTATTCAATTTCTTTGCATTTCAAGCCTAGACGAATCATTTTCATAACTATGGAAGCCCCCAATTTCCACTAAATCACCCTTTTATGACTAATTTTATAACTTTTACGATTTAGCCCTTTTAAGCATTTTTACTGAAAATAACTTAGCAAAAGTTGTTTATTACACACCGAGCTTTCATATTCTACCATTGAACATAAAAATACATGCATATAATTCATGGGTAAATTTTTAAACACAAACCGTAGCTCAAATAAATGGTAGAAATAGCTAGATCTTGTTACGAGGATTTCAAAAATGTAAAAATCATTAAAAACGGGGCAAAACCGGACTTACAATCGAGCTTGGAAGCTTGGAAAACCCTAGCCATGGTTTCTTCATGTCATATTTGGCCAAGGAAGAAGATGGAAAAGAAATTTTGGCTTTTATTTTGTTTTTAATTCATTTTAATTACTAGATTACCAAAATGCCCCTAACTTAAAAATATTCTATTTCACCCATTTCATGTCCATTTTTGTCCAACAAATTATAAAATGGTATAATTACCATTTAAGGACCTCCCATTTAAAATTTCATAATAGTTAGTAGCCTCTAACATGTAGAACTCAACTTTTGCACCTTTTATAATTTAGTCCTTCTGATCAAATTAAGTGCCTAAACGTCAAAATTTTCGAACGAAATTTTCAGGAAATCATTCCGTGAAATTGTAGAATATAAAAATATAATAAAAATAAATTTTCTTACATCAGATTTGTGGTCCGGAACCACTATTCTAACTAGGCCCTAATTTAGGATGTTACACCCGAAACCACTGTTCCGACTAGGCGCAAAATTGGGATGTTACAACTCTCCCCCCTTAAGGATTGTTGTCCCTGAAAATATTACCGGTAAAGAGGTTTGTGTATTGTGCTCTCATGGTTTCCTCAGGTGCCCATGTAGCCCCATGCCTTTGCCACAAGACTTTCACAAGAGCAATACTTTTATTTCTCAATTTCTTGACTTCCCAAGCCAAAATCTTAACCAGTTCCTCACCATAAGTCATATTCAGTCGTATCTCTAACTCTGTCGGTGTAATCACATGTGAAGGGTCTGATCGGTATCGGCACAACATAGATACATGGAACACGTCATGGATCTTTCCCAATTCAGATGGCAAAGCCAACCGATATGCTACCAGCCCTATCCTTTCAGTAATCTCGTACGCTTTAATAAAATGCGGACTCAAGTTGCCTTTCCGACGAAATCTGAGAACTTTCTTCCATAGGGACACTTTTAGAAATACCTTATCACCTACTTGAAACTCAATTTCTCTTCTTTTTAAATCCATGTAGGATTTCTGTCTATCCGAAGCTGCTTTCAAGCAATCTCGAATCACCTTTACTTTCTCTTCAGCTTATTTGACTAAGTCAATCCCATGAATCTGATTCTCTTTGAGTTTAGTCCAATATAATGGTGTTCGGCACTTACACCTATACAATGCCTTATAAGGCGGGATTTTCAAGCTTGACTGAAAGCTGTTATTGTATGCAAAGTCTACCAATGGCAAGTACTTTTCCCAACTACCTTGAAATTCAAGAACACAACACCGCAGCATGTCTTCAAGTATCTGTATTACTCTCTTTGACTGAGCATCGGTTTGTGGATGGAAAGCAGTACTAAAATTCAACTTTGTACCTAAAGCTTATTGTAGCTTTTTCCAGAACCGCGATGTGAATCTCAGATCCCTATCCAAAATAATCGACAAAGGTACTCCATGAAGTCTCACAATTTCAGAAACATTCAACTCTGCTAGCTTGTAATGCCCTGAATTTTGGGCCTAGAAGAAATGGGCTTTGTGTATCGGAGGAATTGAAATTTAGTTGTGCAAGTGAATGACACAACTATGTATCTGCTTCAGTGGTTAAGTATTCTGGGAAGTGAAGTCTTAGGTTGAAGCCTTGGCTCTTGAAAAATTTTGGTTTTTAAGGGATGAACCATAGCTCTGGCATGTAGGCTTTATAAGTAATTGTGGATTATTTATGACACAGAAAGAGCCTGTGGTTGGAGTGGCAATGTGGCATGTTGTGTAACTATGAGGTTTGAGGTTCAAGTCTTAGGATGCACAATGGAGTATTTATTTTTCTATTTGAGCTGTGTAAGTAGTGGATTTGGACTGAGACTCTGAGGTTGAATTGGTCATGAGAGTTTGAATGGGAGGTTGGAGTGATTTATGGAGTGTATCATGGAGATATATTAGGAGAAAATTAAGGAGTGAGTTATGGAGAGATTTAAGAAGGAAAATATGGGATTTTATGTGGGTTATTGTTATCTAGTGTTCAAAGAATTCGGTTCCCATTCTTTTCACAAAAAAAATTATAGACGATAGTTTTCCTCTACTTCTCAAGTCTACCATTTTGTTCTTTGCCGATTTTTGCTAGATGGTTTTTTGCAATTTCTTTCGGTTCCCTTTTTGTTTTGTTCTTTTCTACGGCAACATTTGCACCCTCCTTCTCCCTTGCCTATTTTTCATTGTCTTCTTTTGTTTCTACCAACTACCTGTTGAACTTTCTTTTTCTTTCTTCTCACAGCTTTGGATTTTCCTTATAAGTCATTCCTTCCTTAACCCTTGGTTTTCGTTGTCGAAACTTGCCACTTTTTTTTTGGATTCTTGCTTTATTGGTAAGTGTCGCAACTGTGAATTATCCTTTTCGTTTATGGATTTTTGGTGAATCGATTAATTGTTCTATTTGCGAAGGTTAGGGGTTGGAACGACTCGGTTAGCGTTGGAGTAGTGCGACTCTACTGTTACGCGATTGGTAGGTAAAGTGGCTATAATTTGGTGATGTTAAAGGAAAGTTTTTTCTTTTTCCCTTGGATATGAAATATGAACTGATGTTGGTATTGGATCTTTACAGAATTGTCCGCAGCAAATCGCACCAGGTGTGTGTCATTCTGTATTTGATAATCGGTCAAAAGCCGAAAGAGTGTGTGAAGCCACACACGTTGATTTGACCATAGGTCGGAAAATGCTGAAATGCCAAAATGCCGAAATACCGAGAAGTCAAAAAGTCGAAAGGAGGGGCTTAGAGCGTGCGATCGCATGCATGGTAAACCGAGCCCACGAAACGTAGGTGTACGGCGAAAAAAGGCCGCCATGAACGAATTCATGGGCTTAGGCCATAATGGGCAAAATGGGCCCGCTTCTATAAATCTGACTATTAGGTGGAAAATAGTGGGGCTTGTCATGTCGCGCACATGGCATAGGCCATTATGGGCCTCAATGGGCTGAAGTGGGCTGTATGGGCCGAATGAGCTCGTGGGCCCCGCACAGATAAAATCCTTGATGAGTGACAAACCTTGGACTGGGCTGTGTAGTATGCATAGCCGTGGCTAATCCTGGGCTAATTGGGCCGCACGAGCGTGTGGGCCTATTTGGGCCGAATAATGGGCTTTAGGCCCATTTTAACTGATAGGACCATTTGGGTTGTAAAAGTCACTCGGGGAGACTGTAAACCTTTGGATGGGCTGATAAGCATGTTTAGGCCAAGCTGTTTAGATTACCGAAATACCCCTTATTTGTAAAATTACCAAAATACCCCTATTTTGTAAAATTACCGAAATACCCCCAATTTGTGGAATTATTAAAATACCCCTGGTTTGTAAAATTATTGAAATATCCTCGGTTTGTAAAATTACTGAAATACCCCCAATTTATAAAATTACCGAAATACCCTGAGTTTGTAAAATTATCAAAATACCCCCGATTTGTAAAATTATCGAAATACCTTTGTAGTGTAAAATTATCGAAAAACCCCTGTAGGGTAAAATGACTGTTTTGCCCTTGTGGGTAAATGACCGACTTAGACTATGAATTTGGCTGATTTGACTGTGATTGTATGACTGTGTTTTAATTGACTTGACTGTGGTTGTAAAACTGATTTGCTTTTAATATATGTTTAAATGACTGTTAATAAGCATGGCCATTCTGCATACACATGTGATGATTGAGCATGACATACACGACATATTGCATGGAGTTGGGACATTGATACGGAGGAAGTTCCAATAGGATCGCACGAGTCGCATGAGACGACTGTGGAACTAGTATTGATCTGTTAAGGTCGCATGGGTCGCAGGACACGACTATGGACTGATGAACGACTTAGTGCTGCTTAATCTGATTATGGCTTTGTGCCAATCTAAATATGGCTCTGTGCTATGTTGATTATGGCTATGTGCCAACCTAAATATGGCTCTGTGCTATGTTGATTATGGCTTTGTGCAAATCGTATTTACTAGTGGCTATGTGCCTATCATATTTATCGATGACTCTGTGTCGATCATATTTACCCAAGGCTGTGTGTCGATTATATTACCGTCACTGATGGCTGTGTGCTAAACTTATTACAGTTACTGATGTCTTTGTGCCAGTTATAATACCGCTACTGAAAGCTTAAAGCCGAATATGTACTAGCAGCTTTGCTGCGATTTCGGTTAGTGCTGCACCTGGTGCTAACATTGTAAGTGTAGGGATGGCGTGGGTGAGTTATTCCCCACAGGTAGTGCAGGGTTGGATGGAGGAAAGTATATGGTTGGATGGGATAGCATGCATCCATGCATTCACATATTCTGTTTTGTTACTAAGATGGGCTAGGCCCAATTGATTCTGTTATGGGCTGTGACCTAAATGATAATGGAATGGGCTTTGGCCCACTTATGCTCTGAACTGGACTGAACTGTTACTGTTAAAGGACTCTAGCCTAGACTGTTTTTGTTTTTGTATTATGATTGTTACTTTAGTAGGGGGATTACACACTAAGTTTTCGTAAACTCACCCCATTTTTAATTGTACAGGTAGTCCCCAGCGTTAGGTGGATCGGTGCTGCGAGAGAGTTGGAGATGGCCATACGACTGCTCTTACTGCAACGTTAAATTGCTTACTCGTATTTTTGATTTTGGATTTCTAGTTTGTAATAAGACCATTTGTGGGATTTGCTTTTAATTCGGCTTTTGGTTACTCACTTTAAACTGCTAGTCTAAAAAAAGATGAGTTTTCAAACCAATTACTTTTTCCAAAAACATATGTTTTAAACTTCTTTAATTTAAATTAACTTCCGCAACTGTAAGAGATTTTCAACGAAATTAATAACGTTTTTTAAAAGTGATTAAGTTTCCAATGAACCACATTTTGAAATTAAACGAACACAAATTGAGATTTACACAAGTTTTAAATAGTAAGAAGGGTTTTTTAATGAAATTACGGTTTCAAAAAACACTTCAATGTGACACCGCTAGATTCGGCTATAACGTTTAGGCCAGGTTTGGGGTGTTACATAGCTTATCGAGTGAGTAGTTTGTACGTACCAGAATAAAGTGAGTTGATTTTGTTAATCGATCAACTATGACCCATACAACATCTTTCTTTTTCAGTGACAACGACAATCCTGTCACAAAATCCATGGTAATTCGGTCCCATTTCCACTCGGGAACCATTACAGGCTGAAGCAAACTCGAAGGTACTTGGTGCTCGGCTTTCACTTGCTGACAAATTAACCATTTGCAAACAAACTCTGAGATGTCTCTTTTCATACCCGACCACCAATACAATCTCTTCAAGTCATTATACATCTTGGTACTACCTGGATGAATTGACATACAACTACCATGTGCCTCGTAAATAGTTTTCCCAATAAGCTTGTCATTTCTAGGTATACATATCCTTTCCTGGAACATCAAGCAACCATTGGAACCAATCTGAAAATCTGACCCAACACCTGACTCACATTGAGCTCTCTTCGTTTGCAAATCACTATCACTTTTCTGAGCCTCACAGATCTCTTGGAGAAATGTCGGGCGAGCTCTCAACTATGCTAGTATCAAACCATCATCGGAAAAAATCAACTGAGTAGTCATAGCTCTCAAGGAAAATAAGGATTTCCTACTTAAGGCATCGACGACCACGTTCGCCTTGCCTGGGTGATAGTCAATCACCAACTCATAATCTTTTACCAACTCCAGCCACATCCGTTGTCACAAATTCAAATCTTTCTGAGTCATCAAGTACTTTAGACTCTTGTGATCAGTGAATACCTAACACTTCTCACCGTACAAGTGATGTCTCCAAATCTTTAAAGCAAACACAATGGCAGCTAGCCCTAGATCATGTGTCGGATAATTTTTCTCGTGTGGTTTCAATTGCCTCGAAGCATAAGCTATCACTTTGCCTTCTTGCAGAAGCACAAAACCTAATCGATTTAAGGATGCACCACTATAAACCACAAATTCTTTTCTCGACTCGGGTTGCACTAATACCGGAGCCTCAGTCAACAATGCTTTAATTTCTCAAAACTCTGTTGGCACTTTTCTGACCATTCAAACTTGACGTCTTTTTGCAAGAATTTTGTCATCGGAGAGGCGATCATGGAAAATCCCTTAACGAACCTTCGGTAATAGCTGGCTAAGCCCAAAAAGCTTTTAACCTCGGGCATATTTCTCGGCAATTTCCAATCAACAATGGCTGAGATCTTACTCGGATCAACTCAGATCCCATGACCTGATATAATATGCCCAAAAAAATTGACTTCTCTCAGGCAAAACTCACTTTTGCTAAAATTAGCATACAACTGCTTATCTCTCAAATTTTGCAAAACAGTTTTTAAGTGGTCGGCATGTTCAGATTCATCATGAGAATAAATCAAGATATTATCAATAAACTCTGCAAAAAATTTATCCAAATAAGGTCAGAAAATTTGGTTCATTAAGCCCATGAAAATTGCAGGAGCATTCGTTAAACCATTAGGCACTACAAATTCATAGTGACCATACCTCGTTCGAAATGCAGTTTTCGGCACATCCGAGTCTTTAACTCTCAATTGATAGTAACTAGACCTTAAGTCTATCTTGGAGAATATTGTGGCTCCCTTCAATTGGTCAAATAAATCATCTATCCTTGGCAAAGGGAACTTATTATTTATCGTTACCTTGTTGAATTGTCGATAGTTAATGCATAGTCTCATCGAACCATCTTTCTTCTTTGCAAATAAAACTGGTGCACCCTACTGTGAATAACTAGGTCTCGCGAAACCTTTATCCGTCAACTCTTGCAGTTGGGTTTTCAACTCCTTTAGCTCAATTGGAGCAATCCTATACGGAGCAATAGAAATGGGTGCTATATCCGGAACTAGATCAATACCAAATTCTACTTCTCTCATTGGAGGCAATCCAGACAATTCTTTAGGAAAAACGCGGATACTCACAAACTACTAGTACAGACTCAATCTTTAACTCTGACCCTTTTGTATTCAACAAAAAAGCAAGATAAGCTTCGTAACCCTTCTTTACACACTTTTGAGCGGTCATAGAAGAAATCGCTACAGGCGAGCTATTTGAATCATCTGATTCAACCTAGAGAATATCACCATTTTCACATTTCAATTCAATAAATTTTCTCCCACAATTTACTACTACATCATGAACAGTTAACCAATCCATACCAAGAATTACGTCAAACTCATCAAACGGCAATAGCATAAGGTTAGCCGAAAAACAGTGACCTATAATCATCAAAGGCCAATTCTTACATACTTTATCAACTAACGCACATTTGCCTAATGGGTTTGACACTTTTATTAAAAATTCCGTAGATTCGACAAGCATAATCATACTAGACACCAATTTCATACAAATATAGGAATGGGTAGATCCCGGACCAATCAAAGCAATAACAGTAGCATCATAGATAGAAAATGTACCCGTAATCACATCCGGAGATGAACCCTCTTTACGTGCATGAATGGCGTATGTCCTCATAGGAGCTTTGTCCTCAGGTCTCACAGTAGACTCTTTAGAGGCATTCTTACTGCTTGCTCCACTACCCAAATTTTTCTGCAGTCTACCTCGACTAGCAGTCTTACTCAATCTTGCACTTTGGTATCTCTCCTTTTTTGCCATCTCGAGGTACTTTCTAATAAAGTGGTCGGGGGAACCACACTTGAAACAGGTCTTGTCACTCCCTCGACACTCACCGGAGTGACATCTACCACATTGGGGACATTTCGATCTACTCGGTCGAGCATTACTAACACTAGCAATCGAAGTGGTTTGGGTGTTAGTATTCGAATACTGTTCACCTTTATTTCTATTTGAAAACTCAATAGAAACATTTGAATGAGGATGGAAGTCCCCAGAATTCTTCGATGTGGACTGAAATAACTTGCCCTTAGATCCTTTCTTTAAATCCCTAGCCTCAGAATCGACCTTTCTCTTCTCTTTGGCCAATTCCTCGGCCTTACAAGCTCTTTCAATGAGTATAACGAACTCCTTCAGCTCAAGCATACCAACAAACATTCAAATGTCTTCATTTAATCCGTCCTCAAACCTCTTGCGCATAATGGCTTCGATCGACACATATTTTCGAGTGTATTTGCTGAGTCTTACAAACTCACGCTATTATTTGGTTACGATCAGTCTACCTTGCTTCAACTCAAGGAACTCTTTTTTTTTCTAATCGACAAATCTCTGACTGATATACTTTTTCCGAAACTCCTCTTGGAAAAATTCCCACGTTACTCTCTCTCTTGGTACAAACAAGACAAATGTCTTCCACTAGTGGTAAGCCAAATCTCTAAGTAGTGATACCACACATTTCATGCATTTTTCGGTGTGCATGACAATTCCTCAAAAACCCGGATGGTGTTTTCGAGCCAAAACTCTGCTCGCTCTGGGTCATCATCAATGCTAGCTCAGAACTCTTCAGCTCCTTGCTTTCCAATTTCATCCACCGGAGGTCTATTTAGTCTCATAAAATCCATGTCTTGGGGTGCTACAGGAACAAGTCGAGGGATATGTGGTGGAGAAGGGGGTTGAGCATTCAGGTTCATCCAAACGAACTTTGTGTACCAAGCGTCCATCATGTGGAGAAAGGCTTCCCGAGCCCTTTCTCCTCCTCCCTGACTAACTGTGGGAGGTCTAATATCTTACGGTAGTGTCCCTTCAGCGGGAGCAGGCGTGTTACCTTCTACGTCGTTGGCTTCAGCTCGAGTGGGATCCATTACTATATAAAAACATAATTAAAAGATCAGGAGTCATCACACTATCACAACATATTTATGGCATGTATAGCTAGACTCAGACACACGCTAAGTTAGTTTGAGAATCGACTAAACTATAGCTCTGATACCACTAAATGTAACACTGATTACCAGTACTAAAATCTAAAATAGGGTATGAGGCATTACTGTACTTGAACGCAATCGAACACACAAGAATCAAACCGTAAAATTTTATTCCAAATAATGTCATTCAAACATATACTTAACATCCCTTATACAGGCCTATGATGTAACACCCCTAACCCGAATCCGATCGCCTGATTTAGGCTAAAAAGGTATTACCGAGCTAAACATTAAATTTCTCATCCACATTAACTAACATAAACAAAGATCAAGCTGAATACATATTGATCTTTGTGTTATATATATGTTATTTTCATATGGCCAAAATATTTACAATTACAAAACATAGTTATCTTCAGCCTAACCTATACATGCCATATCAGGACAAAAATAAAACTGTACCAAAAAGATCGATAGTAGGATGAATTGCTGACGATCTCCGAGTCAGTGGCCAAAATCAACAATCTATAAAATAAAGAAATAAGGAACAGAGTAAGCTTTCGAGGTTTAGTAAGTTTTAAACATTTCAAACAATTAAAACTTGTCATTTAAATCGAACATTAAGTATCACAGAACAAGTATTCTAATTATATATTACTTGGCCGAATATACACAAGTACACTAATTATAAAGCCTATTGGTCAAACATATATATATATATGAGTACACAAGAAATTTTTAGCACATATTTAACTATAGTATATGGCTCATACAATTACTTTAAGTCACATACTTCCATATAATGACATACATTGACCAAATAGGTCATTCTCTGATTCTTAAATACCGTATTCATCCATACGTATATATATCATCCTTTGATACTAATAATTCACTTTAAAATCATTTCACATATGAGTACATAATACGTACCTTAACATGTTAAATATATAGTACTTACTCGACGGTGGTTTTCCGCGGATATTCAATGTCGTAATCTTACTTAATTTATCGGCATCAATCCTATCAAGTCTTAAAACTTGAAACAAATTTCTAGCACCAGCCTGCGGGAATTTAAACCCGGTATAATACCAGCTCGTAGCCTGCGGGTCTCTAGCCCGGATAGCATTCTAGCACAAAGCCTGCGGGTCTTTAAGCCTGGATAACATTCCAGCATATAGCCTGCGGGTCTTTAAGCCCGGATACAATTCCTCAAGTATCATGCATATTTAATCATATATTAACACATCTCATTGAACATGTCACATTAGTAGTCATTTGCTACATACGAATATAAGCTCCATATACATTTCATTAATTAAGCTTAACCCGTATTGACCATTCGACTATAGTTCATATACTTAGATTATTTATCACACAACTTAACTCAAGTAGAATCAAAAGGTCACAATTCATCTAATATACACATATCAAGGCATCATAAATTTTTATACTAAAGGCGACTACTCAAAACTTACCTCGGTTATCGTCGAACGATTACAACGGCTATTTGATTACTTTCTCTTTTCCCTTATCTGAGTTTGCCCCTCTATGCTCTTGAGCTTTAAATTGAGATAACCATGGTCGAATGCCTTGGCCTTTTCTTCAATATTTTTCTTTCTCAATTTCGGCAATGAAGAAAGAAAGATGAACACCCATTATTTTATCATCGTTTTCTTATTTTACTAATTATTTTATTTCAAAATAATGCCATTACTTATTATAATACTTAAATAAAACATATATTATCCATCGACCATCATTATGGCCGGCCACTATATTAAAAGTGGTCCATTTGACATGCAAGTCCCCCATGCGACCAACCCAACTCGTTCGGATATTTCATAAGGCCCAATGAACCTCGGACTCAATTTTCCCTTCTGGCCAAATTTGAGCACCTTTTTCCAAGGTGAAACTTTAAGAAACACTTTGTCTCTGACCTGATATTCAATGTCTTTTCATTTTAAATCCGCATACGACTTCTGACGATCTGAAGCTACTTTCATACTTTCACGGATCACTTTTACTTTCTGCTGAACATCTTTAATCAAATCAACCCCGAAGATTTTACTTTCACAAAGCTCGGTCCAAAACAACGGTGTACGACATTTACGACCGTACAAAGCCTCGTAAGGTGCCATCTTAATGTTTGATTGAAAACTATTATTGTAAGCGAATTCAATCAAAGGCAAATATTGTTCCCATGAACCACTAAACTGAAGGATGCAACATCTCAACATATCCTCGAGTATCTAAATTATCTGCTCGGATTGACCATCAGTCTGAGGATGAAAAGCGGTGCTAAAATGCAACTTGGTACCTAATGCTTCTTGCAATTTCTTCTAAAATCGCAATGTGAATCTCGGATCTCTATCCGACACAATAGAAATAGGTACCCCATGTAACCTTACAATCTGAGAAACATACAACTCGGCTAGCTTTTCAAGTGAATAATCCGTATGTACGGGAATAAAATGAGCCGACTTTGTCAATCTATCAATAACAACCCAGATCGCATCTTTCTTGCTTGACGATAATGGCAACTCGGATACAAAATCCATCGTGACTCGATCCCATTTCCATTCAGGTATCATGATCGGCTGAAGTAATCCTGAAGGCACTTGATGTTCCGCTTTCACTTGTTGACATATCAAACACTTCGAAACAAAGTCAGAAATGTCTCGTTTCATACCAGGCCACCAAAACTGACGTTTCAGATCGTTGTACATTTTCGTACTACCCAGGTGGACTGACATTCGGCTACTATGAGCCTCGCTCAAAATTACTGAAATAAGTTTTTAATTTCTTGTAACACACAATCGACTCCTGAACTTCAAACAATCGTTGTCGTCAATTTGAAACTCTGATTCCATCTTTGAGACACAATTAGCTCGTTTAGCCACCAATTCATCGTCGACTTTCTGAGATTCACGCATTTGATGAATCAATAATGGTTTGGCTTTTAATTCTGCTACTAACACATTATTGGATGAAATAGACAGGTGTACATTCATCGCTCACAAAGTAAACAGTGACTTGTGACTTAAAGGATCGGCAACCACGTTAGCCTTTCCCGGGTGATAGTCAATGACGAGCTCATAATCTTTCAACAACTCAAGCCAACGTCTTTGTCGCAGATTCAAATATCTTTGAGTCATCAAATATTTGAGACTTTTGTGATCCGAATATACATGACACTTCTCTCCAAACAAGTAATGTCGCCATATTTTCAAAGCGAATACGATGGCAGCTAATTCGAGATCATGGGTCGGATAGTTTTTCTCATGTGACTTCAATTGCCTCGATGCGTAAGCTACAACTCGACCCTCTTGCATCAATACACAACCCAGCCCAAGTAAGGACACATCACTGTAAATGACAAACTCTCTACCGGATTCGGGCTGCACTAACACAGGAGCTTCAGTCAGATAAGTTTTCAATTGATCGAAACTTTTCTGACATTTTTCTGACCAATCAAACTTAACATCTTTCTGAAGTAGTTTCGTCATTGGTGTGGCTATCATCGAGAAACCCTTTACAAACCGTCTGTAGTAACCGGCAAGTCCCAAAAAGCTCCGAACTTCAGTAACATTTCTCGGAGGCTTCCAATCAAGTATGGCTAAATTTTTGCTCGGATCAACTCGAATACCGGATGAAGATACCACATGCCCCAAAAAACTAACTTCTCTTAACTAGAATTCACATTTACTGAATTTCGCGTATAACTGCTTGTCTCGTAAAATCTGTAATACCAATCTCAGGAGCTCGGCATGTTCAGTTTCATCGCGTGAATAAATCAATATGTCATCTATAAACACAACTACAAACCGGTCCAAATACTGTCTGAAAATTTGATTCATCAAATCCATAAATACCGCAGGGGCATTAGTGAGCCCAAACGGCATCACTAAGAACTCAAGTGACCGTATCTCATTTTGAAAGCAGTTTTAGGTATACCTGAGTCTCGAACTCACAACTGATAATAACCCGATCTCAAATCTATCTTTGAAAACATTGAGGCTCCCTTCAGCTGATCAAACAAATCATCAATACGCGGTAACGGATATTTGTTCTTTATTGTCACTTTATTTAATTGACGATAGTCGATGCACATTCTCATGGTTCCGTCTTTCTTTTTCACAAACAATACTGGTGCACCCCAAGGTGAGAAACTCGGTCGAGCAAAACCTCTATCCGTCAACTCTTGCAACTGAGTTTTGAATTCCTTCAATTCCGTTGGTGCCATACGGTACGGAGCTATCGAAATTGGTGTAGTCCCAGGTACAAGTTCAATGCCAAACTCTACCTCCCGAACAGCTGGTAACCCCGGTAATTCCTCGGGAAAAACATTCGGATACTCACAAACCACTGGTACTGATTCAAGCTTCTTTTCTAATTCTTTACTATCAAGTACGTACGCAAGATATGCTTCACACCCCCTTTTTACATATTTCTGAGCCAACATCGAGGATATCATTGCGGGTAACCCGTTTACGCCAGCAGACTCAACTCGTATTATTTCATCATACCAATCCATACCGAGAATAACATCAAATTCATCAAACGGTAAAAGCATCAAATCAGCTGGAAAATAGGAACCTCAGATTATTAGGGGACATTTCCTGCACACTTTGTCAACTAGCACATATCGACCCAAGGGATTTGATACTCGAATCACAAACTCAGTAGACTCAACAGGTAGAGTCTTACTAGATGCTAAAGTCTCACATACATATGAATGAGTAGAACCAGGATCAATCAATGCAATCACAATAGTATCAAAGAGAGTGAAAGTACCAGTAATAACATCAGGTGAAGAAGCATCCTCGCGTACGCGTATAGTATAATCTCTAGCAGGAGCACGAGCCTCAGATCTAGTCGTAGCATCTCTAGACCCTCTCTGACCACCACTAGCATTTCCCGTATTCCTAGAGGGTTTACCTCGAGTTGTAGTAGTACCCGGTTTACCACTCTGATTCACATTCTGTTCAGACAATCTCGGGCAGTCCTTGATAAAGTGGTTGGCTGATCCACACTTATAATAGGAGAGGTCATGAAATCTACAACGCCCCGAATGCCATTTCCCATAATACTTGCACTCGGTCGACGATCGTTTCCAACACTGGCAACCGAAGTGGCTCGCGTACTCACAGGGGGTCGATCACGGTCTTGTCTGGAAAAGCCCGAAGTGTTCTTAGATCGGTCTGGATCATCTTGAAATTTCTTCAGTGACTACTGAAAAGGCTTTCCCAAAGATCTTTTATGGAACTCTCTAGCTCCATCTTCAGCTTTTCTTTTCTCTTTACTGAGCTCTTCGGCTTTGCAAGCTCGCTCGAAAAGTACTACAAACTCTCTGATTTCAAGAATGCCAACAAACAGTTTTATATCTTCGTTCAATCCATCTTCGAAACGTTTACACATTATAGCTTCTGAAGAAACACATTCTCGAGCATACCGACTATGTCTCACAAATTTTCGTTCATAATCAGTAATTGACATGGAACCCTGTTTAAGTTCAAGAAATTCCTTCCGTTTCTGATCGATGAATATCTGGCTGATATACTTTTTCCGGAACTCAGTTTGGAAGAACTCCCAAGTAGTAAGCAGAATCACGTAGCAAAGATATAGTACATTTTACGCATTCATCGGGTGTGCAAGACTCTCTCTCTGGGCACAACAGAAATCAGCGTATTCCACCAATAGTAGGCAAAATCACGTAGCAAAGATATAGCACATTTTACGCATTCATCGGGTGTGCAAGACAGTTCGTCAAACACTCAGATAGTATTGTCCAACCAAAATTCGGCTTGCTCAGCATCATCACTATCTGTAGCCTTAAATTCAGTAGCCCCGTGCTTTCGGATTCTGTCAACCGGGGGCTTATTCAACCTCATCTGATCAATTATCGGAGGTATTGTAGGTGCAGGCGGTGTATTATTTGGGAGTGGGGGTTGCGGAATAGCCGTATTAGTTCGAATGTATTGGTTGAACCAATCATTCATCACACTATAAAAAGCCTGTCTGCCTCATTGTTCTGATTGCTTGCGATAGGTTGAGAGTCCATCGGTGCTGTCTCATGCGCGGGAGCAGGCGCTACACTCTCTACATCATCAGCTACCACTCGATTGGGATCGGGATCCATTACTAAACGAAAACACATTTTTTTAACTGTCAGAATTCATCACACTATCGTATTAATACTATATGGCATATATAGCTAGACTCAAACACTCTACATTAGTCCTAGAATCGACTAAACCGTAGCTCTGATACCAATAAAACGTAACACCCCTAACCCGAATCCAATCGCCGGATTTAGGCTAAATAGGTATTACCGAGCTAAATATTAAATTTCTCATCCACATTAACTAACATAAACAGAGATCGAGTTGAATACATATTGATCTTTGTGTTATATATATGCTATTTTCATATGGCCAAAATATTTACAATTACAAAACATAGTTATCTTCAGCCTAACCTATACATGGCATATCAGCACAAAATAAAACTGTACCAAAAAGATCGATAGTAGGATGAATTGCTGACGATCCCCGAGTCGGTGGCCAAAATCAACAATCTGTAAAATAGAGAAATAAGGAACAGAGTAAGCTTTCGAGGTTTAGTAAGTTTTAAGCATTTCAAACAATTAAAACTTGTCATTTAAATCGAACATTAAGTATCACAGAACTCGTATTCTAATTATATATTACTTGGCCGAATATACACAAGTACACTAATTATAAAACCTATTGGTCAAATATATATATATATGAGTACACAAGAAATTTTCAGCACATATTTAACTATAGTATATGGCTCATACAATTACTTTAAGTCACATACTTTCATATAAAGACATACATTGACCAAATAGGTCATTCTCTTATTCTTAAATACTGTATTCATCCATACGTATATATATATCATTCTTTGATACTAATAATTCACTTTAAAATCATTTCACATATGAGTACATAATACGTACCTTAACATGTTAAATATATAGTACTTACTCGACGGTGGTTTTCCGCGGATATTCAATGTCGTAATCTTACTTAATTTACCGGCATCAATCCTGTCAAGTCTTAAAACTTGAAACAAATTTCTAGCACCAGCCTGCGGGAATTTAAACCCGGTATAATACCAACTCGTGGCCTGCGGGTCTCTAGCCCGGATAGCATTCTAACACGAAGCTTGCGGGTCTTTAAGCCCGGATAACATTCCAGCACATAGCTTGCGGGTCTTTAAGCCCGGATAACATTCCAGCATATAGCCTGCGGGTCTTTAAGCCCGGATACAATTCCTCAAGTATCATGCATATTTAATCATATATTAGCACATCTCATTGAAAATGTCATATTAGTAGTCATTTGCTACATGCGAATATAAGCTCCATATACATTTCATTAATTAAGCTTAACCCGTATTGACCATTCGACTATAGTTCATATACTTAGATTATTTATCACACAACTTAACTCAAGTAGAATCAAAAGGTCACAATTCATCTAATATACACATATCAAGGCATCATAAATTTTTATACTAAAGGCGAATACTCAAAACTTACCTCGGTTATCATCGAACGATTACAACGGCTATTTGATTACTTTCTCTTTTCCCTTATCTGAGTTTGCCCCTCTATGCTCTTAAGCTTTAAATTGAGATAACCATGGCCGAATGCCTTGGCTTCTTCTTCAATATTTTTCTTTCTCAATTTCGGCAATGAAGAAAGAAAGATTAACACCCATTATTTTATCATCGTTTTCTTATTTTACTAATTATTTTTATTTCAAAATAATGCCATTACTTATTATAATACTTAAATAAAACATATATTATCCATCGACCATCATTATGGCCGACCACTATATTAAAAGTGGTCCATTTGACATGCAGGTCCCCCATGTCAATAGTTCATGCATTATTTGGCACTTTAAAATTTACCTATCACATTTTCAAATCTTATCACATGAGTCCTATCTTATAAATTTCACATACAACTGACAAAATCAAAGCATGAAACTTTCACACTTGCATTTACACATATAATAAACATAGAATATAACAGTTAATTATTTTTATGACTCGATTTTGTGGTCCCGAAACCACTTTTCGACTAGGGTCAAATTAGGGCTGTCACATATGAGGCCTAAAACATGCATCATAAAAGACTTGGGACTAAACTGGGAACTTCCATAGTTTTACAACACTTAAAAAAATTTTCATGTTTTAGGGAGTCGCACGCCCATGTGGGTAGACTGTGTGGTCACACACGCCCATGTGGCTTGGGACACGCCTTTGTCCTTAGCCTGTGTAACTCTCTGAGTATGGCATCATCAACCAATAAGTTCAGAAGGCTAAGGCACATGCCCGTCTCCTTAGGCCGTGTAGAAAATTAAATTCCAAAATCAGGTGCAGACTTCACGTGGCCTGGGCACACACCTATTTTCTGAGGCCGTGTCTCTCACACGACTGAGACACACTGCCGTGTCTCTTCTCGTGTGTTTACTATTGGACATTCTGTTTTGCATTGATTAGGGTGTAGGGGACACACGGCCAGATCATACACCCATAGGGCAAGTCGTGTGTCACACACGGTCTAGACATACACCCGTGTGTCTACCCGTGTGGGAAACTTTAAGCCTATTTTCCAAGCCAATTACCACCTTTTTTTGTACAAACACATATATGGCTTCAATGATACCTTAACATTCATAAACATAGATTATGCATGACAATTTCCCATCACATCATACCTGTTTAAGACTCCCTAATATGACAAATCAAATCTTACCAACACGCATATACAAATAAGTAATATTTCTTAGAAATGCATTTTCATACTATCTTATACACACACACACGACATTCATCAACATTCAATCATCAATAACCATAACCCATATCATAGTAAAATTGGCACATACATACATGGATGAATAGGTTTACAACCCAATAATCATTATGATGCCATTTCTCATGGCCATACATAAAATGAATCAACTATCATTATAAGCCAACACATTTGGCTAGACAAATATGACATATAACAAAAAGACCAAGTCCCTATACATGCCATACTCAAAATGTCGAGACTAACTATACCCAATTAATCCAATCGATAGTGTGAACGTGTCTCCGACACCCTTTTGATCCCTGAGCTAGCTTGACGATACTATAAGAAAATGGAATAGAAGGGGGGTAAGCATAAAGCTTAGTAAGCTTGCATGTACTTAATAAGCAATAATAATATGCATTATTGTACACATACATAACGTAACCTGACTCATCTCATTTTTAGTAATCATTGTAGTCATATCCTATCTCATTCAATTTACATAATGTTCAATAGAACTAGAGATCGTAATTTCTTTAATAGAACTCGAAATAATAATTTCTTTATTCTCATCTTACCAAAGTTTCATCATTTTATTATCTCAATAACACAAGCTTGGCATACATACGTGTACCCTTTTAACATATTCATACCTTGTCATTTCTTTAAAAAATCCTTGGATTACTCGTTGAACCACTTGGAATACTAGGGACACTCGGAATTACCATACATAATTAGATGCCAATGCCATGTACCAGACATGGTCTTACATGGGATCTCACATCGATGCCATATCCCATATATGGTCTTATACGAAATCTCACTTTGATGTCATGTCCTAGACATGGTCTTATACTAAATCTCATATCAACGCCATATCCCAGATATTGTCTTACATGATCACATAACGATTTCGATGCCATATCCCAGATATGCCATATCCTAAGGTTCAATCGCCTTTCATCACCTCAATTTTTTGTCAAACAACATCAATAATATTCATAAGGACAATTATACAATTCATGGAACATTAAGTGTTAAGTACATAATAAAATGCTATATCAATTTCACACAAGCTCACCTCAGTAAAAAAAATATGGACAATCAATTCAACTTTCCAAGATTTTGCTTTTTCCGCAGTCTAGGCCCGGACTCAATTTTTCTAGATCTATAATAGAAAATTTCACTTATTTAGTAACCACACCATTCAAAATAGACCATAAATCATATTTTAGCAAAATTATAGTTGTGCCCCCAAACTTTTACATAATTACAATTTTTCCCCTAGCTTGTAAAATGAAATGTGTCCATTTTTGTAACACTCCTATCCCGTAACCGTTGCCGGAATAGGACGAGACGTTACGAAAAATTAGGAATCGAATCAGAACAGTAAAATTTTGAACCTTTTTTTAAATAAAAGATCATTTATTTATATAACTAATAGACACAAACAAGGATCGAATTTAAAACTTATAAAAGTAAACTTCCATAAGATGCCATATTCGTATGGCTTATATACAATAGTCAAAATATCATTCTATTTATAGTATATCCTATACATGCCATAAGCTAAGTCCAAATCACATGATTACTACAATAGTAGATAGTGTGACGAAGTGCTGACGATCCCCGAGCTAATAGTAAGAGTCAACGATCTACAAAAATAAACAGAGAAACATAACATTCAAAGTAAGCTTTCATAAGCTTAGTAAGTCTTAAGCAATTTAAACAGTTGAACTTAAAAACAAACCAAATGTTTGAAAGCACATAACACTTTCTGAGTACAATACTATTTGGCTGATTATGCACAAACACATATCATTTTACTCCGTTTATACTCAAACTCATATAAACATAGTATTTACAAGCTTCCGGATTAACTTTAATTCTTTCAAATTTCACTAGTGTATCGTTTCTTACCCACACTTACTTTCAACATTCATAGATAAATAGCATATCGAAAACTATCTTGTAACTTTGCATAATAACTGAATGCACACATATACAAATATACATATGAATTTACAACATCTTTTCATATGCTTCTCATTACACATTCTTAATTCCCGTCAGATCAATCTGACATATAATATATATATCACATACCTGAATCACTTAATGTGTAATATGAGTTCAAAATTTATCATCTTAGCATAGGATCTCGTAGTCATATACTTTATCAAATTCACTAACACTTGGCCTGCGAGGTATAAAACCCAAACATAACACCAGAACGAAGCTTACGGGACTTTAAACTCAGATATAATACCAGCACTAGGCCTGCGGGATTTAACCCAGATATATTACCAGCACGAAGCCTGCGGAATTTAACCTGGATATAATTCCAGCATATAGCCTGCGGGTCTTTAAGCCCGGATACACATCAAATATCATGCATATTTAATCATATATTAACATATCTCATTCAACATATCACATTAGTAGTCATTTGCTACATTCGGATATAAGCTCCATATGAACACCATCATTTACATTTCGGTTCAAAAGTCATACATAAATATCACATATCCATTTCACCATTCAAAGTTAACCCATAGTGACCATTCGACTATAAGTCATATACATAAATTATTTATCGCACAACTAATTCAAGTAGAACCAAAAGGTCACAATTCACCTAATATATACATATTGCTCACCGATTCATACACAACCTTTCAAATTAGCAATTATAAGTTGGTTCCGCACATAGCCCATCCTTATCAATAATTTACGATGATTTTACCCTTACTCACATATATGACATAGGCATTTTTACCTATGCTTCTCAATTCACATTCATGATTCAATTCCAATCGATTTAACATGCATAAGTACATATCGCATACCTGACCAACTTAATGTATTGAACAAAATCATTGTCGATTTAACACAAAGTCTCATAGTTGAACATAAACATGAAACCATTTCTTATATGTTCGATTCACATCAATCATCAAATTCATTTAATTCACATATACTTAATTAGGTTATTCGTACCTGAATAATTTACTTTACGGAACGAATCTACATATCGTATTAGCCCATAGTCTTAAAGCACCACACTTTTAATAGTTTACCTCATCGAAGTTCACATTTAATCACTTTAGTGCCAAGCCATATTTGGCTACCACAAAGGACTAATAATAATAATTTTATACACATCATGGTTTCCTTTAGATATTTAATAATCACAAATCGTGATATCTCTACCAACACATATACGACATAGTTTACTCATTGTAACACTCATTGAGTGCATCAAATTTCCAAATCCAATTCAACTTAAGCATAATAGCCATAATCGGGTTATAGCCTTAAATCATTACATATTCGGCACATTAACTAAATAAAATTTACATTCTCTTTGCCATATTAATTTAACTCTTAGGAACATAAAAAGGAATCAAGCTTAAACACTTAAGAACTTACTACGAATGTTGCCGAACGATTACAACGGCTATTCGATTACTTTCTCTTTTCCCTTATCTGAATTTGTCCCTCTATGGTCTTGAGCTTAAATTCAAAGATTTTAAACTAGTCATTATTCGACTATTCAAGCATCACTTTATAAATATAATATATATATTCGACTTTCACACTTACTGATCATAGTAAGCTTATAAGAAATCAATAAGCAACTCATTAACAAATTTTTGTCAATGTTTACCACATAATCATAATTTCACTGCAAGCTGTCTTCCTGAACAACAGTCACTAAATCATTTATAACTAGAGCTACGAAACTCCAAATCAATTGCCATAAAATTTCCCTGAAAATAGACTCATATATATTTTATCCATAAAATTTTAAGAATTTTTAGTTTGGCCAATCAATACCAGAATTTTCTTAAAGTTTCCCCCTGTTTCACTGTTTGACTACTCTGACCACCCTTTATTACGAATCAAATTTCTAATTGTACAGAAGTCAAAATATGTTCTCATTGATTTCATTTGAAACTAGACTCATTAAGCTTTAAGTACATAGTTTATTCATCTTCTAACTCCACTCTCACAATTTATGGTGATTTTCCAAAATCACATTACAGCTGCTGTCCCAAGCAGATTTATTACAATTTATGCACATGTGGCTAAAACAAATTGAACCATTTTGAACACAAATATCAACTAAAAATACAACCATTTCCATATGTATATTTTTACTCATGCAAAGACCATAACCGAATCAACCATAGATACCACCCAAATCATCAATTATTTTTAACGCACATAACACATAAGATTAACTAAAACTTCATTCACTTATAAGATATTAACCCTAATGAGCTCATAGCATGATCATACATAACCGAATTCAAGTAGAGAAATAACCACAACCAAAACACAACTAAAACCAACTTAAGAATTTAGCCATTTTCTCATGGCTTGTATATACATTCATTCCCGAAATAACTGACTACAAAACCAACCTATACATTATACCAAACTTACTAGCACACATAATCTTTGACCGAATGTTATTAACCCAAGCCACCCATATTATTCATTAAGACATCTTCAATGACCACAATCAACACCCATAAAACACTTACTAACAATTCAGTTAAAAAAAATTAAACATAACTTCACCTTGCTCAATAATAGTCGATTAAGATTTTTGTCCATTTTAACCGTTTATAGAAATTTTTATTTAGTTCATACTCATCTATAACTATTTCTAATCACATACTACAAAACATCATCAATTTAACATATAGGAACATAACCGAATGCTTCATGTATCACAAACTAAAAAAAATTAATCCATGGGTCACGTTATAAGCATCAAAACAAACTCAACTTCACAAAAATTACAAAAGAATCACATGATATCATACCTTAATCTATACATTCTCCAACCGAATGTCTTAGCTCCCTTTTTCTTTTCTTTTCTTTATGGTTTCAGTAAAATGAAAGAAAGGATCATGTAACTTTGTTTTTATCACCATTTACTATTATAAATTCATTATTTCACAATATAAAAATCATTTTATAATAAAATGCTTATTTCTATATTAATTATATATATATAATTCCCACCAATTAAAATAAAAACAATAGAACCCATGATTACATGCATGTTGGCCGGCAATTTACATTCAAAATTGGTCAATTTGACATGCAAGTCCCCCATAATACTAAAACATAAAATGTTTGGCTACTACACATTTGCCTATCCCATTTTCAAGGTTTCTCAACTAAGTCCTTTCAAGTAAAATTCCCATTCATAAGACTAAATTAAAACATCAAATTTTTCACACATGCACTATCACACATAGAAGTTATGCAAATAAATTTTAAATAAATTTTTGACTCGGTTTTGTGGTCCCGAAACCACATTCCGACTAGGGTCAAATTAGGGCTGTCACAATTTTCTTGGTTACCCAAGCCTAGCCGATTCATATTCCCTCTTATAGCAGCCCACATTTATCATCAAATCACAAGTTTAACACCTATTTTTACATGTTTTACAAACAAGTCCTTTTAGGTGTTTTCATAAAAATCACTTAGAAAAAGATGTTCATCTAACACCAAACTTCCATACTCTTCCATTAGTCATCAAAAAACATGCATGACACACATCGGTAAATTTTTGAACATAAACCCATATAACATCCGGATTAGAGTCTAGTGAAAACAGTGGTTTTGAGACCACAAATCTGAAATAAAAATAATTATTTTATGATTATTTGAAGGTCCATGGTATGATTGCATACTTGTGTGAAATTTTCAATAATAAATTCTATGCCTAAGATGTCCAATTTGACTTTAGGGACTAAATTGAATTAGTTGCAAAACTTGTGTTCTAGAAGCTTTAAGCATGAAATTGCATTGGATTATTAATTAGAGTCCTTAAATAGTAGTTAGAAAAAGTTCTAAAAAATTGGACAAAAATGGGCATGAATAGGAAAAATTTAAAAGAAAGGCCTTAAGGGCATTTTGTCATTTGGTAAATAAAAGAATAAAAAGGGAAAATGAAGTGAAAATCTTGTCCATCTTCTTCAAGCCATAGCCAAATTTTACAAGGGTTCCATAGCTAGGCTTTTCAACTTTTCAAGCTTGATTGTAAGTGCTCCCTAGCCCCATTTTTAATGTTCTCTACATTTTTGAAGTTGCCATCAACAGATCTAGCTATTTCTACCATTATTTTAAACTAGGGTTCATGTATGAAATTTGACCCATGCATGACATGGTTATATTTTGATGTTTAATAGATGAATATGAATGTTTGATGTGTGATAAACATCTTTTGCTAAGTGATTTTTTTGTGAAAACACCTAAAAATGACTTGTTTGTAAAAGTGTAAAAATGAGTAGTAGAAATGTGAAACAAAGGAAAATATGGGCTGATATGAGATGGAAAATGAATCAGCTAGGCTTGGATAACCAAGAAATTGCATGCATTTCATTTTACGAGCTTAGGGACTAAAGCGTAAATAAATGAAATGTTAGGGTAAAAAGGTAATTTTACCTAAGCTTGTGTTATGAGCCAATATGAGTAATGTGTGTATTGAACGAGTTAAATTTTGCATTATAGATCAAGAAAAATGTGATTCGGGTCTTGATTGAGGGAAAAACAAAGTTTACGAGGATTAAACTCATTTCTCTCATTTTATACCGATGTAAGTTCATTTGCAAATAATGCAGCATGTACCATACTTAAAATGCTTTAATATTGCATGTATGGTAAGTACATACATATTTAATATGATGTTGTATTATGTGTTTATTTCCTAAATTGTATCATGAATTATGCTTTGATTACTCCATGATTATGTGATTGGTGTTATAGCATGGAAATTGACGTCACGAGCAAGTTCGACAGAAATGGGGTATCGAAGAATCCTATTTGAACCTTAGGAATAGTTTAGGATACGAGTGACATATCACTAGGAATTATGTAATCTGAACTCATTGAGTTATGTCTGAGTTCATGATATATGTGACATCCAAACTCATTAAGTTGTGGTCTGTGTTCGTGATATGTATGACACATGTTTTGGTGTCTGGGTACTGGTCTCGTATATGCTATTAATGGTGAGGTATTTTGGCATGTGTTGTGGATATCTGATAGCCTACATGAACAGACCTGTAAGTAGCTCGAAAGTGAGCAGCATGTGATCTGAGATATGAAGTAGCAATGGCTACATATGAGGCACTTAGGTGCAAAATTTCGATGTATCCGATAGCATTCTGAGTGTTCAACGAGTGATTCAAGAGAAGTTCAATGAGTAATCTTGACAATTGCATCAAGACAAGAAAGTAAGTTATTATGTGCAAGTGGGCACAGGTATGTACATCGAACTCATGTGAATGACATGAAGTACGATGAGCTCGTGTTAAAAACAGGTGTATATGTATATGAGAAGAATAAATTTATGAGAATTGATAAAATGCAAGATTATGATCATTAGGTGATATATATATGATTATTACTTGTATAAGTTGTATTTTATATGCATGTAAACTTACTAAGCTTTAAAGCTTACCCTCTTCCCTTCTTTTTTCTTATAGTGTCACCAAGTAGCTCGGGGATCGGAGAATGTCGGAGACTCGATCACACTATCAATTGAACATTTGTGTATATCTAGTCTTATCATTTTGAGTATGACATGTATAGGGACTTGGTCTTTTTGTTATGTGTCATATTGATTAGCCAAATGTGTTGGCTTATAATGGTATTATGATTATTTTGTATACGGGCATGTGAGGTGGCTCATACTGATTATTTTGGTTGTAACCCTATTTATTGATGCATGCATGCAAATGCATTTATGCTTTAATATGGTTATGGTTGGTTATGGTTGATGAGTGAGATGGATGGCATGTATGTTTGGTGTATAGAATATGATTAATGTGTATGAAATAAATGTGATACAAAGGTATAACTTGAAAATAGGGTAACAAAAATGATAGAAAAATATGAAATTGGTGTGAAATGCCATATGAAAGCATGATAGTTGAATAGGTGAAATGTTGACATCATCAAGTTACTATTTAAGCATGGTTGTGAATGTTTGAGTATGCAAATGTGCCATGTTTCATGCCATGAAGTGTGTATAAGTATGTAAGTATTTGAGGGTGGCAAATGGCTTGGAAAATAGCTTAAAAATTGTCCACACGGTTAGACACACGACCATGTGTATTGGCTGTGTGTGACACACGGTCTGCCCCATGGGCATGTAATTCGACCGCGTGTCCCCTGCACCCTAATTATGCAAAACAGAATGCCCCATAGTAAACACACGGGCAGAGACATGACCGTGTGTCTCAGCCGTGTAAAGGACATGGCTTTAGGACATCGACGTGTGCCCAGACTGTATGAAGTCTGCACTTAATTTTTGAAATTTAATTCGCCATACGGCTTAAGCACACTGGCGTGTGACTTGGCCGTGTGACCTTATTTGCTTGATGATTTCATAGTAAGAGAGTTACACGGGTTGAGGACACGGGCGTGTCCCAAGCCACACTGGCGTGTGTGACCATACGACCTACCCACACGGGCGTGTGTGACAACACGGCCTACCCACACGGGTGTGTGACTTTCTAAAACAAGAAAATTTTCTAAGTTATCCTGAGGTCTTGAAAGTTCTCGGATTAGTCCCGAACCGCTTCCGATGTATGTTTTGGGCCTCGTAGGCCCTTATAAGGGACAATTCGCATGTTATTGAAATGTTTTAAATTTGGATGAAATTTTATGGCTTGATTTTATGTGAATGTTTATGTTTGAGTTTAGTAATGCCTCGAACCCTATTCCAGCGTCGGATACTCGTAACGGGTGTTACAACCCTAGCTCAAAATAATGGTAGAAATAGTTATATCATGCTTCAAGGATCTCAAAAACATCAAAAACATCAAAAACTAACATCAAAATGACTTACATGTAGGGGGTTTATTGTGCTAAAAATTTTAAGCTTCCATGGAGGATTTTCTTCTTCAATTTTCGGTGGAAACAAGATGGAGAAGAAAGATGACCATTTTTCTTTATTTTATTCATTTAGCTATTGTCATCAAATACCAACCCTACCAACTTTGACTTTTTAACTTTTTGACTTTTCTTCTCCATGTATATCCATTTACACATCTAATGGCCTATTTTTTCATTAAGGACCTCAACTTTTAAGTTCTATAGCTATTTCACACATTTACATAATAACACACAACTTTACCGCTTTACGCGATTTAGTCCTTTTTCACAAATTAAGCATTCAAACGATAAAGTTTCTTAACAAAATTTTTACACAATCATATTATCATGCTGTAGGCCTCAAAATAATAATAGAATAAATTTTATGAACTCAGATTTGAGGTCCCGAAACCACTGTTCTGACTAGGCCCAAAATCGGGATGTTACACCTAGTGCATGTAAGTTAATTTTGACTCGGTTTTTAATGATTTCTATGTTTTTGTGATCGTTGCAGCTTAATCTAGCTAGCCCGTACCTTTAATTTTGAAACTGTTAAAGATTTAACATGTTGCCATTGTTGAATACTTGAGTAATTTGATGGTTGATGATGGATTTTGAATAGTTGTTGATAGTTAAACTAGTTTTGTAAAGTGATTTTTGACAAAAATGTCCAAAAGGGATTAATTTGTGAAATGTGCAAATTGTGTGGTTGAAATGTGAAATAAATGAAAGTTTTGGGCTGCTAGGGACCTATATATAATTCGGCCAAGCATGGGTTTTGTTGAATTGTGTGAATTTTGTGCATTTGTGAAATAGGGACTAAATTGATTAAATGCGAAAGTTTAGGGGCTAATGTGTAAAAATGTCCAAATGTGTATTTTTGGATTAATTGAATGAGTAGATGAATAAATAAGTTGATTTTGAATTCATATAGATCAAGAAAGAAAGAATTCGAATTTAGATCGAGGGAAAAGCAAGGTTATCGAGTAGTCGACCCGATTTGTCAATTCCGAATACGAGTTAAGTTCGTATGTGATTATTACATTATAAATGTATGTTAAATGCTTTAATATTGCATAAATTATTAAAATGAGATTATGGATAATGTATGAATTGTGAAAACGACTCTACGAATGCATTCGATGATAGAAACGAAAAGTGTGAAAGCCTTGGTGAACCCTAAGAATTGTTTTTGATACTATTGAATGTCAGTAAGTGATACGTTGAGTTGGCTTCGGGCCATGATATTAGCACTTCAGTGCGTATTTTACCAATTTGGCTTCGGGCCATGATAATAGTTCTTCGAATAAGTTACTTTAATTTGGCTACGGGCCATGGTATAGGTACTTATCGTATGAGACTCCTGAGTATCTGATTTCTATTCTGAATGGTTTAATGGGTAAACGAATGATGTGGTTGAGAAAGAGGTTAGTACGAGGCGATACAGGTATGTGCATAACCTATTCTAGTATTAAATAGTGAAAGTTTGATGAGTTTGTATTTGATCATGTTTTGAGAGATGAGAAAGGTTTGTAGTTAATGTGTATATGGTTTTGCCATGGGTAATTGGTTGATTTTCATTTATTCGATGAATTAAGTTATTCACATACAAGCTTACTAAGCTATGAAGCTTACTTCATGTTATTTTTCTATGTTTTATAGTGAATCAAGGCTAGCTCGGATCCAGGAGTCATCGGGTGTAACACCCCTCACCCGTATCCAACGTCGAGACAGGGTTCGAGGCGTTAACGGACTTAAACATTCACAACAACACATAACATATTACCAACCATGCATGGCAAACAAGCATATGCACATCACCAATATCAGACATAACATGAATAGCTAGATTTATAAGTGAGAATCATTAGCTCACTAAAGACCAATATATTTGGCCAAATTATAATAACATATGTTATAAAAACTAGGTCCCTATACATGCCACTCGATAATACTAGCATATGTGTTTATACTGTCAAGGTGTTGGCTTGACAGTGTGATGCTGCCTCTGACGATCTCCAACCTCGAGTTAACCTGGCAACACTAAAAGAAATGGAAAGGAGGGGGTAAGCTTTACGCTTAGTAAGCTCGTATGAAAATAATAAGCAATTTACTGACATGCTTTCCATAGTAAAACTAACCCAATTGTACATTTACACATGTTTTGGTTAAGCTACTTTCTTGAGCCACAGTCACTAAATCATTTATATCTAGAGTTATGGAACTCCAAATTAAGATCTATAAAATTTCCCAGAAACTAGACTCATATATCTTTCTACCATAAAATTTTCAGAATTTTTGGTCTATCCAATAAGTACAGTTTATTATTTAAATCTCCCCTATTTTGCTGTTAGATAGCTTCAACCTTTTTTCACTAAAATTTAATTATCTCATAGTACAATACTCAGATAATGTTCCCATCTCTTTCTCCTAAAATTAGACTTTTAAGGATTCTAAGCATGTAAATTATAACCCATAATTATTTTTCTATAATTTTAAAAAAAATTTCCAAGTCAGAACAGGGGATCTCAAATTCATTCTAACACTATCTCACAAAAATTATAATATCACATAATATGTAAATCTTCCCTATGTTTATTTTATATAAAAATATACTCATTAAGATTTAAATCCATAATTTATTTGAAATTTAATTCAACTTACACAATTTTTGGTGAATTTTCAAAGTCACACAACTACTGCTGTCCAACACTGTTTTACTACTAAAATTCACTCTTACATAATTTCACTTAATCCATTTTGTCTTATCGAAGTTCACTCAAATATCGAACATATTGCTCAAAATTTTCTTAAACATATACCTGCACTTATTCATCATATAATCATGTTCACATGTATTTTTACTTAATCAATTTTCCCGTTGAACTCTTCGGAATAATAACTGATACTCAGTTCCTTGCACATATTTTCACACTTGTAGCCAAAGCTACCTGGCACGCATAGTAGCCTGCACTTAGTACTACACATGTGACCAATTATCCGGTACACATAGTAGCCTGCACTTAGTACTACACACGAGACCTAACCATCTGATACACGTAATAGCCTGCACTTAGTACTACACACGTGATCGAAGTTATCGGGTACGCATAGTAGCCTGCACTTAGTACTACACATACGACCAATAATCCGGTACACATAGTAGCCTGCACTTAGTACTACACACGTGACCTCACAATAGATCATTCGTATCGTTTCTATTGCGAAGGCTCAACTGGGAAATTCCTCACTTTCCAACATGTTACAATTTATTCATAGTCCTTTTTCAATTTGCAATTTACAACAAATAATCATTCTATAGGCAGCCACATTTCATATGATAACAAAATATAATAAAATGAAAAGAATCGATAAATTATTTACGTACAAACTTACCTCGGATCTAGAAATGGCAATTTACCATTCTAGTCCATAACCTTGTATTTTCCCGATTTAAGCCTAAATCTCGATTTCCTTGATTATTAAGCTTGGAAGCTTGGCCAAACCCAAACCATGGCTGCTCTTGGTACATTCTGCTGTAGCAAGAAGAAAGGGACACATTTGGGGTTTAAAATTAGTCTTTTAATTCATTTTACCCATAAATGACCAAAATGCCCTTTTTACTATTCTTTCAAATTTTACCCAAACAAGGCCATTTTTGTCCAAAAAGTTATAAAATGGTTTAATTATCATTTAAGGACCTCCCATTTAAAATTTCATGACAATTAGACACCTCTAACATGTAAAACTCAGCTTTTACACTTTTTACAATTTAGTCCTTTTTACTAAATTGAGTGCTCAAACGTCGAAATTTTTGAACGAAATTTTCACGAAATCATTTCGTGAACCGTAGACCATAAAAATATAATAAAAATGAAATTTTCCTCATCAAATTTGTGGTCCCGAAACCACTGTTTCGACTAAGCCCAAAATTAGGATGTTACATCGGGAACATCATCGCACTATCAAACATCTAAGTTGGTACTTTTGAATTATACATTTATGGTATATGACATGTATAGGCTAGATGTGATATTTTGGTTGTGATTATAGCCATGAGATTTGGCTTGTAAATGATGTTAATATTGATGTGTGTTTGGTTATTATAAATGGCTTGTAAATGTAAATGTTTTGGTTTGTATAAATATAGCCATGAGTGATGGCTTATTTTGGTTTGTTTTGGCATGTTGTAACCAAGACATTATGGAAGTTAAAATGGTTATGTGAATTATGATAAATGAACCATAATCTTTGATATTGTTTTGGCATGTATTTGGATAAGTAAATGGTAGTGATTTGAGAATTAGAATAGATGAAATTATAATGGAATGAATTGTGCATTTTTTTGATGATTGTGGCTGGCTAATTATATAATGAAATAGTACCGTTTTTCCTTGTGTAGGTACATTGAAGTTGGGGTGGCAAATTGGCCATGCAAATGGCCTATTTTTGTCCACACCGGTAGAGATTGTAACACCCCAAACTCGGCCTAGAGGTTATGACCGAATCTGCGATGTCACATTGGAGTGTTTATCCAAAACCACAAATTTTATGAGAAACTGTTCTTCTTAAAAGTTCCTTTGGGTTGAAGAAAACTTAGGATGTCTGTTCATGAGGAAAACTCAATTTATTTTAAAAAATCATATTAGGTTGTTATTGAACTCTTTAAACAATAGTTGTTTAGAAACTCTCATTTTGCATTGCGTAAACGTGGTATTTGTAATAAATCATTGGTTTATAACTTTTTAATTTTAGAACTCGAGTCCTATTACTAACAGGTAAACATTCAAGAAAATAAATCCCCAAATTAAATAAAAATTAAAGCGGCATTATTACATCTTAAAAACCCAAAATAGAACCTTGTTTATAGTATAAAAAGAGATAACTACGTTGAGTGGCCACCGTTGAGTCCTCCATCGCCTCGATTCGTCTAAGCCTGGGGATTTCCTGCACAGATAACATATATGTTAGTTTACGAAAATTCAGTGTGTGAAATCCCGTAAAAACGAGTAATTAGAGTAAGTGCAATCTGGGCCTAAGCCCTATCGGTTTCAGTTAGGAGTCTTAGCCCCTTTTTTAGTAATAGTAGCAGACTGGGCCTCAGTCCATTTCAATAACAGTGACAGTCTGGGCCTTAGCCCTTTTCAGTACAGTATGCAAGAAAAGAGTCCTACCCAATCCATCCGCTACACTCCAACTCCGTACCAGCCTTACACACCATGTGGGGATTAAATCGACCCACCCAACCCTACACACCAAATCGTACCGAATTTGGTACTAAAACAGTATTTGCAGTAGAGCTACCAAGAATAGGTCTATAGCCTTTTAGTACACTTCCTCCATATGTATCCCACCCCATGTAATGCAACTTAATAACATACGTGTATACCGAAAAATTATGCTCAGAAACAGATATACATAATATAGGTTATTTCAGTCAATTTACCTCACAGGGGTATAATGGTCGTGTCATCAGTATAGGGTCTAAGTATACTTACCAACCCAACAATAGGTCCACAGTCATGTTAGACGACCCATGCTGTAACACCCCAAACTCGGCCCAGACGTTATGGCCAAATCTGGCGTGTTACATTGAAGTGTTTTAGCGAAAATCGTGTTTTCATTGAAAACCCTTTTTAAAATAAAATAAACCTTAATTAACTTAAAAAAACCTTTCAATTAAGAAAGCCTTGTTTAAAACATTTGATTTAAGAAAACTTAATATTTGAGAATTTAATTGCAGAAACGTAGAAACACACTATAATTTAGAAAACCCATGTTCAACTTCTTTTAATTACAGTGAAAATTAATAACAATAATTCAGGTAAGTATAACATAATGAAAAATTTATTACAATCTGGTCTGAAACATACTTAAAAAGAAATAATACTTAAATGGTAAAAAACAACCCAAGTCCAAAACATCTTACTAGCTGGCCAACCAGAGTCCCTCCAAACATCGAACCTTCTACTGAGCATCACCTGAAAATAAAATAAAAGAGGGGGTGAGTTTTCGTAAACTCAGTGTGTACAACCCTCGGCAAAAACAAGCATTCAAAATAAAATAAAAAAAACATCATTCATCAATCATGCAATGCAATCCCATCCACATTATCCATCCGCTACACACCAGCTCCGTCCCTTATCACACTATGTGGGGATATAAATATCGACCCACCCAACCCACACACCATGGTAGCCCGATCGCGGAACTACCTTTATTTACATATTGGGCTTTAAAAGCCATCGATGAATCTACGATTGTCAAGCAACCATGCGATCCTCATATACTTCCTCCGTTACATAATTCCCACCCATATGCAACCTAAGGAGAATATCATATTTATGCATGTCACATCCATAAAACTTACATTCTACACTTAGGGGTATTTTGGTCATTTTAGCCCTTAGGGGCATTTCGATAATTTTCCCTTAATTACAGCTTTCACTTACCTTGGCCCGTTAATGAGTCTCGTGAGTTAAGATGAACAAATACTATGCACCAGATAGGATTCCTGAGAAGAGGAGGTGAGTCATTAAGACCGCTAAAGTACCAAGCTCTCCCTAGATTCAATCCTAGAAATGCATATACCCGTTGCCACACCTTAACCCTTTGACTTGTCCACGGTCACAATATATTAATTAAGTCTTATGTGGATATCATATACTAGGCCCAAAACCTCTTACAAGGCCTAAACAATTTCACATACCTGTATCTGGCCCATTAAGCCCAATCATATTCATATGGCCCATTAGGCCCAAATCACATTTATATCGCCTGTTAAGCCCAGTCACATTCATATTCATGCTCACATACAAGTTCCTATCACATAGCATCAACATACAATTTTTGCTTATTATGGGCCCAACAGCCCATCGGGCCCATTTAGCCCATTTCGACCTATATGGCCAAATCACAACCTAAGTCACGGAATAGCTTGTGGGCCTCAGGAAACCTATTGGTCTCCCCTTTACGAGTGTTCGTGCACTCGCAAGACTACCATAGCCAAACTTTCGGCATTTCGGCTTTCGGCATTTTAGCTTTTGCCGATACATAATGTGTGTGCAGTGTATGTACACACCTAGTGATAAACCGTAATTTATACATATTTTTACCCTATGCTTAACACATTTTATGGATGATTTTTCCTTAGAATTGGTGAATTCGATGCTCCTAATGTTTTAATTTCATGTTTTATACTTAGGAGAGCATAGGAGAGCAAAAGGAATGAGAAACAGGCCAAAAACAGAGAAAATGGGCTAAAGTACGAAATCAACATGGCCTGGACCTCCTTACACTGGCAAACCATACGGCCGTGTCAATTTGGCAGGCTCGAGCATGGCCTGAAGTAATCGCACACGGGCGTGTCACACGAGCATGTCCCTGTTGAGCCCAAGTAGAGTCCAATTCGGAAAAGGCTAATTTTGAGGGCTTTTAGGCATTCCAAAGCCTATAAATACACCCTAGAGGAGGAAGAAAAGGGGACAGAGAAGAGGGAGTAAGGAATTACTCTAAGGAAGTCGATTGATCCATCTCAGAAGCCGGATTCACCATCAAGACTGAAGATCTCTCCTCAATTTCTCCTTCAGGAGTTTTGGGTTTTCTTTATGTTTTGTATTCTTTATTATTCTGAGATGTTTTCTTATTTAGTTATGAACTAAAACCCCTAAATACCTAAAGGGAATGAAACCTAAGATGAATCCTGTTATTATTTTCTGAATTGTATGATAAATATTTAACTTGTTCTTAATTATGTGTTCTTAATTCTTGTTTTGATATCCTAGGATACTGATTCAAGATAAGCTCTTATTCAGAGGAGGAATAGACCCTGTCTAAGAGTACATTGGTCATAATTAAGCGAAGTTGTTTCCGCGCCTAGACACAGGGTGACAAGATTTTGCCTGATTAGGGTGAAACCTAATAAGGGGATCCATAGATCGAGTTAATGCAACCCTAGGGTGTTAATTAGAAAAAGGTCTCAATTATTCAATCTAGGGATTAGACGTTATTAGTCTTGAATAGGGATAATAACATAACTTAGGGATCTCTACGGAACAAGTTAGATGAATAAATCGTCCGATTCGGAGCCATAATAACAAGTACAGTCTAGGTGGATTTTTCCTTAAGTATTGTCTTAAGTTGATCGATTTTCCCAAAAGCAATTTCCCCAATTCTATTCTCTGTGAATTCTTAGTTTAGATAATTAGTTAGTTAAAAAAAAACCTCTTTATTCTTAGGCTAGATAATAGAAAAACAGTCATTACTAGTACTTTTAGTTTTGTTGGGTTCAACAATCCGATCTTCCTAAAACTATACTACTGTTCGATAGGTACACTTGCCTACATCGTGATAATAGTTAGTTTCAAGAACGATTAATTATAAATATTTAAAACCTATTACGAAATCATGCGATAACCTGGTAAGCAAGCGTGATGCGATCTCCTTAGCCCAAACCTACAAACGATATCACCCTTCCATTAATCGCATGCTTAATACATATCCTTACTAAAACCGAAACCTCACCTTAACCTTACCTTACGCGATCAGCCCTTTCTTAAATCACTAATGACGATCAACTCCTAGATCAAAACTGCAAACACCTAAAGAGCAATTTGACAGAGAGCTAAGATTCGAGATTTGATACTAATTCCACTAGATTCGGTCAAAGAGTATTCAGCCCTTGGGAGATTCAGCTTTTCGGCTTTTCAAACTTAGTATGGTGAATAAGATTTATTTGGTACAGATAAAGAAGAAGAGTAGAAGAAGAAATCGGCTAAGTGAAACAAAGAAAATTGTGCAGAGAAGAATAGAAATCGGCAGGAAGAAAAGAAAGAAAAACAAAAGGGTTTTCAGCTTTTTAGATCTTGAAAAGAAAAGGGATTTTGGCTTTTGGAGAAAGGGGTTTCTGGCAACAAGGTGAAGAAGAATTTTGGCAGTAGCCTGGAAACCCTGCATTCGGCCTCTATTTATAGCCCTTATAGCTAAATTTTCCATGCCCAATTCCTAATTCGGCTCCATCACTTCTCTCTTCTCATCTCCTCGTTTTTCACCCTGTTAACCCCTTGATCATTTCCTTAATTTTCTCTTCTGAACGCTCCCCTTAGAGTCCATCTTCACGCCACTTCCATGCTTCTAAAAGGCCAAAATTAAAATTCTAAAACACAAAACTAGGATTCGAACCTTGGACCTCCTTGCTAGCTACTAACGCCACCTCCCTGCACTCTAAGTGGCGTCACTTAGCCACTCTTCCACAAGGCTTTTTGATGCTATTTTCCCCTATCTTTTTTAAAGTTGAGGAACTGACCAAGGAAAGGAGAAAAGTTGAGGCTAAGGCTAGAGATATAAGGAAGAAGTCGATGAGCAAGTCATTTCCATCTCAATCTAAGAAATCCAAATATATGTATTCTCATTCTTATGTGTTGGTTGGTCATTCGTACAGAAATCGTAAGAAGCAAAATTTGGGTTTTAGATCTCAGCTACATCTATGGCTAGTATGGGTAATGATAGTGCTCTCAAACCCGAGTGTCAATAGTGTGGTAGAGGTCATTTTGGTAAACGTAGGGTGAATAATGGAGCTTGTTTCTGATGTGGTTCTCAAGACCACTATATCAAGGACTGTCCTGAGATGGCCGAAAAAGAAAAATTTCAGAGTACAAGGCCGTGTAGTACAGCTACAAATGGAAGACCTTCAAAAAACACCAACAATGAGGCTAGTAGTAAGAATGTAACAAGAGATACAACGGTGAGATCCGAGGCTAAAGCTCTGGCTAGGGCCTATGTTATACGTGCGCGCGAGGATGCATCTTCTCCCGACATGATTACAGGTACTTTTTCTCTCTATGGCACATCTGTTATTGTATTGATTGACACTGGTTCTACTCATTCATATGTGTGCATTAAATTGGTATCTAGCATGAATATGCCTGTTGAGTCTACGAAATTTATGATTAATGTAACAGTCTAGTTTAGATCCTAGTCAAAATAATGGTTTCAAGACCCCAAATTTGAGTAAAAAAATATTTTAATAATATTTTTGGTGCTTATTATATGTGAATTAGTATGTGTGAAAATTCCGTATGAAAATTTGATCGTTTGTGTGCTTAATTTGATAAAAAACCTAATCGTGTAAATTGTAAAAGTCGCATTCTATTTGATTAAGTGCTTATTTGTTGTGGCTTTCTAAAGCAAAGCTCATTATGTTGTTATTAACCCATTAAAAAGGTTAATGGACATAAATGGCCTAATGTTAATGTTTTGATAATGTTTTCATTAAGGGCAAAATTGGTATTTAGTTAATAATAATTAATTAAAGTAAAAAAAAGCATGAAATTAGGCCATTTTCATTCATCTTTGCCGAAAATTAAAAAGAATAAGAGTTTTAGGGTTCAGCTAAGAGATTTGATAATTAAGGTATGTGTTTTAATTCATTTTTGATAACTTCTACGTTTTTGTGATCGTTGTGTAGTAATATATCAAGCCCATGTCTCAATTTCAGATTTTGTTGATGATTTTGAGTTGAGCCATTGATGAAATTGTAAGCGTTGTGTTGTTAAATGATGAAAGATGAAAGATATGTGATAGATAATATGTTTTGCCTTTGAGTTTTTAATGAATTTGAGTATTTTGGGCCAAATTGTGAAAATGAGAAATTGAGGGAATAAAATGTGAAATAAATGAAATATGTGGGCTTATATGAGCTAGGGTAAAATTTGGGTAGGCAATTGTATAAAGAAATTTGTGTATTTTGTGATTTTATGAATTAGGGACTAAAGTGTTAAAATGAGAAAATGTGAGGTCTAATTTGTAAAATGCCCTAAATATGTGTATATGGATTGAATTGAATGATTTTCCTAATAAAAGGGTTAATTTTGAATACATATAGATCAAGATAAGAGGAATTCAGATCTAGTTCGAGGAAAATTGAAGTTATCGAGTAAATGATCTGAATCGTCAATTACAAGTACGAGGTAAGTTCCTACGTGATAAATGATGTTCAAATTTAAGTTTTAATGCTTTGATAATCCATAAATTGTATATATTTGATTTTGGTTTGAACATGATGATAAATCAACTATGTTCGACACTAAGTGTACGATTCAAACAGCTTCGGTTATAAATAGCACTAAGTGTGCGAATTGGAATAGCTTTGGCTATACGAGGCACTAAGTGTGTGATACCAAGATAGCTTTTGTTATTTGAGATGGCACTAAGTGTGTGAAATCGTTACAGCTTTGGCTAATCAATAATGCACTAAGTGTTCGAATTCTTAAAGCATGGAAAGACTTCCAAATGAATTAATGTATTTGAATGGGAGGTAAGAAAGAAATGAATAAATATGGGAAAGTTTAGGTATGTTCGATACCTATGTGGTAGATGATACTATGTGTATGAAGTTTGATGAATTCTTATGAACATTTTAAATGTAATGGAATAGAATTGATGGATGAATTGTGAGCTACTAAGTTTTTATTAGTTAATGTTCGTATTATATAAACTGATGTTTATAATTGGTATGAATTTAATAAGCTTAAAGCTTACTGTGTGAAATGTTCTTTGTTTTACAGTGTTATAAAGCTAGCTTGAATCTGGGGATCGTCAATGACTCATTCACACTATCAGACATCTACGTTGGTGCCATTTTGAGAGTTGTATATATGGTATATGGCATGTATAGGCTAGAGTTATTTTGATAGGTTTCGTGATATGAATATCTAGCCATGAGAATTGCCTTGTAAATATTGGTATGTATGGTCTTAGTTGGCCTAAATGACGTGTTTGATAAGTAAGTTATATGGTGTAAATAATGCTTATATGATGGTTTGAATATGAAATGTTGAATTGGTAAGTTTTGTGGTAAATTATGAGTTTATTGAGTTGGAACTTATGTAAGTTGTGATGATTTTGGTATATTGATTTGGTATGTTTTAGTCGTGGAATTGAGTAATGAAATGGTTGACTATGAAATTGTAACACCCTAACCCGTGTCCTTCTTCAAATTGGAATTACGAGGTATTACCGAACGGAACACAACTTCCGGACATTCATGGATACACATAGGACTTAATCATTTTATTCACCACAAATAAACGTATAGTAAACCAAACCAAAATTATTACAAGTTGCAAGTAAAACAACAAATATACAACCATAAATCATTATTAACTGGCCGAATATAAGCATAGGAATTAAACATGTGACAACCCTATTTTAACCTTAGTTAGAAAGTGGTTTCGGGACCACGAAATCGAGTCGCGAAAATAATTGCATGTTATATTCTGTGGTTATTATTTGTGAAATATCATATGTGAAAATATCGTGTTTTGATTTTTTTATTTGGATGTGGAATTAGTTAAAAAGGATGTGTTTAAGAAACCTTGAAAATGGGATAGGCAAATGTGTAGTGACCAAACATTTTATGTCTTAATATTATGGGGGACTTGCATGTCAAATAGACCAACTTTAAATGGAAATGGCCGGTCAACATGCATGTAATCATGTGTTCTATTGTTTTTTTTTATTTTATTTATTTTAAGTGGTGGGAATTATATATATAGTTAATGTAGAAACAAGCATTCTATTATAAAATGACTTTTATATTGGGAAAAAATAAATTTATAATAGTAATGGTGATAAAAACAAAGTTCCATCATTCTTTCTTTCATTTTGCTGAAACCATAAAGAAAAGAAAAGAAAAAGGGGGCTAAGACATTCGGCTATGGTGAATGTATAGATTAAGGTATGATATCATGTAATTCTTTTGGAATTTTTGTGAAATTGAGTTTGTTTTGATGCTTATAACGTGACCCATGAGTTAATTTTTTAGTTTTTGGTATATGAAACATTCGGTTATGTTCTTATAGGTTAAATTGATGGTGTTTTGTAGTATGTGATTAGAAATGGCTATAGATGAGTATGAACTAAGTACAAAAATTCTATAAACGATTAAAATAGACAAAAATCTTATTCGGCTATTGTAGAGTAAGGTGAAGTTATGTTTAGCTTTTATTTTAACTTAATTGTTAGTAAGTGTTTATATGTATGCCGAATGTGGACTTGAATTGGGAGGTTGGTAATTGATTGTTATTGAATTATATATATACATTTATATTCGGTCATGGAGGACTTGAGATGAAATTAATTATTATTTTAGTTAAATAATAAGATTAACATGGACAAACTCAATTAGGTAAATTTTAAAGTTTTAGATTTAATTGAGAGAATGGAAATATTCTAGGAAGTATTCAGTTAAGGTATGGGAAATGAAATGTGGGGTAAGTCGGTTTGTGTCATTGCCAAATGCACTTGATATTAAAACATTGTTTAGTAAATGTAATTGACATGAAAGGAATTTAGTTGTCATGTATGTGATAGTGGTAAGAGAAAGTAAATTTTGCTTTACTAAAATTAGATGAATGTTACATTGTTAATATGAAAATGTTATGACAAACTAGTTGAATTTAAGAACTAGGTGCAATCATTTATGTTATGTGTATAATTCATCAATGATGAAAGTGCCGTATGATATATGTATTTAAAATAAATAGAATTTGAGTTATGATGAATTGATAAGAAAATTTAAATAGTTTAATTATTCAAATTAAACTCAAAATCAAAGAGGACCAATTACGGATAAGGAGAAAGCGAAGGTCGTTGAGTAGCCGATCGGAGCTGTTCGTTCGACAATAAGGTAAGTCCTAGGCAATTATAACTTAGATTATTATGTATGCCTAGAGTACATATAGCTTATGAAATGTAAATTTTTATATGTGAAGAAAGGTTGAATTGATTATGTATTATTGAGCTGATGGCATTGAATAAATGTGCTTTGAGTATGTATATGCACAAATAAAAAGGGGTACTATGTGTGCGAATGGGGCAGCATTATATGTGGATGTGAAAAAGATAGTATGGTGTATGAATGAATATATGCACTATGTGTGCGAGATTAGTAATCGAGCACTATGTGTGCGAAATTATTAACCGAGCACTATGTGTGCGAGATCGGGTGTAAGGCACTGTGTGTGTGCAAAATTATTTAGGGAATATGATTTTAGTATGGCGTGAGATAAGAATTTGGTTTCTATCATAGGTAATTAAAAGATGAAATGTGTAGGGGATATATATTTATGTATGTATATATGTCTAAAGATTATGATATAAAATCTTGGAAGAAGAAATAGGAGTATAGGGTTATATGGTAATCATGAATGAACAAGGTAGACAAATTAGATTTAAACGAAGTTCAGTTGTTAATTATTTATTAAATTGCTTATGTTTTACTGAGTATTATCTCATTTGAAATTGTTGTTTATCTTTATTTAGACTTTGGATCCGTTGTGCGCTCGGAACTACTACCGAAGTCATCACATTTATCGTCAACTTTTTTGGTATCTTTAAAGAAGCTTTAAGTTTTAAATTTGGCATGTATAGGATAGACGAAACTAATAAAGTGAGTTTTTTATTTTTGAGTAATGTAATTATCTTTTTGATGAGCCATACGAAAATGGCACACAATCTATTTTTATGACTTTAAAATGTTAAATATTTTGATAACTAGCATGCGTAATATGAATGAATAGTATCTACTTTTTGTATATAAACATTGTGTTTAAATTATTGTGTATTTAGATTCGGTTTCATATAATTATTGACGAGATACAAAGAAATTTTAGGTATAATTATAATAGTCATGAAATGTTTACGTATTGATGCTTGAAAAATGGTTTAAATTGATGTGGTTAGATATGTATAACTTGATATGAGAAAAGATGTATATTTTTGGTCTCGTTTAATGCATGTTCAGGTGTTTATAAATATATATATCTATTATGCTGTGTGGTTGTTTTAGTTAGAGTAATATGCATAATATGTAATTTATCTAATCATGAAATGGTATATTTTATCACATGCATAAGTTTTTAATTTTTGTTAATTGCTAATACATGTTTGATTATGTCTAAGTTTTAAAAGATAAGTTTTGTTATAGGATTGAGTTACGAAGTATGAAATGTAAGAAATATTATTTTGAGTTGTGATATGTTAGGAAATGCCTCATAACCCCATTTCGGCGATGGATATGGGTTAGGGGTGTTACATTTGATTGGTATCAGAGCTACGGTTTAGTCGATTCTAGGACTACCGTAGCATGTGTGAGTCTAACTATACAGGCCAAAATGCTAGTATATGATAGTGTGATGACTTCTGATGGTTGAAATTGTGGTTTTGATTAGTAAATGGAATCCCCTCCGGAGAGAGCATTAGCGGATGATGTTGAAAGTGTAGCGCCTGCTCCCGCGCAAGGGACAGCGCCTGTTGAACCTCAACCATCTGCGAGTAATCAAGATGATGGGGCTAAACAAGCCTTCTTTACCATGATGAATGAGTGGGTTGCATAATATGCTCAAACAAACCCGGCTGCTCAACCATTTCTGAATTTAAATAACCCTCCTCCGGTACCTATAATACCAGCAGCTACTGATCCCTTGAGGCTGAGTAAACCTCCTTTGATTTGATAAGGAAGCGCGGGGCCGAGGAATTTCGAGCCACAGCTACTGATGACGCTGAAAGGGCTGAGTTTTGGCTTTATAATACTATCCGCATTTTTGATGAGCTGTCTTGCACGCCTGATGAGTGTCTAAAGTGTGCAATATCCTTATTACGAGATTCAGCCTACTATTGGTGGAGAACCCTGATTTCGATTGTTCCAAAGGAACGAGTTACTTGGGGCTTCTTTCAAACGGAGTTTCATAAGAAGTATATTAGTCAACGATTCATCGATCAAAAATGCAAAGAATTTTTGGAGCTTAAACAAGGCCGTTTGACGGTATCCGAATATGAACGTGAGTTTGTAAGACTCAGTCGTTATACTCGGGAGTGTGTAGCTGATGAAATTGCCATGTGTAAAAGATTTGAAGAGGGGTTGAATGAAGATTTAAAGCTGCTGGTGGGTATTCTAGAAATAAAGGAATTCGTAACACTAGTTGAAGGAGCTTGCAGGGCTGAAGAGCTTGGAAAGGAGAAAAAGAAAGCTGAATATGAAGCTAGGGACTTTCGTAAAAGATCGTCGAGTAAAAATTCTTTTTCGGCTGCAAAGAAGTTCAGAGATGATACTAACAGATCAAGGACGACAGCAAGAATTTCTATTAAAGAACGATCATCAACGGACTCTCGAGCTACTTCGGTTGCTAGTGTGGGCAACAATCGGCAAGAAAAACCTGAATGTCCACAGTGTGGAAGACGACATGTAGGTGAATGTTGGGGTAAGTCTATTAACAGAGCCTGTTATAGATGCGGTTCGCGAGATCATTTCGTTTGAGATTGCACAGAACCTGATGAGAAAAATAAGGTGCAAGGTGCAAGATCGAGTGGTACAACGATTAAAGGTAGACCACCGAGAAATACTGGAGGCAGGGGTGGTAGTCAAAGAGGAACTTTCGATATGGCTGTTCAATCAGAGACTCGTGCTCCTGCCAGAGCTTATGCCATTCGTGCACGAGAGGAGGCATCTTCCCCTGATGTTATTACTGGTACATTCACTCTCTATAGTACTAGTTTACTTGCTTTAATTGATCCTGGTTCGACTCATTCTTACGTATGTGAAACATTAGCATCCAGTAAGACTCTACCTGTTGAGTCTACTGAATTTGTGATACGAGTATCAAACCCTTTGGGTCGGTATGTTAGTTGATAAAGTATGCAAGAGATGTTCATTGATAATTAAAGATTTCTTTTTTCCGGTGGATCTGATGCTACTACCCTTCGACGAATTCGATATTATTCTCGGAATGGACTGGTTAACCGAACATGATGCTGTGGTAAATTGCAAGTGAAAGACTATAGACTTATGATGTTCGAGTGGTGAAATGATTCGAATTGAGTCTAGTGATCTGAAGGGGTTACCAGCAGTGATATCTTCGTGTTAGCTCAGAAATATGTGAGAAAGGGTTATGAAGCTTATCTTGCTTATGTACTAGATGGCAAGGTATCGGAACGAAAGCTCGAGATTGTGCCGGTAGTTTGTGAGTATCCAGAAGTGTTTCCTGAAGAATTACCGGGATTTCCACCTGTTAGAGAAGTAGAGTTTGGCATAGAATTGGTTACGGGCACGACACCGATTTCAATCGCCCCGTATCGTATGGCACCAACCGAGTTAAAAGAATTGAAAGCTCAATTGCAAGAGTTGACTGACAAAGGTTTTGCGCGACCCAGCTTTTCACCCTAGGGTGCTCCAGTACTGTTCGTGAAAAAGAAAGACGGAACTATGCGAATGTGTATTGATTATTGTCAGCTCAACAAAATGACGATAAAGAATAAATATCCGTTGCCACGGATAGATGACTTATTTGACCAGTTGAAAGGAGCTTTGGTGTTTTCAAAGATTGATTTACGGTCTGGCTATTATCAGTTGCAAGTTAGAGATTCTAACGTTCCTAAGACTGCTTTCAGAACGAGATACGGACACTATCAGTTTTTAGTGATGCCGTTTGGGCTCACTAATGCCCCGCGGTTTTCATGGATTTGATGAATCAGATATTCAGACAGTATTTAGATCGATTTGTAGTGGTGTTCATAGATGATATTCTGATTTACTCTCACAATGAGTCTGAGCACGCCGAACACTTGAGGTTAGTACTTCAGATTTTGTGAGATAATCAGTTGTATGCAAAATTCAGTAAATGTGAATTCTAGTTAAAGGAAGTCAGCTTTCTAGGGCATGTTGTATCCACTTCGGGTATTCCGAACAAAATTTCAGCCATTCTTGATTGGAAACCTCCGAGGAATGTTTCTGAAGTTCAGAGCTTTTTGGGACTCGCGGGGTACTACCGATGATTCGTTAAGGGTTTCTCGATGATCGCAACACCGTTGACAAAACTACTCCGAAAAGATATCAAGTTTGAGTGGTCAGAAAAGTGTCAGATAAGTTTCGACCAGCTGAAAACCTTTTTGACGAAGGCTCCTGTGTTAGTTCAGCCAGAGTCTAGTAAAGAGTTCGTAGTATACAGTGATGCTTCTTTGAATGGTTTGGGTTGTGTGCTGATGTAGGAAGGTAGAGTTGTTGCATATGCTTCGAGACAACTAAAGCCTCACAAAAAAAATTATCCAACTCATGATATCGAACTAGCTGCAATTGTGTTTGCTCTTAAAATTTGACATCATTATCTGTTTGGAGAGAAATGCCATGTTTATACTGATCACAAAAGCCTAAAATATTTAATGACTCAGAGAGACTTGAATTTGAGACAACGACGGTGGCTTGAATTATTAAAGGATTACAAAATTGTCATCGATTATCATCCAGGCAAGGCAAATGTTGTAGCTGATGCCCTAAGTCAAAAATCTCTATTTGCTTTTCGAGCAATGAATGTACATCTATCTATTTCCGCTAATGATGTGCTGGTACCGGAATTAAAAGCAGAACCAGTGTTAGTACGACAAATTTGTAAAGCACAGAAAATCGACGAAGAATTGGTTGCTAAACGAGCTCAATGTGATTCTACTATGGGTTCAGAGTTTCAAATTGATGACAATGATTGTTTAAAATTCAGAGGTCGATTTTGTGTTCTGAGAAACTGAGAACTTACTTCGATGATTTTGAGTGAGGCTCATTGTAGCCGAATGTCGGTCCATCCTGGTAGGACAAAAATGTACAACGATCTAAAAAGACAATATTGGTGGCATGGTATAAAAAGAGACATTTCCGACTTTGTTTCTAAATGTTTGATATGTCAACAAGTGAAAGCGGAGAATCAAGTGCCTTCAGGATTATTACAGCCGATCATGATACCTGAGTGGAAATGGGATCGAGTAACAATGGATTTTGTATCTGGTTTACTGTTGACACAGAGCAAGAAAGACTCAATCTGGATTATTGTTGATAGATTGACAAAGTCCGCTCATTTTATCCCTGTTCGTACACATTTTTCACTCGATAAACTGGCAGAATTATATGTTTCTCAAATTGTTCGACTACATGGAGTACCTACTTCTATTTTTACTGATAGAGACCCCAGATTTACATCCCGATTTTGGAGAAAATTGCATGGAGCGTTGGGTACTAAGCTACATTTTAGCACTGCTTTCCATCCTCAAACAGATGGTCAATCTGAACGAGTTATTCAGATACTCGAAGATATGTTGAAATGTTGCATTCTCGAGTTCAGTGGTTCGTGGGAACGATATTTACCTTTGATTGAATTCGCATACAATAATAGCTTCCAATCAAGTATCAAATGGCACCATACGAGGCTTTATACGATCGTAAATGCCGTACACCATTGTATTGGACCGAACTCAGTGAAAATAAGATATATGGGGTTGATTTGATCAGAGAAGCTGAAGAAAAGGTGAAAGTGATTAGTGATAGTTTAAAGGTAGCATCAGATCGTCAGAAATCTTATGCAGATTTGAAACGAAAGGACATAGAATTTCAGATTGGGGACAAATTGTTTCTTAAAGTTTCACCATGGAAAAAGGTACTCAGATTTGGCCGTAAAGGCAAATTGAGCCCGAGATTTATTGGACCGTATGAAATTTTAGAACGGATTGGGCCGGTTGCTTATAGATTGATTTTGTCACCTGAAATTAAAAAGATTCACCATGTTTTTCATGTTTCGATGCTCCGTCGTTATAGATCTGATCCCTCACATGTGATCAATCTGACAGAAATTGAAATTCAGCCTGATTTGAGTTATGAGGAAGAACCGGTTCGTATTTTGGCTCACGAGGAGAAAGAACTACGGAATAAAAAAATTTCATTAGTTAAAGTGCTGTGGCTCAAACATGGAGTTGAGGAAGCGACTTGGGAGCTTGAAAGTTTAATGAAAGAACGCTACCCTAACCTTTTCGCTGGTAAGATTTTCGAGGACGAAAATCTCTAAAGGGAGGGAGAATTGTGACAACCCTATTTTAACCTTAGTTAGAAAGTGGTTTGGGGACCACGAAATCGAGTCGCGAAAATAATTGCATGTTATATTCTATGTTTATTATTTGTGAAATATCATATGTGAAAATATCGTGTTTTGATTTTTTTATTTGGATGTGAAATTAGTTAAAAAGGATGTGTTTAAGAAACCTTGAAAATGAGATAGGTAAATGTGTAGTGACCAAACATTTTATGTCTTAATATTATGGGGGACTTGCATGTCAAATAGACCAACTTTAATTGTAAATGGCCGGTCAACATGCATGTAATCATGTGTCCTATTGTTTTTATTTTATTTTATTTATTTTAAGTGGTGGGAATTATATATATAGTTAATATAGAAACAAGCATTCTATTACAAAATGACTTTTATATTGGGAAAAAATAAATTTATAATAGTAAGTGGTGATAAAAACAAAGTTCCATCATCCTTTCTTTCATTTTGCCGAAACCATAAAGAAAAGAAAAGAAAAAGAGGGCTAAGACATTCGGCTATGGTGAATGTATAGATTAAGGTATGATATCATGTAATTCTTTTGGAATTTTTGTGAAGTTGAGTTTGTTTTGATGCTTATAACGTGACCCATGAGTTAATTTTTTAGTTTTTGGTATATGAAACATTCGGTTATGTTCTTATAGGTTAAATTGATGGTGTTTTGTAGTATGTGATTAGAAATGGCTATAGATGAGTATGAACTAAGTACAAAAATTCTATAAACGATTAAAATAGACAAAAATCTTATTCGGCTATTGTAGAGTAAGGTGAAGTTATGTTTAGCTTTTATTTTAACTTAATTGTTAGTAAGTGTTTATATGTATGCTGAATGTGGACTTGAATTGGGATGTTGGTAATTGATTGTTATTGAATTATATATATACATTTATATTCGGTCATGGAGGACTTGAGATGAAATTAATTATTGTTTTAGTTAAATAATAAGATTAACATGGACAAACTCAATTAGGTAAATTTTAAAGTTTTAGATTTAATTGAGAGAATGGAAATATTCTAGGAAGTATTCGGTTAAGGTATGGGAAAAGAAATGTGGGGTAGGTCGGTTTGTGTCATTGCCAAATGCACTTGATATTAAAACATTGTTTAGTAAATGTAATTGACATGAAAGGAATTTAGTTGTCATGTATGTGATAGTGGTAAGAGAAAGTAAATTTTGCTTTACTAAAATTAGATGAATGTTACATTGTTAATATGAAAATGTTATGACAAACTAGTTGAATTTAAGAACTAGGTGCAATCATTTATGTTATGTGTATAATTCATCAATGATGAAAGTGCCGTATGATATATGTATTTAAAATAAATAGAATTTGAGTTATGATGAATTGCTAAGAAAATTTAAATAGTTTAACTGTTTAAATTAAGCTCAAAATCAAAGAGGACCAAGTACGGATAAGGAGAAAGCGAAGGTCGTTGAGTAGCCGATCGGAGCTGTTCGTTCGACAATAAGGTAAGTCCTAGGCAATTATAACTTAGATTATTATGTATGCCTAGAGTACATATAGCTTATGAAATGTAAATTTTTATATGTGAAGAAAGGTTGAATTGATAATGTATTATTGAGCTGATGGCATTGAATAAATGTACTTTGAGTATGTATATGCACAAATAAAAAGGGGTACTATTTGTGCGAATGGGGCAGCATTATATGTGGATGTGAAAAAGATAGTATGGTGTATGAATGAATATATGCACTATGTGTGCGAGATTAGTAATCGAGCACTATGTGTGCGAAATTATTAACCGAGCACTATGTGTGCGAGATCGGGTGTAAGGCACTGTGTGTGTGCAAAATTATTTAGGGAATATGATTTTAGTATGGCGTGAGATAAGAATTTGGTTTCTATCATAGGTAATTAAAAAGATGAAATGTGTAGGGGATATATATTTATGTATGTATATATGTCTAAAGATTATGATATAAAATCTTGGAAGAAGAAATAGGAGTATGGGGTTATATGGTAATCATGAATGAACAAGGTAGACAAATTAGATTTAAACGAAGTTCAGTTGTTAATTATTTATTAAATTGCTTATGTTTTACTGAGTATTATCTCATTTGAAATTGTTGTTTATCTTTATTTAGACTTTGGATTTGTTGTGCGCTCGGAACTACTACCAAAGTCATCACACTTATCGTCAACTTTTTTGGTATCTTTAAAGAAGCTTTAAGTTTTAAATTTGGCATGTATAGGATAGACGAAACTAATAAAGTGAGTTTTTTATTTTTGAGTAATGTAATTATCTTTTTGATGAGCCATACGAAAATGGCACACAATCTATTTTTGTGACTTTAAAATGTTAAATATTTTGATAACTAGCATGCGTAATATGAATGAATAGTATCTACTTTTTGTATATAAACATTGTGTTTAAATTATTGTGTATTTAGATTCGGTTTCATATAATTATTGACGAGATACAAAGAAATTTTAGGTATAATTATAATAGTCATGAAATGTTTACGTATTGATGCTTGAAAAATGGTTTAAATTGATGTGGTTAGATATGTATAACTTGATATGAGAAAAGATGTATATTTTTGGTCTCGTTTAATGCATGTTCAAGTGTTTATAAATATATATATCTATTATGCCGTTTGGTTGTGTTAGTCAGAGTAATATGCATAATATGTAATTTATCTAATCATGAAATGGTATATTTTATCACATGCATAAGTTTTTAATTTTTGTTAATTGCTAATACATGTTTGATTATGTCTAAGTTTTAAAAGATAAGTTTTGTTATGGGATTGAGTTATGAAGTATGAAATGTAAGAAATATTATTTTGAGTTGTGATATGTTAGGAAATGCCTCGTAACCCCATTCCGGCGACGGATACGGGTTAGGGGTGTTACAAAACAACTCATTACTTATTATTGAAGACCAAATATACATGCAACCTTATTTTAAATTTTTAGTAAACCAAGTTTACTTATTTGCTATTCCATTAAAACACACAAAAATGTCATATAACATATACTTAATAATTAAAGTACAATTAACGAAGTCATTTACTAAACTTGTATCAAACCGTTTTGTTTAATAAAAGCATAAGTTACTATTCATATGGTCAATTTCTAAAGCTTTAGTCAAATGAGAATATGCTTAATACTTATGTTTTAACAATTGTTCACTTTCAACTTTATTCAATCATTTTACACGCCTAAACATTTCAAAGAACTAAACTAATATATCAAACATAATTTGCTTTTCACATCAATGCATCAGAAATAAATATATATACATAATACACTTTAACAAACCAAAACTGAATTTAAACATACTAATATTACTTTTTATGCAATGTAACAAAGGTCATATTCAAGACTAATTCCATGATCACATATTCGACTAAGTACATAAATCTACATTTAACCAAAATTTATGTCATGTCAAACATATTACAAATATATCTTAACTAATGTATAATTATTAAACCAATACATCCTATACTTATATATATATAAGTACCGAATCATGTTTGAATTACTAATATAATTCATATCAATTTCTTCTATATACCAATACCAAATTCACTAAAATACCAAATCATAAATCCACGCTTTAACCAACTTATCAAACTAATTTCACCTATAATCACTTATAATATATCACTTTGTCGAAATAATTTTAACCATATCACTATGTACATATCCAACACCTCACATACATATAATATGCATATCATTCAACTAACATAAGAAATAACCTAACTCAACTAGCATACAAATTTACCTTATAATCGAAACACATACCTAGCCTTAATAAAACAAGCCAAACATAATACATACATAAATATATATATTCTCTAGCCAAATCAAGCAAACCACATCCAAAATCACCAACCATTGTCAATGCATACGACACATAGAAACTTGACTAAAATTTCATATACTTACATAATATATATAGCCATTTTCGCATGGCTTAATATATACCAAACTTCAAACTTAATCAAATATAATCTAGCCTATACATGCCATAAGTTCAAGTTCGAACTTATAATGTAACACCCCGAACCCGAGACCGACACCGGAGTCGAACACGAGGTGTTAACAGACTTTAAACCCCTTATAAAAAATATTTCCCAGACACTGCCAATCTGCGTACTAGTCGCTTTAAAAATCATATCTTTAGTTTCACAACTCGAAAATAAGTTTCGTGATTTTTCCCTGAAACTAGACTCATATGCCCATCTACATATTTTTTCTAGAATTTTTGGTCGGTCCAATTAGTACAGTTTATTAGTCAAAGTCTCCCATGTTACAGGGATCGACTAACTTGACCTTTGCGCATTACGACTTGGATATCTCCTTGTACAGGGCTCCAATACTGATGCCGTTTGTTTCTATAGAAACTAGACTCAGAGAGGAATCTATACATATATGGTATGACTCCTAATTATCTCTTGTTAATTTATAATGAATTTCCAAAGTCGGAACAGGGAATCCAGAAACCGTTCTGGCCCTGTCTCACGAGAACCTGAATATCTCTTAACATACTGTCTGTATGATTGTTTCGTTACTTTCCTATGAAAGTAGATTCATCAAGGTTTGTTTACATAATTTATTCACTATTTAATTCCATTCCTACTATTTTTAGTGATTTTCCAAATCTACATTACTGCTGCTGTCAGCATCTGCCTTTAAGGTAGACTTTACCTATTTCATGGTTTCCATGATTCAACTAGCCCTTTTTGCATAAATAGCACAATTTATGAAAGTGATTAACCATCCCCGTGGCCAATCCTTGTCAAGCATATCCACACCAAATGATTATAACATTATACTCAAACACATATAAGCCATTTTCGCATGGCTATCCAAAATTTATACAAGTCCAAAGGGTCCACGACCCACAACAAACGGGTAGTCCTATACATGCCATTTCGAAGTTCAACCAAAATTGTACCAAAGGGGGGGCTTTGATAGTGTGGGCGACTTTGACTTCAAGATCCCGAGTCCGATAGCTGGAGAACTAAATCTATAAAACAGAGGAGCAATGAAACGGAGTAAGCAATTTATGCTTAGTAAGTTTTGAGCAAGGAATTCCAGCACAACAAAAGTATAGCATTCATATAGCTAAACGGATAATTTCATATGCACAAATTTACGATATCGTACTTGCTTCACATTATCAACCCTTATGTACATACACAAAAGATCAACTCAGCCAAAGGCCGGTAGCTCGTTTATCAACTGAGCGAATACTTATTTGTAAGGGCTCAACTAAATTCAAGCACATACGAAACATACCTCAATGTTGGGATGTTTCGAGAGTATTAACTGGAATTTTACAGCAAGTTCATTCATTCCCAAATCACGTACCTTCGGAATTTAACCGGATATAGCTCCTCGTTCAAATGCCTTCGGGACATAGCCCGGTTATAGTAATTTGCACAAACGCCTTCGGGACTTAACCCGGATTTAGTAACTCGCACAAATGCCTTCGGGCTTAGCCCGGAATTAGTATCTCGCACAAATGCCTTCGGGCTTAGCCCGGAATTAGTATCTCGCACAAATGCCTTCGGGCTTAGCCCGGAATTAGTATCTCGCACAAATGCCTTCGGATCTTAGTCCGGATATTGTCACTTAGCACAAGCCTTCGGGACTTAGCCCGGACATCATTCAAATAACCATGCACATTTAACAATAAATCATGGCCCATTCGTATTTCATTTTCGTTAGCAAAACTCAAACACAAGACATTTATCATTCTTGCAAATTCGGCTCAATAGCCACACAAAGAGCATGATTTTAATTTGCTTAAAACATGATCTAATCACATCATAATTTAAGCTCTCTTACTCAAGAACTTACCTCGGGTGTTGTCGAACGATTCCGATAGCTATTCGACCACTTTTTCCTTCCCTTTATCGGATTTAGTTCCCCTTTGCTCTTGAGCTTAATTAAACAAATAAATTGATTTAATCATTTGAGCATCGAAAAGAGGAACACAAGGCACTTAGCCCATATTTATACATTAGACATTAAAGTCACATATGTACGGAATCATGAATCAAACTCAACATTTTAGCTAATTTTTCCCCCTTGGCCGAATATGCATGTCTATTTTGGGGCCGATTTCAACACTTAATACATTCTACAAGTATGGTCACTTGTATTGACTAAACACCCTTTTGTTTCAAGTTCAAAACTTGGCTAATACACACATATACACACTAGTAAAGCATCCTCTCCCTTTCCATCAATTTAACACATGCATTGCTCATTAACATGCAAAAGTTATATTCGGCCTTAGCACACAACTTGCTAGCCGATTCTTCTCCATTTAGCAACCAATGCACATATGTGCTCACTCAAAAATGCTAAAAAGGAGGTTCAAGAATCATCAAGCCACCATCACATGCATCATTAACAAGCTTCATATTTAGCATGCAATGGCATTAACACAAACTCCACCTAGGCCGAATCTTAACTCATCCTCATGCCTCATCACCACAACATCAAACATCAACCAAGAATGATGCATCCATGGCCGAGTGTCATTTCCATCACATAGCAAGATTTAGACCATGGGCTAGGTAGAACTCAAGCTAACAACTAAAACATGCATGCATCTCATGGAACATCATCAAACATACCTTAGCCTAGCTACATGCATGGCCGAACCTCTTCAACCTTTCTTCTTCCTTCCTCCTTAAAATTTTTGGCCAAGGATGAACCAAAGGATGAGCATTTTTTTTCTTTGTTTTTTTCTTTCTAGTTTCGGCTAAATAAAGATGAGAAAGGATGAACAAAAATTTTCTCCTTTCTTTTCTTTAGCTCACGGCAATGGGAGGAAACAACTACACACATTTTTTTTTTGTATTCATCATACTCCTTTTCATTATTTTATGCCCATGCCCCTTATTTTATTTTTTTCCTACATACCTCACTAGGCCAACATGTTCCCAACATGTTTCCACCCATAGCATGGCCAACCACTAGCTCAAATTTTGGGTAATTTGACATGCAAACCCATCATTTTCACAACATGCATTAATAGACCATTTTAAATTAGCCTATCATATTTTCACCATGTCTCATATCAATCCCTATTTAATAATTTCTCATGCAATTGGCAAAATTGGAGAATGAAACTTCCACATACTCATGTACACACATAATAAGCATAGAATATGGAAATCAATTATTTTTATGACTCGGTTTTGTGGTCCCGAAACCACTTCCCGACTAGGGTCAATTTTGGGCTGTCACATATAAAGTACCGAAAACAGTCGATAGTGTGATAGATTTCTCTGATGATCCCCGGGCCCGTTACTAGATCCAAAACCTATAAAATAGAGAGTAAACATACAAATAGTAAGCTTTCATAGCTTAGTAAGCCATAAGCAAATATATATCTAAGAATGCATATTAACGTTATAATAATAAGGTCGAATCAACCTATTTTAAATCAAGGGTACATACTCATGCTCGTAACTCATGAATCATCTCATAAATATTCACATTTTATAGTCATAAGGCCGAGTATGTTCAATCATATATAGATAAAATTCCATTTGCATCATCCATAATTTATATCACATTTTAAATAACTATCTCACTTTATTTTCATATAAGCATTTAACAAGCACTTACCTGAATTTTTTAGCTCGATTACACATTCGATCATAACTTATCATTGCCCGTTGAACTGGAATTAATAGGATACTCAGATAATCACAAATATTCTACAATGCCAACATCCCAGACGTGATCTTACATGTAATCACATATCGATGCCAACGTCCTAGACGTGGTCATACACATAATTACATAATGATGCCAACATCCCGACGTGGTCTTACACGTAATCACATACCGATGCCAACATTCTAGACGTGGTCTTACACGTAATTACATATCGATGCCACATATACATCCATGTATCAACTTTAACTTGACCGAAATACACATATATTCATTAACAAAGTTATCATTCACTTCCAAGTCACAATATCATCATATAGCCGAATATATATACATTCATTTATGTATACTCATGATTCACACTTTAATATCACATACATATATCATTTAGCCGAATATAGATTTGCAATCAATATACATATAATCAACATTTTAACATGTATAATTAATATCATCACTTCAAATACCAAAACTTATTCATTGCTTAATCATCAAACATAAATAATTTTTTTACTATAATATTAGCCAACTAAAAAATATACTATCTCATTTATCATAATTCAAGCCAAAAATATCTCCTATTTAATACAAATAATTTATAAATAAACATTTAACTAATTGATAAATCTTCAATATAACATTTGTAATATACATCATCAAATCCTTATAACCAACCTAACTAATTTATTACATGACCGAATATACCATTATAAAACCGAATTATAAGATCATATAACTAACAAATCATACCACAATCACATTTTTTTTCATTACTCAATGCCGATTCATAATTTATTACTAATTATTACAATTATTTATAGATCACATATATTGAAATTTAACATCTATTTGCTTATAAACTTACCTCAAACAACGAAATTTAGAACGAGCCAATTATTCGTAAACTTTGGTTTTTCCCCGATCCAAATCTGATTTCTTTGGTTCTTGATCTAAACATATTCAAATTAAACTTATTGAAACAAAAATTCATTCAATTTCATCCGAAAACACATAAATGGTAAAATTACCATTTTGCCCGTAACATTTCACACATTTCACAAATTAGTCCCCATTGCACAAAACACAAAATATGCAAAATTTTAATATACCATGCTTAGGCCGAATATTCATCTTCCTTAAACAAGTCCACACATTTAATTTATTTCACATTTTAGTCCTTCAATTTATTATTTTTACAAATTAGCCCTAATTACTCAAAATCATCAAAAATTCAAATACAAAACATGTTAATCTATCACATATCTTTTATTTTCCAGCATCAAACAGCAAAAATCATAAGCTTTCAACAATGGAAAAAAACAAAATCATTATCAAATTCAAAAATTGAGACATGGGCTTAATAGATAACATAACAACGATCTCAAAAACGTAACAATTATAAAAAACTGAGCTAAAACTCACTTTGAATCATGATAAACCATAATTTATACATGTTTTTATCCCATGCTTAGCACATTTATGGATGGTTTCTCCTTAAATTTGGTGAATTCGATGCTCCTAATTCTTTAATTTCATGTTTTATACTTAGGTGAGCATAGGAGAGTAAAAAGAGTGAGAAACGGGCCGAAAACAGAGAAAATAGACCCACATGGGAAATCAACACGGCTTGAGCTTCCTCACACGAGCGTGTCCCACAGTCGTGTCCCTTTGGTGGATCGAAGCACAACTTACACGGGTAGACTACATGCTCGTGCCTATTCAAAAGCCTTGACCACGGGCTGGAGTAATTGCACACGGGCGTGTCACACGGGCGTGTCCCTGCCGAGCCCAAGTATAACCTTATTCGGAAAGGGCCAATTTTGAGGGCTCTGAGGCATTCTAAAGCCTATTTAAACACCTGAGGAGGCACTTAGGAAGGGGACGCAGAGTAGGAGGCAAGGAATTACTCAAGGGAAGTCGATTGGTCCATCTTAGAAGTCGGATTATCATCAAGACTGAAGTTCTCCCTTCAATTTCCATTCAGGGGTTTTGGGGTTTCTTTATGTTTTGTATTCATTATTCTCCTAAGATGTTTTCTTTTATAATTATGAACTAAACCCCCTAAACACCTAAGGGGAATGAAACCTAAGACGGATCTTGTTCTTATTATCTGAATTGTATAATAAATATTTGACTTGTTCTTAATTATGTGTTCTTAATTCTTGTTTTAATATTCCAGGATATTGATTCGAGTTAATGCTCTTATTCAGAGGAGGAATAGACCCTGTCTAAGAGTAAATTTTTCATAATTAAGCGAAGTTGATTGCACGCCTAGAGATAGGGTGATAAGATTTTGACAGATGATCGATGCAGCCGCTGGCGGAACTATTAATAATAAGACACCTAAAGATGCTTATGAATTTATAGAAGAGACGTCATTGAATTATTATCAGTGGCAAGTCATAAGGACAAAGCCAACAAAAGCAGCCGGCGTTTATAACATTGATTCGGTCACCATGCTCTCTAATCAGGTAGAACTCTTGAATAAGAAAATTGACGATTTTTTTAGTTCTTCATAGGTTCACCCAGTAATGCAGTGCAAAGCAAGTGGACGTGGATCGAGCAATCCAGATTACCCACCCTATGGCCACAACATGGAGAACGAGCAGTTAAATTACATGGGTAATAATCCTCGATCTCAAAATAATCCTTATAGTAATACTTACAATGTAGGTTAGAGGAACCACCCAAATTTCTCATGGGGAGGCCAAGGAAATCAGCGACCACCACCACCTCCAGGCTTCCAAAAACCACCCTACTAACAAGAAAAAAGGCCGAACCTTGAGGAGATGCTAACGAAATTCATCTCGGTGTCAGAAACTCATTTTTAGAATACTGAGATAGCACTTAAAAGTCAACAAGCATCGATCCAAGGGCTCGGAACTCAGATAGGTCAGCTCGCTAAATTAATATCCGAACGACCATAAGGTAGCCTACCGAGTAACACTGAATCTAACCCAATGGAGCAAATCAATGCAATTACCATTCAAGAGAAGAAAGGGTTAGTTGCACCTGAACTAGAACCAAGGCAAGAAACTGTGGTAAGTAAAGGTAAGGGTGAGGTGGACCACAGTGACCAGAATCCGGTAAGTAAAGAGTACAAATCTAGTGTGCCATACCCAAACGCGATAAGGAAAGAACACATAGAAGAACAATTCAGAAAATTCCTTAAATTATTAAAGAAGTGACATATTAACTTACCGTTTATTGAAGCTCTTTCGTAGATGCCAAACGCAGTCAAATTCTTAAAGGAGCTTTTAACAAATAACCGGAAGTTGGATGAGGCGTCACATGTGGAATTAAATGTGGTTTGCTCAGCCATACTACAGAATAAGCTAGCCAACAAATTTAAAGATTCAAGGAGTTTTATGATTCCCTGTTTCATTGGTAGCCTAGACGTAAATAATGCTTTGGCTGATTTAGGGGCTAGTATCAATGTCATGCCTTACAAAATGTTTAAACAACTAGGTCTTGGGAAACCCAAACAAACTAGGATGAGTATTCAATTAGCCAATAAAACAATCAAATTTCCTAGGGGGATTATTGAAGATGTACTCGTTAAAATTGATAGATTTATATTCCCAATTGATTTCGTTGTTCTAGACATAGAAGAGGATAGTAATGTTCTTTTAATTTTAGGGAGGCCCTTTTTTGCAACCACTAGAAAAATAATTGATGTTGGCACAGGTGAACTCACACTTCGTGTGGGAGACGAAACACATCGAAAATTAAAGGTGGTTGTATAAATCATTCTGCTAAAACTGACCATGTGGTGCAACCTACTTTGCAGGAAATATGTTCGAAGAACCTATACGAGCCATGATCAAGCAACAACAACGGACCTATCTATGAAGAATGAAGGCTACAAATCGAGGAACTAGATGAATGGCGGACATAAAAATTGACAACACCCGATAAACTGAAACCAAGCCAGGACGAGCTCAATACATCACCAAATCAACTTAAGGTTAGAGACAAAGTACTACTGGATGCAACAGATCCTCGCATTACCACTTCTGAACCTAATGAAGAAATTCCTCTCACGGTACTCAGTATTTTCCCATATGGTACAGTCGAGGTAATTCACCCCAAATTCGGAACTTTTAAGGTAAACAATATTCGTCTTAAACCTTATATTGATAAAGTTTATAGTAGGGATGAGGAGTGTAAACTCCTCGAGCCACCATGATCATACACCAGATAGGTAAGTCAAGCTTAGACTATAAATAATCACTTCTCGGAAGGCAACTCGAGCACTAACAGTAATGATTTGTTTAAATTCTAGTTTTTCACATTTAACCTACTAACTGAGTCTTGAAATACAGGGTTTCCCCATCCACACGGCTAGGCACATGGGCGTGCCTTAGGCCGTACACACACCATAGGAGGAGACATGGTTGTACGATACAGTCGTGTGAAAATAGGGCAAATATTTTTCCCCAACACAGGATGCGATAAGTTACCACGACCGTGTGAGAAGGTCGTGGGTGAAACTGCATGCCCGTGTTGTGAAGCGTGGACGGACCTGTCAAATTAGCACGGGTGTTCGACACGCTCGTGCCCAGCCCCCGTGGTCGACACTGTCAACCTAACACAGGCGTAGGCTACCATACACAGGCGTGGAAGAAGCGAACGAAGCAAGACACGACCGTGCGGCACCGCCGTGTACGTCCACACGCCCAAGGAACAAGGGCATGGGGCGAATGTTAGACGCACCTAAATTTAAAAATCACGAAACACACGGGCAAAAATTAGGGCACACGAGCATGCCCCACGGCCGTGTGCCCCAAAATCTATATAAACCCTTCACTATTCATCATCTCCCTCCCAAAAATCCCTACCTGCCAGGCCCGTGCGCCACCTACAACACTGTTTCTGATGACCCAAGCTTCTTCCTTTTGCGTTTGTTTACTCTTTTCTCTCTATTTTCTTTAAATATTTTTCCTATTTCATGTTTTCTCTGATCCATTTGACTATTTTAAGTGAACATTTATAGTAGAGTAATAGAAATACTCATGCTTATTATTAAAGAATTGTGTCATTTTTCATATTACATTCATCTTTCTTGTTTCCATGGATTTTATGCTTACCCACATGCATTTATATATTAGATATGGTCGTCTTATTATTCTCATAGTCCCATTTTAATAACTTGATATATTTGCTTTAGTTGTTTTAGATTTGTTCTATTTATCTAATACGCAAGTCTCAGGAAAAATTCCTATTTAGTTTTATTTTTCCATGCTATTCTTAGGACATATTAGTTGAACTTTAACTTTTCAATGCAGATATACAATGCCATCCTCACGTGGTAAGAAGACCGCTGTCCCCATCTCAAAAAAGAGGAAAGGAGCAGCATCATCCTCGGGTCCTACTGTTGAGATCTGTCACCTTTTCCTCGAGTTCCCCTTGGGACCCCAAGAAGAGCTATTTCAGACATTACGGGCCTGACCCTTAGGTGTGGGCCGCTGCATTGACTGGGCTACACTTGAACAGATTCAGTTGGCTAACGTGGTCTGAGCCCTCCTAACGACTGACCCGTAGGGGATCTTCTTTGAGATCGTTGAGCTGACGTATCTCAAGTTCACATTGGAACTCTGCTCGACGTTCCATCTTCAGACCGTCATGACCAACTTCGACGATCCTGGAATGGTCCAGTTCCGCCTTGGTGGTCTAGTGCACCAGTTGAGCGTACCCGAGTTTGGGATTGCACTAAGGCTGTACACGGAGGAGTTCATGGACGATAATGAACTCGACACCTTCCACCGCCACATCCACTACTCTCCCTCAAATTGCTGGAGGGACCTCGTCCCTTCCTCAGCCACCTACGATCCTAGCCACTCTAAGGCATCGACTCTCTCTCCATCCTTGAGGTACCTACACGCCCTCTTAGCTCACACTCTGACGGGAAGACGAGAGAGCATCGGCATCGTCATCACCCACGATTCCCACTTCTTATGGAGCATGGTGAACAGGCACGTCCTCGACCTCTCCTACTTCATCGCCCTTACCATCCACCATCAGACGGAATAACATTAGAGGGGGTCATCTCTATCGGGCCATATGTGACTCGGTTGGCACGACACTTCGGGCTCCTCAACACAGTGGCACAATCATTCTCCCTCACTCTCATCGGCCAGTTGTCCCCACAGGGCACCTCGAGCATGTTAAACATGAGGATGATCAAGAAACGATGTGGCACCTACCCTCTTCAGTACTGCCTCGTCCAGTCCACCGAGGTGGAGGATCTAGAGGACATTACTGATGATGTCCCTCCACGTCATGAGGCGGCTTCATACTCTGACATCTCTGAGTGCCTTACACGATTTGAGCAGCAATGTTTTCAGCACTTTGATCACATTGATGCGACTCTGTATCAGATTTGTCAGCACTTCCACATCTCGTCGCCACCACCACCTCGCGAACCATCCGACGATGACGATGTTTAAAAACTTTTTATTTATTATTTTTATTTTCACTTTTATCTTTATTTATCTTATTTAAGTACTTTTTATTTCATTTTCCTTTATTATTATTTCAATTATAGTTTTTGTAATTTTTCTTCAATAATTTTTAGTTTCTGCTATTTCATTACGAGTAATTATGCTTCCTTATATTTCCTAAAGAGTTCCTAATTCTATCACAGTTATAAAGAGCTTCAAAGCTCATCATCGCATAGGAACTAAAAACTCCACTGGAAAAGGTTCTCCACGACTGCCATGTCCTGCTCGACCACGACCATAGCGACCACCAGATATAATATTCTTTTGGTGCAGGACTTATGGACCAATGAACCTCTACCACCACCGGAGTATCCTCCTCCACTCTTATCATTTGCCTTAGCCAATTATTCTCCATAACTCCAAATCAAGAAGTTCATTCATCATTTAGGAAGTTTCACTTCTCTCCCTATCTTATGATTATTTATCTATATTTTTCAATATATCTATCTTTATACATTGAGGGAAATGTACATCTTAAGTGTGGGGGGTCTTTCATATCATCATTAGAAATCCCTGAATTTCATCTTATTCTCACGTGAATCACTCATATCATTATTAGAATGAATTTTAATTAATTTATGATTTTTCTTGATATGTCTTGAATTAAAACATAGTCATTTATGCATTGATTGTTTAAACTTTAAGACATTAGGGAATCAAGCATGATAAGTTGATTTTTGAAGGATTATAAACTTTTAGGTTGTTTCCCTAAGTTTAGGTATTATCGTGAGTCGAAATTGACAAATTTAAACATAAAAAAGCCATAATTTTTGTGAGATCTTGAGCCTTTAAAGCATATTTTATTTCTTCCGTGCTCACTTTTATTATGAGTGTGTTAGTATTGATTTGTTATTCTTGAACTTGCTTGATTATGCACGTCAAGACCACACCATTTGTTTTGATATGTCAAGATGATAATGGCACTTAGGTTTAACCCACTCACTCCACAAAAGCATACCTTCATAATTAACCCTTAGTGAACCCTTTTGAGCCTAACAAGCCATTAATTGATTTACCCTCAATATTAACCCATAACCCATTATTGTTGAAATCCCCTAATTTGATCCCTATTTTTGTCGAGATTTGATTTGAACTAATTGCTTAGCTATGTTTTGTTCTTCTGTGTATTTGACTTGTTCTTAAAAAACAAAAAACTTCAACACATATTAATAGTAATTTGTCGTTTCTGAGCTTGAGTGTTAATTCCATATTCTAAGAAGAAGCTCACTTGTATTCAACTGATGACTAGTTATTTTTCTAGCTAGGTAATTTTTCAATTCAATCTCGTTTCTAACCAAAGCCACGTTACAACCCTCTAAAGACCTTTTTGATTGATGCATCAGTCAATATATAGTGGTGGAGATTTGATTTTCAAGCAAGCATATGGTAATAACTTTGCATATTGACTAATGAGTGCTTTAATTGATGTCCTTGAACACCTTGAGTGATTTGAGTGAATCTTTAGTGAGGATGTTAAACTCTGTGATATTTTGATCAAAGGTAATCACTTAGATAAGGGGAGACACCTATGTTTTCATGATAAAATACTCAACTTGGAATGTTTGAAACTTTGATGTACTTTTAGTTGAATTTTCAATGTATGAATACTTGTGGATTATTTTGAGATATTATTGATAGGGATTATAAATCAAGAAGAATTTATTTTGATTGTGAGTTGAGGATTTTGCTTGAGGACAAGCAAACGATTAAGTGTGGGGGTATTTGATAAACCGTAATTTATACATGTTTTTATCCCATGCTTAGTACATTTATGGATGGTTTCTCCTTAGATTTGGTGAATTCGATGCTCCTAATTCTTTAATTTCATGTTTTATACTTAGGTGAGCATAGGAGAGTAAAAAGAGCGAGAAACGGGCCGAAAATAGATAAAATGGACCCACATGGGAAATCAACATTGCCTGGGCTTCCTCACACGGGCGTGTCCTACAGTCGTGTCCCTTTGGCATGATCGAAGCACGACTTACACGGGTATACTACACGCCCGTGCCTATTCAATAGCCTTGACCACGGGGTTGGAGTAATCTCACATGGACGTGTCCCTATTGAGCCCAAGTATAACCCTATTCGAAAAAGGCCAATTCTGAGGGCTCTGAGGCATTCTAAATCCTATTTAAACACCTGAGGAGGCACTTAGGAAGGGGACACAGAGTAGGAGGCAAGGAATTACTCAAGGGAAGTCGATTGGTCCATCTCAGAAGCCAGATTAATCATCAAGACTAAATATCTCCCTTCAATTTCCATTCAGGGGTTTTGGGTTTTCTTTATGTTTTGTATTCATTATTCTTCTGAGATGTTTTCTTCTATAATTATGAACTAAACCCCCTAAATACCTAAGGGGAATGAAACCTAAGACGGATCTTGTTATTATTATCTGAATTGTATGATAAATATTTAACTTGTTCTTAATTATGTGTTCTTAATTCTTACTTTAATATTCCAGGATATTGATTAAAGTTAATGCTCTTATTCAAAGGAGGAATAGACCCTGTCTAAGAGTAAATTTGTCATAATTAAGCGAAGTTCATTGCACGCCTAGAGATAGGGTGATAAGATTTTGCCAGATTAGGGTGAAACCTAATAAGGGGATCCATAGATAGAGTTAATGCAACACTAGGTGTTAATTAGAAAGATATTTCAATTAATCAAACTAGGGTTACACGTTATTAGTCTCGAGAGAGATAATAATATAACTTAGGGAGTTCTACGGATCAAGTTAAATGAATAAATCGTCTGATTCAGAGTCAAATAACAAGTGACGTCTAGGTGGATTTTTTCTTGGGTATTGTCTTAATCAATAGAGTTTTCCCAAAAGCTTTTTCCCAATCTTCTCTTTGTGCACTCTTAGTTTAGTAATTAGGTTAGATAACCAAATCACTTAATTTTTTGGCTAGATAATAAAAAGAAGGTAATTACTAGTACTCTTGGTTCCTTTAGGTTTGACAATCCGGTCTTGCTAAAGCTATACTACTGTTCGATAGGTACACTTGCCTTCATCGTGATAATAGTTAGTTTCAAGAACGATTAATTATAAATATTTAAAACCTATCGCGAATATCACGTATCAAATCAAGCTTGCTAATGGCTGAATGTAGCTTTCTTTTTCTTTTTTCCTTTCTTTTGATATTTTCAGCTTTTGAAGAATAAAAATGAATGCATGCAACTTTATTTTATGTTTTATTATTATAACATTATTAACATATTACTAAATTATCCTTTTAAAATTAATATAAAACCATGATTTTTTAATACCAAAACCGTCCATCCATTTTAAATATGGTCTAATTGCATTATAAATGCATCATATTGTACAGACAAATTCAATTAAGCACTCATATTTAACTATCAACTTTTCACTTTACGTGATTAAGCCCTTTTTACTAAATCGACATCCAAATAGTAAAATTAAAACACGAAAAATTAACACATATAAATTCGCACTTAATAAATACAGAAAATAATTTTTAAATATTTTTCTGACTCGAATTCATGGTCCCTAAACCGCTGTTCTGAATAGGGTCTAAATCGGGCTGTTACAGAAATGGCATGAAATGTGCGTGATTTGGTATGTTTTGGGCTGCCTATAAGTGTATGGAAATGATTTCAAATTGGTTGTTATGAATTTGTGATTGTAGGGTGGCAAATTTGGCTTTTCAAATGGCTTATTTTTGTCCACACGAGCAGAGACATGAGCGTGTGTCTTAGCTGTGTGTGACACACGGTCATATTACACGGCTGTGTGTCCCCTAGGGTACCTTACAATTTTAAGTCAGTATATTCTACAGTTTTGACACAGCCTAGACACACGGGAGGTTCTATCAGTCATGTGTGGCACATGGGCTGACACATGGACGTGTGGTTGGCCGTGTGACCCAAGTTAGTAATCTCCCTAATTTTCACACAGTCTGGCACACGGTCGTGTCTTGTGGCCGTGTGGACAAGTCTGTATGTATGCCCTGTTTTGCCATGGCATAGACACACTGTCGTGTGTAAGGCCGTGTAAGGCACACGGCCTGTTCACACGGGCGTGTGACATTTATAACTTTGAAAAATGTTTAAGTTGTGAAAAATTTTGTATGTGCTCGGTTTAGTCCCGACCCCTTTCTAAAGCATGTTTAAGGTCTTGATGACCTTTGGAAGGGACTGTATATGGATGTTTGATTATGATATGATGATGTATGATGTTTAATTGAAAAATGAATTTGAAGTGTTCCAATTGTCTGGTAATGCCTCTTAACCCTAGTTCGGTGACGGATACGGGTTAGGGGTGTTACAATTAAAGTGTCAAACCCGTTAGGTAAGCATGTTTTAGTTGATAAGGTATGTAAGAAATGTCTTTTAATGATTAGAGATCATTGTTTTCTGGCTGACTTGATGTTATTGCCGTTCGATGAATTCGATGTTATATTGGGCATGGATTGGTTGACATTTCTTGATGCTATGTGAATTGTAGACTAAAAGTTATTGAGTTGAAATGTGAAAATGGCGAATCTCTCTAGGTTGAATCAGATGGGTCAGATAAGTTGCCAATTGTGATTTCTTTTCTGTCAGCTCGAAAATGTATGAGAAAGGGATGTGAAGCTTATTTAGCTCATGTGTTGAATGCGAAAGAGTCTGAATCAAAGATTGAATTAGTACCTGTGGTATGTGAGTGTCTGGATGTGTTCCTGGAAGAGCTACCTGGATTACCCTCTTGTTAGGGAATTGAGTTTGTCATTGAGTTAGTCCCTGGTACAGCACCTATCTCGATTGCTCCATATAGAATGGCCCTGACAGAGTTGAAAGAACTAAAGTCACAGTTGCAAGAATTGATTGACAAGGGTTTTGTGAGACCGAGCTTTTCGCTGTGGAGTGCTCTGGTATTAGTTGTGAAAAAGAAAGATGGATCTATGAGGTTATGTATAGATTACTGACAGCTCAAGAAGGTAACAATTAAGAATAAGTATCCTTTGCCAAGGATTGATGACTTGTTTGACTAATTGAAAGGAGCGACATGGTTTTCAAAGATAGACTTGAGGTCCGGTTACTACCAGTTGAGAGTGAAAGACTCGGATGTGCCGAAAATTGCTTTTCGAACGAGGTATGGTTATTATGAATTTCTTGTCATACCTTTTGGTTTAAAAAATGCTCATGCCTCATTTATGGACTTGATAAACCGTATCTTTCAATCGTATTTGGATAAATTTGTGGTCGTTTTTATTGATGACATACTGATATATTCTCGCGATGAATCTGAGCATGTCGAACACTTCAGAACTATTTTGCAAATTTTGGGAGACAAACAGTTGTATGCTAAGTTTAGTAAAAGTGAGTTTTGGCTTCGAGAAGTTGGATTCTTGGGCCACATTGTTTTGGGTGATGGTATTAGAGTAGACCCAAGTAAGATCTCGACTATTGCTGAATGGAAGCCACCAAGGAATGTAACTGAGGTTAGAAGCTTTCTAGGCTTGGCTGGTTATTACAGACGGTTTGTTAAAGGATTCTCCATGATTGCTATTCCGATGACAAAATTGTTACAGAAAGATGTTAAGTTCGAATGGACAGAAAAGTGCCAACAAATTTTTGACAAATTAAATGCATTGTTGACTGAGGCTCCGATTTTGGTACAACTCGAGTCAAGTAAAGCATTTGTGATTTATAGTGATGCTTCCTTGAATAGTTTGGGATGTGTACTTATGCAAGAAGGTAAAGCCATAGCTTACGCTTCAAGACAATTGAAGCCTCACGAAAGGAACTATCCGACACATGACTTAGAGTTGTCGCCATAGTGTTTTCTTTAAAGATTTGGCAACATTATTTTTTTGGTGAGAAATGCCATGTCTATACCGATCACAAAAGTCTTAAGTATTTGATGACTCAAAAGGTTTTGAACTTGCAGCAACGAAGATGGTTGGAACTGCTAAAAGATTATGAGCTTGTGATCGATTACCATCTGAGAAAGGCGAATGTGGTTGCCGACGGTTTGAGTAAAAAGTCGTTGTTTGCCTTGAGGGATATGAATACTCAGCTGACCTGGTCCGATGATGGTTTGACTCTAATCGGGTTGAGAGGTAGACCGACTTTTCTTTAACAGATTTGTGACGCTCAGAAAGTTGATAAAGAGTTGCAAGCTAAAAGAATTCAATGTGAGTCTAGCAGTGAACCAGATTTTTTGAGTGACTCTAATGGTTGTTTTAGGTTTCATGGTAGGATTTGTGTTCCAAAGGACACTGAATTGATTCAGAGAATCTTACATAAGGCACACAATGATTGTTTGTCAGTTCACCCGGGCAGCACAAAGATGTATAATGACTTGAAGAAACTATATTGGTGGAATGGTATGGAAAGAGATATCCCAGAGTTTGTATCAAAATGCCTAGTTTGTCAACAAGTAAAGGCTGAACACAAAGTACCTTTAGGTTTACTTTAGGCTATCATGGTCCCCGAGTGGAAATGGGACTGGATTACTATGGATTTTGTGATATGGTTGCCTTTAACTCTGAGAAAGAAAGATGCCATATGGGTTATTGTCGATCGATTGACTAAATCAACCCGTTTTATTCCAGTGCATACCGATTTTTCACTTGATAAGTTAGTTTAATTGTACATTGGTGAGATTGTTAGACTCCATAGAGTACTTAGATCGATTGTATCAGATAGAGATCTGAGGTTCACATCATGGTTTTAAAAAAAGTTACAGGAAGCTTTGGGTACAAAGCTAAATTTTAGCTCTACTTTAAATCCACAGACTAATGGTCAGTCTGAGCCAGTAATTCAGATTTTGGAAGACATGCTCCGATGCTGTGTATTAGAATTATAAGGTAGTTGGGAAAAGTACCTACCGCTAGTGGAGTTTGCCTATAACAATAATTATCAATCGAGTTTGGAAATGGCGCCTTATGAAGCACTGTACGGACGTAAGGGCCGAACACATTAGTATTGGACCGAGCTGAAAGAAAGTTAGATTCACAAAATTAATCTAGTCAAAGAAACCGGAGAAAGGTGAAGGTGATTCGTGATTGTTTGAAAGCCACTTCAGATAGACAGAAATCTTATGCGAATTTGAAATGAAAAGAAATCGAGTATCAAGTCGGTGATAAGGTATTCTTGAAAGTGTCTCCATGGGAAAAGGTTTTGAGATTTGGCAAGAAGGGTAAGTTGAGTCCTCATTTTATAGGGTCGTATGAGATCACCGAGAGAATAGGGTCGACTGCTTATCGATTGGCCTTACCATCCGAGTTGGAAAAGATTCACGATGTGTTCCATGTGTCTATGCTGCACCGTTATCAATCAGACCCTTCACATGTGATTACACCGACAGAAGTTGAGATTCAATCGGATATGACTTATGGTGGAGAACCTGTTAAGATTTTGGCTCGAGTAGTCAAACAGTTGAGAAAAAAAAGCATTACCTTGGTGAAAGCTATGGAAAATACATGGGGTTGAAGAGGCTACTTGGGAACCTGAGAAGGCCATGAGGAAACAATTCCCAAACCTTTTCATCAATAAGATTTTCGAGGACGAAAATCCCTAAAGGGGGGAGAGTTGTAACATCCCAGATTAGGGTCTAGTCAGAAAAGTGGTTTTGAGACCATAAATCTAAAATATAAATAATTATTTTATGATTACTTGATGGTCCATGATATGATTGCATGCTTGTGTGAAATTTTCATGAATAAATTTTATGCCTAAGATGTCCAATTTGACTTTAGGCACTAAATTGAATAAGTTGCAAAACTTGTGTTCTAGAAGCTTTAAGCATGAAATCGCATTGGATTATTAATTAGAGGTCCGTAAATAGAAATTAGACCAAGTTCTAAAATTTTGGACAAAAATGGGCATGAATAGGAAAATTTTGAAAGAAAGGTCTTAAGGGCAGTTTTTTCATTTGGTAAATAAAAGAATAAAAAGGGAAAATGAAGTCAAAATCTTGTCCATCATCTTCAAGCCGTAGCCAAATTTTACAAGGGTTCCATAGCTAGGGTTTTCAAGTTTCAAGCTTGATTGTAAGTGCCCCTAGCCTCGTTTTTAATGTTCTCTACATTTTTGAAGTTGTGATCAACCGATCTTGCTATTTCTACCATTATTTTGAACTAGGGTTCATGTATGAAATTTGACCCATGTGTGACATGGTTATATTTTGATGTTTAATAGATGAATATGAAAGTTTGATGTGTGATAAACATCTTTTGCTAAGTGATTTTTTTGTGAAAACACTTAAAAAGGACTTGTTTGTAAAAGTGTAAAAATGAGTAGTAGAAATGTGAAATAAAGGAAAATATGGGTTGATATGAGATGGAAAATGAATTGGCTAGGCTTAGATAACCAAGAAATTGCATGCATTTCATTTTACAAGCCTAAGGACTAAAGAGTAAATAAGTGAAATGTTAGGTAAAAAGGTAATTTTACCTAAGCTTGTGTTATGAGCCAATATGAGTAATGTGTGTATTGAACGAGTTAAATTTGGCATTATAGATCAAGAGAAACATGATTCGGGTCTTGATCGAGGGAAAAACATAGTTTACGAAGATTAAACTCGTTTCTTTCATTTTATACCGATGTAAGTTCATTTGCAAATAATGCAGCATGTACCATACTTAAAATGCTTTAATATTGCATGTATGGTAAGTACATACATATTTAATGTGATGTTGTATTATGTGTTTATTTCCTAAATTGTATCATGAATTATGCTTTGATTACTCCGTGATTATGTGATTGGTGTTATGAGTATGGAAATTGACGTCACGAGCAAGTTCGACAGAAATGGGGTATCGAAGAATCCTGTTTGAACCTTAGGAATAGTTTAGGATACAAGTGGCATGTCACTAGGAATTATGTAATCTGAACTCATTGAGTTGTGTCTGAGTTCATGATATATGTGACATCCTAACTCATTAAGTTGTGGTCTGAGTTCGTGATATGTATGACACATGTTTTTGTGTCTAGGTACTAGTCTCGTATATGCTATTAATGGTGAGGTAGTTCTTCATGTGTTGCGGATATCTGATAGCCTACATGAATAGACTTGTAAGTAGCTCGAAAGCGAGCAGTATGTGATCCAAGATATAAAGTACCAATGGCTACATATGAGGCACTTAGGTGCAAACTTCCGATGCATCCGATAGCTTTTCGAGTGTTCAACGGGTGATTCAAGAGAAGTTCAATGAGTAATCTTGACGATTGCATCAAGACAAGAAAGTAAGTTATTATGTGTAAGTGGGCACAGGTATGTACATCGAACTCATGTGAATGGCATGAAGTATGATGAGCTCGTGTTAAAAATAGGTGTATATGTATATGAGAAGAATAAATTTAAGAGAATTGATAAAATGCAAGATTATGTTCATTAGGTGATATATATATGATTATTACTTGTGTAAGTTGCATTTTATATGCGTGTGAACTTACTAAGCTTTAAAGCTTACCCCCTTCCTTTCTTTTTTCTTATAGTGTCGCCAAGTAGCTCAGGGATCGGAGAACGTCGGAGACTCGATCACACTATCAATTGAACATTTGGGTATAACTAGTCTTATCATTTTGAGTATGTCATGTATAGGGACTTGGTCTTTTTGTTATGTGTCATATTGATTAGCCAAATGCGTTGGCTTATAATGGTATTATGATTATTTTGTATATAGGCATGGGAGGTGGCTCATATTGATTATTTTGGTTGTAACCCTATTTATTGATGCATGCATGCAAATGCGTTTATGATTTAATGTGGTTATGGTTGATTATGGTTGATTATGGTTGATGAGTGAGATGGATGGCATGTATGTTTGGTGTATAGAATATGATTAATGTGTATAAAATAAATGTGGTACAAAAGTATAACTTGAAATAAATTTAACAAAGATGGTAGAAAAATATGAAATTGGTGTGAAATGCCATATGAAAGCATGATAGTTGAATAGGTGAAATGTTGACATCATCAAGTTACTATTTAAGCATGGTTGTGAATGTTTGAGTATGCAAATGTGCCATGTTTCATGCCATGAAGTGTGTATAAGTATGTAAGCATTTGAGGGTGGCAAATGGCTTGGAAAATAGCCTAAAAATTGTCCACACGGTTAGACACACGAGTATGTGTCTTGGCCGTGTGTGACACACGGTCTGCCCCATGGGTGTGTAATTCGACCGTGTGTTCCCTGCACCCTAATTATGCAAAACAGAATGCCCTATAGTAAACACACAGGCAGAGACATGACCATATGTCTCAGCCGTGTAAAGGACATGGCCTTAGGACATCGGCGTGTGCCCAGGCTGTGTGAAGTCTGCACTAAATTTTTGGAATTTAATTCGCCACACGGCTTAAGCACACTGGCGCGTGACTTGGCCGTGTGACCTTATTTTCTTGATGATGTCATAGTAAGAGAGTTACACGGGTTGAGGACACGGGCGTGTGTGACCACACGGCCTACCCACACGGGTGTGTGACTTTCCAAAGCAAGAAAATTTCTAAGTTATCCTGAGGTCTTAAAAGTTCTTGGATTAGTCCCGAACCGCTTCCGATGTATGTTTTGGGCCTCGTAGGCCCTTATAAGGGACAATTCGCATGTTATTGAAATGTTTTAAATTTGGATGAAATTTTATGGCTTGATTTTATGTGAATGTTTATGTTTGAGTTCAGTAACGCCTCGAACCCTGTTTCAGCATCAGATACTCGTAACGGGTGTTACAACTCTAGCTCAAAATAATGGTGGAAATAGTTATATCATGCTTCAAGGATCTCAAAAACATCAAAAACATCAAAAACTAACATCAAAATGACTTACATGTAGAGGGTTTATTGTGCTGAAAATTTTAAGCTTCCATGGAGGATTTTCTTCTTCAATTTTCGGTGTAGACAAGATGGAGAAGAAAGATAACCATTTTTCTTTATTTTATTCATTTAGCTATTGTCATCAAATACCAACCCTACCAACTTTGACTTTTTAACATTTTGACTTTTCTTCTCCATGTACATCCGTTTACACATATAATGGCCTATTTTTTCATTAGGGACCTCAACTTTTAAGTTCTATAGCTATTTCGCACATTTACCTAATAACACATAACTTTACCACTTTACGCGATTTAGTCCTTTTTCACAAATTAATCATTCAAACGATAAAGTTTCTTAACAAAATTTTTACACAATCATATTATCATGCTGTACGCCTCAAAATAATAATAGAATAAATTTTATGAACTCGGATTTGTGGTCCCGAAACTAGTGTTCTGACTAGGCCCAAAATCGGGATGTTATACCTAGTGCATGTAAGTTAATTTTGACTCGGTTTTTAATGATTTCTATGTTTTTGTGATCGTTGCAGCTTAATCTAGCTAGCCCATACCTTTAATTTCGAAACTGTTAAAGATTTAACATGTTGCCATTGTTGAATACTTGAGTAATTTGATGGTTGATGATGGATTTTGAATAGTTGTTGATAGTTAAACTAGTTTTGTAAAGTGATTTTTGACAAAAATGTCAAAAAGGGATTAATTTGTGAAATGTGCAAATTGTGTGGTTGAAATGTGAAATAAATGAAATTTTTGGGCTACTAGGGACCTATATATAATTCGGCCAAGCATGGGTTTTGTTGAATTGTGTGAATTTTGTGCATTTGTGAAATAGGGACTAAATTGATTAAATGTGAAAGTTTAGGGGCTAATGTGTAAAAATGCCGAAATGTGTATTTTTGGATTAATTGAATGAGTAGATGAATAAATAAGTTGATTTTGAATTCATATAGATCAAGAAAGAAAGAATTCGAATTTAGATCGAGGGAAAAGCAAGGTTATCGAGTAGTCGACCCGATCTGTCAATTTCGAATACGAGTTAAGTTCGTATGTGATTATTACATTATAAATGTATGTTAAATGCTTTAATATTGCATAAATTGTTAAAACGAGATTATGGATAATGTATGAATTGTGAAAACGACTCTACGAATGCATTCGATGATAGAAAGGAAAAGCGCGAAAGCCTTGGTGAACCTTAAGAATTGTTTTGGATACTATTGAATGTGAGTAAGTGATACGTTGAGTTGGCTTCGGGCCATGATATTAGCACTTTAGTGTGTATTTTACCAATTTGGCTTCGGGCCATTCATATTGGATGATTTGGCTTAGGGCCATGATAATAGTTATTCGAATAAGTTACTTTGATTTGGCTACGGGCCATGGTATAGGTACTTATCGTATGAGATTCCTGAGTATCCGATTTCTATTCCGAATGGTTCAATGGGTAAACGAATGATGTGGTTGAGAAAGAGGTTAGTACGAGGCGATACAGGTATGTGCAGAACCTATTCTAGTATTAAATAGTAAAAGTTCGATTAGTTTGTATTTGATCATGTTTTGAGAGATGAGAAAGGTTTGTAGTTAATGTGTATATGGTTTTGCCATGTGTAATTGGTTGATTTTCATTTATTCGATGAATTAAGTTATTCACATACAAGATTACTAAGCTATGAAGCTTACTTCGTGTTATTTTTCTATGTTTTATAGTGATCAAGGCTAGCTCGGATCCAGGAGTCATCGGGTGTAACAACCCTCACCCGTATCCAACGTCGGGACAGGGTTCGAGGCGTTAACAGACTTAAACATTCACAACAACATATAACATATTACCAACCATGCATGGCAAACAAGCATATGCACATCACCAATATCAGACATAACATGAATAGCTAGATTTATAAGTCAGAATCATTAGCTCACTAAAGACCAATATATTTGGCAAAATTATAATAACACATGCTATAAAAACTAGGTCCCTATACATGCCACTCACTTGATAATTCTAGCATATGTGTTTATACTGTCAAGGTGTTGGCTTGATAGTGTGATGTTGCCTCCGACGATCTCCAACCCCGAGTTAACTTGACAACACTAAAAGAAATAGAAAGGAGGGGGTAAGCTTTACGCTTAGTAAGCTCACATGAAATAATAAGCAATTTACTAACATGCTTTCAGTAAAACTAACCTAATTGTATATTTACACATGTTCTAGTTAAGCTCCTTTCTTGAGTCACAATCACTAAATCATTTATATCTAGAGTTATGGAACTCTAAATTAAGATCTGTAAATTTTCCTAGAAACTAGACTCATATATATTTCCACCATAAAAATTTCAAAATTTTTGGTCCAGACACTAAGTTAATTTTATTATTTAAATCTCCCCTATTTTTCTGTTAGACGGCTTCAACCTTTCTTCACTAATATTTAATTATCTCATAGTACAAGACTCAGATAATGTTCCTGTCTCTTTCTCCTAAAATTAGACTCATTACGGATTCTAAAAATGTAAATTATAACCCATAATTATTTTTCTAAAATTTTTAAAATAATTTCTAAATCAGAACAGGGGATCTCGAATGCATTCTAACACTATCTCACAAAAATTATAATATCATATAATATATAACTCTTTTTCTCCCCATGTTTCTTTTATATGAAAATAGACTCATTAATATTTAATTTCATAATTTATTTGAAATTTAATTCAACTTACACAATATTTGGTGAATTTTCAAAGTCACACAACTGCTGCTGTCCAACACTGTTTTACTACTAAAATTCACCCTTACATAATTTCACTTAATCCATTTTGTCTTATCGAAGTTCACTCAAATATCGAACATATTGCTCAAAATTTTGTTAAACATATACCTGCACTTATTCATCATATAATCATGTTCACATGTATTTTTACTTAATCGATTTTCCCGTTGAACTCTTCGGAATAATAACTGATACTCAGTTGCCTGCACATATTTTCACACTTGTAGCCAAAGCTATCTGGTACGCATAGTAGCCTGCACTTAGTACTACACACAAGACATAACCATCTGATACACGTAGTAGCCTACACTTAGTACTACACACGTGATCGAAGTTATCGGGTACGCATAGTAGCCTACACTTAGTACTACACATGCGACCAATAATCTGGTACACGTAGTAGCCTACACTTAGTACTACACACATGACCTCACAATAGATCATTTGTATCGTTTCTATTCTGAAGGCTCAACCGGGAAATTCCTCACTTTCCAACATGTTACAATTTATTCATAGTCCTTTTTCAATTTGCAATTTACAACAAATAATCATTCTATAGGCAGCCACATTTCATATGATAACAAAATATAATAAAATAAAAAAATCAATAAATTATTTACGTACAAACTTACCTCAGATCCAGAAATGGCAATTTACCATTTTAGTCTCTAACCTTGTATTTTCCCGATTTAAGCCCAAATCTCGATTTCCTTGATTATTAAGCTTGGAAGCTTGGCCAAACGCAAACCATGGCTTCTCTTGGTACATTCTGTTGTAGCAAGAAGAAAGGGACACATTTGGGGTTTAAAATTTGTCTTTTAATTCATTTTACCCTTAAATAACCAAAATGCTCTTTTTACTATTCTTTCAAATTTTACCCAAACAAGGCAATTTTTGTCCAACAAGTTATAAAATGGTTTAATTGTCATTTAAGGACCTCCCATTTAAAATTTCATGACAATTAGACACCTCTAACATGTAAAACTCAACTTTTACACTTTTTACAATTTAGTCATTTTTACTAAATTAAGTGCTCAAACGTCGAAATTTTCGAACGAAATTTTCACAAAAACATTTTGTGAAATCGTAGAACATAAAAATATAATAAAAATGAAATTTTTCTCATCAGATTTGTGGTACCGAAACCACTGTTCCAACTAAGCCCAAAATCAGGATGTTACATCGGGAACATCATCACACTATCAAACATCTAAGTTGGTACTTTTGAATTATACATTTATGGTATATGAAATGTATAGGCTAGATGTGATATTTTGGTTGTGATAATAGCCATGAGATTTGGCTTCTAAATGATGTTAATATTGATGTGTGTTTGGCTATTAGAAATGGCTTGTAAATTTATATGTTTTGGTTTGTAAAAATATAGCCATGAGTGATGGCTTATTTTGGTTTGTTTTGGCAAGTTGTAACCAAGACATTATGGAAGTTAAAATGGTTATGTGAATTATGTTAAATGAACCGTAATCTTTGATATTGTTTTGGCGTGTATTTGGCTAAGTAAATGGTAGTGATTTGAGAATTGGAATAGATGAAATTATAATGGTATGAATTGTGCATTTTGTTGATGATTGTGGCTGCCTAATTGTATAACGAAATGGTACCATTTTTCCTCGTGTAGGTACATTAAAGTTGGGGTGGCAAATTGGCCATGCGAATGGCCTATTTTTGTCCACACCGGCAGAGATTGTAACACCTCAAACTCGACCTAGACGTTATGGCCGAATCTGCGATGTCACATTGGAGTGTTTTTCCAAAAACACAAATTTTATGAGGAACTGTTCTTCTTAAAAGTTCCTTTGGGTTGATTAAAACTTAGGATGTTTTTTCATGAGGAAAACTCAAATTTATTTTAAAAAATCATATTAGGTTGCTATTGAACTCTTAAAACAATAGTTGTTTAGAAAACTCTCATTTTGCGTTGCGAAAACATGGTATTTGTAGTAAATCATTGGTTTATAACTTTTTAATTTTAGAAATCGAGTCCTATTACTAAAAGATAAACATTCAAGAAAATAAATCCCCAAATTAAATAAAAATTAAAGCAGCATTATTACATCTTAAAAACCCAAAATAAAAACTTGTTTATAGTATAAGAAGAGATAATTACGTTGAGTGGCCACCGTTGAGTCCTCCGTCGCCTCGATCCGTCTAAGCCTGGGTATTTCCTGCACAGATAACATATGGTTTAGTTTACGATAACTCAGTGTGTGAAATCCCATAAAAATGAGTAATCAGAGTAAGCGCAATCTAGGCCAAAGCCCTATCGGTTTCAGTTAGGAGTCTTAGCCCCTTTTTCAGTAACATTAGCAGACTGGACCTTAGCCCATTTCAATAACAGTGACAGTCTGGGCCTTAGCCCTTTTCAGTACAGTATGCAAGCAAAGAGTCCTACCCAATCCATCCGCTACACTCCAACTCCGTACCAGCCTTACACACCATGTGGGTATTAAATCGACCCACCCAACCCTACACACCAAATCATATCAAATTTGGTACTAAAACAGTATTTGTAGTAGAGCTACCAGTAATAGGCCTATAGCCTTTTAGTACACTTCCTTCATATATATCCCACCGCATGTAATGCAACTTAATAACATACGTGTATGCAGAAAAATCATGCTCAAAAACAAATATACATAATACAGGCTATTTCAGTCAATTTACCTCACAGGGGTATAATGGCGATGTCATCAGTATAGGGTCTAAGTATACTTACCAACCCAACAGTAGGTCCACAGTCATGTTAGGCGACCCATGCTGTAACACCCGAAACCCGGCCCAGACGTTATGGCCAAATTTGGCATGTTATATTGAAGTATTTTAGCGAAAACCGTGTTTTCATTGAAAACCCTTCTTAAAATAAAAGAAACTTTAATTAACTTAAAAAAAACCCTTTCAGTTACGAAAGCCTTATTTAAAACATTTGATTTAAGAAAACTTAATATTCAAGAATTTAATTGCGGAAACGTAGAAACACACTATAATTTAGAAAACCCATGTTCAACTTCTTGTAATTACAATGAAAATTAATAACAATAATTTGGGTAATAATAACATAATGAAAACCTTATTACAATTTGGTCTGAAACATACTTAAAAAGAAATAATACTTAAATGCTAAAAAACAACCCAAGTCCAAAACATCTTGCTAGCTGGCCACCCAGAGTCCCTCCAAACATTGAACCTTCTACTAAGCATCACCTGAAAATAAAATAAAAGAGGGGGTGAGTTTTCGTAAACTTAGTGTGTACAACCCTTGGCAAAACCAAGCATTCAAAATAAAAATAAAAAACATCATTCATCAATCATGCAATGCAATCCCATCCAAATTATCCATCCGCTACACACCAGCTCTGTCCCTCGTCACACCATGTGGGGATATAAATATCGACCCACCTAGCCCACACACCATGGTAGCCCGGTTGCGGAACTACCTTTATTTACATATTGGGCTTTAAAAGCCGTCGGTGAATCTACGATTGTTAAGGAACCATGCGATCCTCATATACTTCCTCCGTTCCATAATTCCCACCCATATGCAATGTGACAGCCCAAAGTTGACCCTAGTCGGGAAGTGGTTTCGGGACCGCTAAACCGAGTCACTGAAATGTTTGAATGTGATACTTATTGTCTAGAATATGTAATTATGAATGTGTGAAAATTTCAAGCTTCAATTTGGTTGATTTCATGTGAATTTAGTCAATAGGACTTATGTGAGAAAATTCTAAAATGTGATAGGTCAATGTGTGAGGACCTATTAGTGCATGTGGACAAAGGGGGGACTTGCATGTCAAATTCCCCCTACTAGTAGTGGCCGCCATGACAAGCATGGTAGACCAAGTTTGATGGCCAAGACATGTCATAGACATGTTTTGTTGGTGCATCATGGGTGGAAAAAAATAAAATAATAGGCATGGAAATTAAATAATGAAAAGGAGTATGATGAATACACAAAAAAAAAGTGTGTAGTTGATTCTTTTCCCCCCCCATTGCCGTGAGCTAAAGAAAAGAGAGGAGAAGATCTTTGTTCATCCTTTTCTCACCTTCATTTAGCCTAAATTAGAAAGAAAAACAAAGAAAAAATTTTCTCATCCTTTGGTTCATCCTTGGCCAAAAATTTTAAGGAGGAAAGAAGAAGAAAGGTGAAGAGATTCGGTCATGCATGTAGCTAGGCTAAGGTATGTTTGATGATGTTCCATGAGATGCATGCATGTTTTAGTTGTTAGCTTGAGTTCTACCTAGCCCATGGTCTAAATCTTGCTATGTGATGGAAATGGCACTTGACCATGGATGCATCATTCTTGGTTGGTGTTTGATGTTGTGGTGATGAGGCATGAGGATGAGTTAAGATTCGGCCTAGGTGGAGGTTGTGGTAATGCCATTGCATGCAAAATATGAAGCTTGTTAATGATGCATGTGATGATGGCTTGATGATTCTTGAACCTCCTTTTTAGCATTTTTGTGTGAGCACATATGTGCATTGGTTGCTAAATGGAGAAGAATCGGCTAGCAAGATGTGTGCTAAGGCCGAATGTAACTTTGCATGTTAATGAGCAATGCATGTGTTAAATTGATGAAAAGGGGGAGGATGCTTTACTAGTGTGTATATGTGTGTATTAAGTGTTGAAATCGACCCCAAAAATAGACATGCATATTCGGCCAAGGGGAAAGAAATTAGCTAATATGTTGTGTTGATGCATGATTTTTGCATGTATGAGACTTTAATGTCTAATGTATAAATATGGGCTAAGTGCCTTGTGTTCATCTTTTTGATGCCTAAATGATGAAATCAATTTATTTGTTTAATTAAGCTCAAGAGCAAAGGGGAAATAAATCCGATAAAGGGAAGGAAAAAGTGGTTGAATAGCTAGCGGAATCGTTCGACAACACCCGAGGTAAGTTCTTGAGTAAGAGAGCTTAAATTACGATGTGATTAAATCATGCTCTATGTGTGGCTATTGAGCCGAATGTGCAAGGACGATATGTGCCTTGTGTTTGAGTTTCGCAAATGAAAATGAAATATGAATGTGCCATGAATTATTGTTAGATGTGCATGATTAATTGAATGCTGTCCGGGCTAAGTCCCGAAGGCTTTGTGCTAAGTGAATATATCCGGACTAAGATCCGAAGGCATTTGTGCGAGATACAAATTCCGGGTTAAGCCCCGAAGGCCTTTGTGTGAGATACTAAATCCGGGTTAAGTCCCGAAGGCATTCGTGCGAGTTATTAAATCCGGGTTAAGTCCCGAAGGCATTCGTGCGAGTTATTAAATCCGGGTTAAGTCCTGAAGGCATTCGTGCGAGTTATTAAATCCGGGTTAAGTCCCGAAGGCATTGTGTGAGTTACTAAAACCGGGCTATGTCCCGAAGGCATTTGAACGAGGAGCTATATCCAGTTAAATCCCGAAGGTACGTGATTTGGTAATGAATGAGCTTGCTGTAAAATTCCAGCGAATACTCGAAAAACATCCCAATATGGGGATATGTTACGTATGTGTTGAATTTAATCGAGCCCTTACAAATAAATGTTCGCTCAGTTGATAAACGAGCTACCGGCCTTCGGCTAAGTTAGTCTATTGTGTATGTACATAAGGGTTGTTAATGTTGTGAAGCAAGTTTGATATCGGTAAATTGCGTATTATGAAATATTCCGTTTAGCTAAATGTGTGTTATTCTTTGTTTATGCTGGAATTCCTTGCTCAAAACTTACTAAGCATAAATTGCTTACTCGTTACACTGCTCCTCTGTTTTATAGATTTTTGGTTCTCCAGCTATCGAACTCGGGATCTTGAAGTCGAAGTCGCCCACACTATCAAAGGCTCTTTTGGGTACTATTTTGGTTGAATTTTGATATGGCATGTATAGGACTACCCATTGTTGTTTTTCGAGTACTTTATGAAATGTATAAGTGTACAGCCATGCGAAAATGGCTTGTAGAAGTGGAGTATGGCATTAGACCATTCGTGTTTATGAATGTATAGATGGTTTCATGATGTAACTATAGTTGGAATGGAAGTGTTGAGCAAATGATCAGCCATTGGAATGGCTAAGTATGATCATATGTGGGCATATGTATGACAAGGCCCTAGTTGGTCCATGAAACCCCGAAAATAGGTAAGGTTTACTTTGAAAACAGAGGCTGACAGCAGCAGTGGTGTGGATTGGAAAAATCACAAGAATTCGTAGGAGTGGAATTAAATAGTGAATAAATTATGTAATCGAACCTTGATGAATCTACTTTCATATGAAAGTAACGAAACAATCATATGAACAGTACAGTAAGAGATATTCAGGTTCTTGTGGAACAGGGCCAGAACAGTTTCTGGATTCCCTGTTCCGACTTTGGAAATTCACTATAAATTGACAAGAGATAATTAGGAGTCATACCATATATGTATGGATTCCTCTCTGAGTCTAGTTTTCATAGAAACAAACGGCATCAGTATTGATGCTCTGTGCAGAGAGATATCCAAGTCGTAATGGGAAAAGGTCAGTGTAGTCGACCCCTGTAACATGGGAGACTTTGACTAATAAACTGTACTAATTAGCCCAACCAAAAATTCTAGAAAAAAATAAATAGGTGGGGACATGAGTCTAGTTTCAGGGAAAAATCACAAAACTGATTTTCGAGTTGTGAAACTCAAGATATGATTTTTGAAGCGACTAGTACTCAGACTGGGCAGTGTCTGGAAAAATTTTTCAAAGTTTGTTAACATCTCGTGTCCGACTCCGGTGTCGGTCTCGGGTTCGGGGTGTTACATTAAATTGGCATCAAAGCTATGGTTTAGTCGATTCTAGGACTACCGTAATGTGTTGGGTCTAGCTGTACATGCCATTTTATGTGATTACTTGATAGTGTGGTGATTTCTGACAATTGTAAATGTGTTTATAGTAATGGATCCCGATCGTGACCGAGAGGTAGCTGATGATCTTGAGAGTGTAGCACCTGCTCCCGCACAAGGGACAGTGCCGGCAGACTCTCAACCTAATGCTAGTAATCCGAATGATGAAGCTAGACAAGCATTCTATAGCGTGATGAATGATTGGTTCAACCAATACATTCGAACTAATATGGCTGTTCCACAACCTCCATTCCCGACAAATACTACCCCCGCACCTACAATACCACCGGTAACGGACCAAATAAGGTCAAATAAGCCCCCAGTTGACAGAATCCGAAAACATGGGGCTACTGAATTTAAGGCTATGGATAGCGATGATGCCGAGCAAGCTGAATTTTGGCTGGACAACACTATCTGGGTACTCGATGAGCTATCTTGTACACCCGATGAATGCCTAAAGTGTGCTATCTCCTTGCTACGTGATTCTGCCTACTATTGGTGGAGTACTCTGACTTCTGTTGTGCCCCGAGAGCAAGTAACTTGGGAGTTTTTCCAAACTGAGTTTCGGAAAAAGTATATCAGTCAGAGATTTGTTGATCAAAAACGGAAGGAATTTCTTGAGCTTAAGCAAGGCTCCATGTCGGTTACTGATTACGAGCGAAAATTTGTTAGACTTAGCAAATACGCTCGGGAATGTGTTTCGTCCGAAGCTATTATGTGTAAACGCTTCGAGGATGGGCTGAATGAAGATATAAAAATGTTCGTTGGCGTTCTTGAAATACGAGAGTTCGTGGTACTTGTTGAACGAGCTTGTAAAGCCGAAGAGCTTAGAAAAGAAAAGCAAAGAGTTGATGAGGGAACTGGAGAGTTTCGTAAAAGATCCTCGGGAAGGTCTCTTCAACAGACATCAAAGAGATTTCGAGATGATGCGGGCCAGTTTAGAGGCACTTCGGGCCTTTTTAGACGAGATCGTGATCGACCCCCTGTGGGTACACGAGGCACTTCGGTCGCCAGTGTTGGGAATGAACGTCGAGATAGAACGAAATGTCGATATTGCGGTAAATGGCATTCGGGGAGTTGTAGATTCCCTGACCGCTCCTGTTACAAGTGCGGATCAGTTGACCACTTCATTAAAGATTGCCCGAGGTTGTTTGAACAGAATGAAAATCAGAGTGGGAAACCGGGTGCTACCACTGCTCGAGGTAGACCATCTGGAAATACGGGCAATGCTAGTGGTGGTCAGAGAGGATCTAGAGATGATATAACCAGATCCGAAGCTCGTGCGCCTGCTAGAGCTTATGCTATACGTGCCCGCGAGGATGCTTCTTCGCCTGATGTTATTACCGGTACATTCACTCTCTTTGATACTAATGTAATTGCTTTGATTGACCCCGGTTCTACTCATTCTTACATATGTGAAACCTTAGCATCCAGTAAGACCTTACCTATTGAGTCTACTGAGTTCGTAATTTGGGTGTCAAATCCCTTGGGTCATTACGTGCTTGTCGACAAAGTGTGTAAGAAATGTCCCCTGGAAATTCGAGGTTCCTGTTTTCCGGCGGACTTGATGCTTTTGCCGTTTGATGAATTTGATGTTATCCTTGGTTTGGATTGGTTGACCACGCATGATGCGATTGTGAATTGCAAGAGCAAGACTATTGATTTGAGGTGCGCAAATAACGAAGTAGTCCGAATTGAGTCTGCGGACTTGGAGGGGATGCCAGCTGTAATATCAGCAATGTTGGCACAGAAATATGTAAGAAAAGGGTGCGAAGCATACCTTGCGTATGTACTTGATGACAAAGAATTAGAAAAGAAACCCGAATCTGTGCCGGTGGTTTGTGAATACCCGGATGTTTTTCCGGAAGAATTACCGGGTTTACCACCTGTTCGGGAGGTAGAGTTTGGTATTGAGCTTGTACCTGGGACTACGCCGATTTCGATAGCTCCGTATCGTATGGCACCAACCGAGTTAAAGGAGTTGAAAGCTCAGTTGCAAGAACTGACGGATAGAGGTTTCGCTCGACCAAGTTTCTCACCTTGGGGTGCACCAGTATTGTTCGTGAAAAAGAAGGACGGAACCATGAGGTTGTGCATTGACTATCGTCAGCTGAATAAAGTGACGATAAAGAACAAATATCCGTTGCCGCGCATCGATGATTTGTTCGACCAACTGAAGGGAGCCTCAGTGTTCTCAAAAATAGATTTGAGATCGGGCTATTATCAGTTGCGAATTCGAGATTCAGATATTCCTAAAACTGCCTTCAGAACGAGATATGGTCACTACGAATTCTTAGTGATGCCGTTTGGGCTCACTAATGCCCCTGCAGTATTTATGGATTTGATGAATCGGATCTTCAGACCGTATTTGGATCGGTTAGTAGTTGTGTTCATTGATGACATTTTGGTCTATTCAAGAGATGAGACCGAACATGCTGAGCATCTGAGGCTAGTGCTGCAAATTTTGCGGGATAAGCAGTTATATGCTAAGTTCAGTAAGTGTGAGTTCTGGTTAAGAGAGGTTAGCTTCTTGGGTCATGTGGTATCCGCGTCGGGTATTCGAGTTGACCCGAACAAAATTTCAGCCATACTTGACTGGAAACCTCCGAGAAATATTACTGAAGTTCGAAGCTTTTTGGGGCTCGCCGGTTATTACCGACGATTTGTGAAAGGTTTCTCGATGATAGCCACACCAATGACGAAGCTACTTCAAAAGGATGTTAAGTTCGAGTGGACGGAGAAATGTCAGAAAAGTTTCGACCAACTGAAAACTCATTTGACTGAAGCTCCAATTTTGGTGCAACCCGAATCAGGTAAAGAGTTTGTCATTTATAGTGACGCATCCCTACTTGGGTTGGGTTGCGTATTGATGCAAGAAGGTCGAGTCGTGGCCTATGCGTCGAGACAATTGAAGCCACACGAGAGGAATTATCCGACCCATGATCTCGAACTAGCTGCCATCGTGTTTGCTTTAAAAATATGGCGACATTATCTGTTTGGTGAGAAGTGCCATGTATTTTCGGATCACAAAAGTCTCAAATATTTGATGACTCAACGAGACTTGAATCTGCGACAAAGACGTTGGCTTGAGTTGTTGAAAGATTACGAGCTTGTCATTGATTACCACCCGGGAAAGGCTAACGTGGTTGCGGACGCCTTAAGCCGGAAGTCATTGTTTGCTTTACGAGCGATGAACGTGCATTTGTCTGTTCTACCAGACAATGTGTTAGTAGCTGAATTAAAAGCTAAACCATTATTGACTCACCAAATTCGTGAAGCTCAGAAAGTCGATGATGAATTGGTTACAAAACGGGCTAAGTGTTTTCCGAATGAGGAATCGGAGTTTCAAATTGATGATGATGATTGTTTGAGGTTCAGAAATCGTTTGTGTGTTCCAAGGAATTCGGAACTCATTTTGATGATTCTGAACGAAGCCCATTGTAGCCGAATGTCAATTCACCCGGGGAGTACGAAAATGTACAACAATTTGAAACGTCAATTTTGGTGGCATGGTATGAAACGGGACATCTCCGAATTTGTTTCGAGATGTTTAATATGTCAACAAGTGAAAGCGGAACATCAAGTGCCTTCAGGATTACTCCAGCCGATCATGATACCCGAGTGGAAATGGGATCGAGTCACAATGGACTTTGTGTCCGGACTGCCCTTGTCAGCAAGTAAGAAGGATGCGATATGGGTTGTTGTTGATAGACTGACTAAGTCGGCTCATTTCATCCCCGTACGTACGGATTTTTCATTGGATAAACTAGCTGAATTGTACGTTTATCAAATTGTGAGATTACACGGGGTACCTGTTTCTATCGTGTCGGATAGAGATCCGAGATTCACCTCACGATTTTGGAAGAAATTGCAAGAAGCTCTGGGTACCAAGCTGCATTTTAGCACTGCTTTTCACCCCCAAACCGATGGTCAATCCGAGCGGATAATTCAGATACTTGAGGATATGTTGAGATGTTGCATCCTCGAGTTCAGTAGTTCATGGGAACGGTATTTACCTTTGATTGAATTCGCTTACAACAATAGTTTTCAATCAAGTATTAAGATGGCACCTTACGAGGCTTTGTACGGTCGTAAATGCCGTACACCATTGTTTTGGACCGAGCTCGGTGAAAGTAAAATTTTCGGAGTTGATTTGATTAAAGATGCTGAACAGAAAGTAAAGGTAATCCGTGAAAGTCTGAAGGTAGCCACGGATCGTCAGAAGTCGTACGCAGATTTGAAACGAAAAGACATCGAGTTTCACTTTGGAAAAAGATACTCAGGTTCAGCCGTAAGGGCAAGTTGAGCCCAAGATTCATTGGGCCGTACGAAATCTCCAAACGAGTTGGTCCGGTTGCGTATAGATTGATTTTGCCCCCGGAGCTTGAAAGATTCATGACGTCTTTCATGTTTCGATGCTTCGACGCTATCGATCTGATCCATCGCATATAATTAGCCCATCAGAGGTTGAAATTCAAGTCGACATGAGCTATGAAGAAGAACCGATGCGTATCCTAGCTCGTGAAGTGAAGGAGTTGCGAAACAAAAGAGTTCCGCTAGTAAAGGTGTTATGGCTCAAACACGGGATCGAGGAAGCTACTTGGGAGACCGAGAGCTCGATGAAAGAACGATACCCAAACCTATTTACCGGTAAGATTTTCGGGGACGAAAATTTCTTAAGTGGGGGAGAGTTGTGACAGCCCAAAGTTGACCCTAGTCGGGAAGTGGTTTCGGGACCGCTAAACCGAGTCACTGAAATGTTTGAATGTGATACTTATTGTCTAGAATATGTAATTATGAATGTGTGAAAATTTCAAGCTTCAATTTGGTTGATTTCATGTGAATTTAGTCAATAGGACTTATGTGAGAAAATTCTAAAATGTGATAGGTCAATGTGTGAGGACCTATTAGTGCATGTGGACAAAGGGGGGACTTGCATGTCAAATTCCCCCCCTACTAGTAGTGGCCGGCCATGACAAGCATGGTAGACCAAGTTTGATGGCCAAGACATGTCATAGACATGTTTTGTTGGTGCATTATGGGTGGAAAAAAATAAAATAATAGGCATGGAAATTAAATAATGAAAAGGAGTATGATGAATACACAAAAAAAAAGTGTGTAGTTGATTCTTTTCCCCCCCCCATTGCCGTGAGCTAAAGAAAAGAGAGGAGAAGATCTTTGTTCATCCTTTTCTCACCTTCATTTAGCCTAAATTAGAAAGAAAAACAAAGAAAAAATTTTCTCATCCTTTGGTTCATCCTTGGCCAAAAATTTTAAGGAGGAAAGAAGAAGAAAGGTGAAGAGATTCGGCCATGCATGTAGCTAGGCTAAGGTATGTTTGATGATGTTCCATGAGATGCATGCATGTTTTAGTTGTTAGCTTGAGTTCTACCTAGCCCATGGTCTAAATCTTGCTATGTGATGGAAATGGCACTTGACCATGGATGCATCATTCTTGGTTGGTGTTTGATGTTGTGGTGATGAGGCATGAGGATGAGTTAAGATTCGGCCTAGGTGGAGGTTGTGTTAATGCCATTGCATGCAAAATATGAAGCTTGTTAATGATGCATGTGATGATGGCTTGATGATTCTTGAACCTCCTTTTTAGCATTTTTGTGTGAGCACATATGTGCATTGGTTGCTAAATGAAGAAGAATCGGCTAGCAAGATGTGTGCTAAGGCCGAATGTAACTTTGCATGTTAATGAGCAATGCATGTGTTAAATTGATGAAAAGGGGGAGGATGCTTTACTAGTGTGTATATGTGTGTATTAAGTGTTGAAATCGACCCCAAAAATAGACATGCATATTCGGCCAAGGGGAAAGAAATTAGCTAATATGTTGTGTTGATGCATGATTTTGGCATGTATGAGACTTTAATGTCTAATGTATAAATATGGGCTAAGTGCCTTGTGTTCATCTTTTTGATGCCTAAATGATGAAATCAATTTATTTGTTTAATTAAGCTCAAGAGCAAAGGGGAAATAAATCCGATAAAGGGAAGGAAAAAGTGGTTGAATAGCTAGCGGAATCGTTCGACAACACCCGAGGTAAGTTCTTGAGTAAGAGAGCTTAAATTACGATGTGATTAAATCATGCTCTATGTGTGGCTATTGAGCCGAATGTGCAAGGACGATATGTGCCTTGTGTTTGAGTTTCGCAAATGAAAATGAAATATGAATGTGCCATGAATTATTGTTAGATGTGCATGATTAATTGAATGCTGTCCGGGCTAAGTCCCGAAGGCTTTGTGCTAAGTGAATATATCCGGACTAAGATCCGAAGGCATTTGTGCGAGATACAAATTCCGGGTTAAGCCCCGAAGGCCTTTGTCCGAGATACTAAATCCGGGTTAAGTCCCGAAGGCATTCGTGCGAGTTATTAAATCCGGGTTAAGTCCCGAAGGCATTCGTGCGAGTTATTAAATCCGGGTTAAGTCCCGAAGGCATTGTGTGAGTTACTAAAACCGGGCTATGTCCCGAAGGCATTTGAACGAGGAGCTATATTCGGTTAAATCCCGAAGGTACGTGATTTGGTAATGAATGAGCTTGCTGTAAAATTCCAGCGAATACTCGAAAAACATCCCAATATGGGGATATGTTACGTATGTGTTGAATTTAATCGAGCCCTTACAAATAAATGTTCGCTCAGTTGATAAACGAGCTACCGGCCTTCGGCTAAGTTAGTCTATTGTGTATGTACATAAGGGTTGTTAATGTTGTGAAGCAAGTTTGATATCGGTAAATTGCGTATTATGAAATATTCCGTTTAGCTAAATGTGTGTTATTCTCTGTTTATGCTGGAATTCCTTGCTCAAAACTTACTAAGCATAAATTGCTTACTCGTTACACTGCTCCTCTGTTTTATAGATTTTTGGTTCTCCAGCTATCGAACTCGGGATCTTGAAGTCGAAGTCGCCCACACTATCAAAGGCTCTTTTGGGTACTATTTTGGTTGAATTTTGATATGGCATGTATAGGACTACCCATTGTTGTTTTTCGAGTACTTTATGAAATGTATAAGTGTACAGCCATGCGAAAATGGCTTGTAGAAGTGGAGTATGGCATTAGACCATTCGTGTTTATGAATGTATAGATGGTTTCATGATGTAACTATAGTTGGAATGGAAGTGTTGAGCAAATGATCAGCCATTGGAATGGCTAAGTATGATCATATGTGGGCATATGTATGACAAGGCCCTAGTTGGTCCATGAAACCCCGAAAATAGGTAAGGTTTACTTTGAAAACAGAGGCTGACAGCAGCAGTGGTGTGGATTGGAAAACTCACAAGAATTCGTAGGAGTGGAATTAAATAGTGAATAAATTTTTTAATCGAACCTTGATGAATCGACTTTCATATGAAAGTAACGAAACAATCATATGAACTGTACAGTAAGAGATATTCAGGTTCTTGTGGAACAGGGCCAGAACAGTTTCTGGATTCCCTGTTCCGACTTTGGAAATTCACTATAAATTGACCAGAGATAATTAGGAGTCATACCATATATGTATGGATTCCTCTCTGAGTCTAGTTTCCATAGAAACAAACGGCATCAGTATTGAAGCTCTGTGCAGAGAGATATCGAAGTCGTAATGGGAAAAGGGCAGTGTAGTCGACCCCTGTAACATGGGAGACTTTGACTAATAAACTGTACTAATTGGCCCGACCAAAAATTCTAGAAAAAAATACATAGGTGGGGACATGAGTCTAGTTTCAGGGAAAAATCACAAAACTGATTTTTGAGTTGTGAAACTCAAGATATGATTTTTGAAGCGACTAGTACTCAGACTGGGCAGTGTCTGGAAAAATTTTTCAAAGTTTGTTAACATCTCGTGTCCGACTCCGGTGTCGGTCTCGGGTTCGGGGTGTTACATGCAACCTAAGTAGAATATCATATGTATGCATGTCACATCCATAAAACTTACATTCTACACTTAGGGGTATTTTGGTCATTTTCGCCCTTAGGGGCATTTCGGTAATTTTCCCTTAATTACAGTTTTTCACTTACCTTGGCCCGTTAACGAGTCTCGTGAGTTAAGATGAATGAACACTATGCACTAGATAGGATTCCAGAGAAGAAGAGGTGGGTCATTAAGACCGCTTAAGTACCAAGCTCTCACTAGATCCAATCCTAGACATGCATATACTCGTTGCCACACCTTAACCCTTTGATTTGTCCACGGTCGCAATATATTAATTATGTCTTATGTGGATATCATATACTAGGCCCAAAACCCCTTACAAAATACCTGTATCTGGCCCATTAAGCCCAATCATATTCATATGGCCCATTAGGCCCAAATCACCTATATATGGCCCATTAGGCCCAAATCACATTTGTATGGCCCGTTAGGCCCAGTAACATTCATATTCGTGCTCACATACAAGTTCCTATCACATAGCATCAACATACAGTTTTTGCCTATTATGGGCCCAACAGCCCATCGGGCCCATTTAGCCCATTCCGGACCATATGGCCAAATCACAACCCAAGTCCACGGAATCGCCCATAGGCCTTAGACAACCTATCGGTCTCCCCCTTATGAGTGTTCGCACACTCGCAAGACTACCGTAGCCAAAATTTTGACTTTTTGGCATTTCGGCTTTTCAGCTTTTCGGTATTTCAGCTTTTGCCGATACATAATGTGTGTGCAGTGTATGTACTCACCTGGTAAACAAGTGTGGTGCGATCTCCTTAGCCCAAACCTACAAACGATATCACCTTTCCATTAATCGCATGCTTAATACATATCCTTACTAAAACCGAAACCTCACCTTAACCTTACCTTGCGCGATTAGCCCTTTCTTAAATCACTAACCACGATCAACTCCTAGATCAAAACCGCAAACACGTAAAGAGAAATTCGGCAGAGAGCTAAGATCCAAGATCCGATACTAATTCCACTAGGTTCAGTCAAAGAGTATTCAGCCCTTGGGAGATTTGACTTTTCAGCTTTTGAAACTTAGTATGGTGAAAAAGGTTTATTTGGTACAGATTAAATAAGAAGAGTAGAAAAAGAAATCGGCTAAGTGAAACAAAGAAAATTGTGTAGAGAAGAATAGAAATCGGCAGTAAAGAAAAGAAAGAAAAACAAAAGCGTTTTCGGCTTTTTGGATCTTGAAAAGAAAAGGGTTTTCGACTTCTGGAGAAAAGGGTTTCTAGCAACATGGTGAAGAAGAATTTCGGTAGTAGCCTGGCAACCCTGTATTCGGCCCCTATTTATAGCCCTTATAGCTGAATTTTTCATGCCCAATTCCCAATTTGGCTCCATCACTTCTCCCTTCTCATCTCCTAGTTTTTCTCCCTGATAACCCCTTGATCATTTTCCTAATTTTCTCTTCTGAACACTCCCCTTAAAGTACATCTTCACGCTACTTCCATCCTTCTAGAAGGCCAAAATTAAAATTCTAAAACACAAAATTAGGATTCGAACCTTGGACCTCCTTGCTAGCTACTAACGCCACCTCCCTGCACTCTAAGTGGCGTAACTTAGCCACTCTTCCACAAGGCTTTGATTCTATTTTCCCCTATTTTTAGTTAAAAGCCCAAGTACTTGGCAACCTTGATTTTTTTAATAATTAAACTATAATTTCATTTATTCCTAGGTTTGAACTCAAACCTTAATTAAGACCTACTATAATTATCACATGGCTAGGACCATAAAACACAATTTTTATCAAAACCAAAAACAAAAAAAGTTCAGGATTTCGGGATTTTTGGGTTTTAGGATTTTTGGGGCATTACACAGGCAACCTTAATAGTCAATTAGTGATAATGGGCTTTCAGCCCATACTGCGTGCCCATGTTGGCCCATACTCTGATATGGCCCACATAGCCCAAAAATGGCCTCAGTCGTTCAATTCACACAACCCGGCCCATAATTTCCATATTTTGTGCAATTTCTCCACGTGGGGCACACAGGCCCATTGGGCCCACTTGGCCCAATTTGGCCCAGAATGGCCCAATACCACTTTGGGCCATGAAACGTTCATGGCCATTCTGTTGACATCATGGCCTCGTTTTGTAACACGACCAGTCACACGGGCGTCTACATGCCCGAGTGGTGTTGACAATCCACTTTCTAGCTTTTTAGCCTTTCAGCTTTTCGGCTTTTCAGCCCTTGCAGTTTCACAACTAATGACAGTGTTCACACGCCTGCAACGTAACTGTAGCCTCAACACTTCCATGATCAAAGCACCTATGAGCAACCACAACAACCCCACCATCGATCATATTTACGGTTAATCCAAAAACTAAAGCATTGCAAAAAACTTTAACCGAATCATAACTACTTACCAATGAACTACTGTAGAACCCCCTCGCTCCTAAAATCCATGTTTTCTTCCCAAAGCTTCAACCTTCACACGAAATAGTTAACCAATTCATCAAACTCTACAATCCCACATAATTGTATCAAAGATTTAAAGTACTTACCAATAAAGAAGGCACCACTTGTAGGGACAGGGTAATCGGCCTAGCACCTTGATTACCAAAATTGAGCCCCTAGCAAGAATCGCATGAAAAAGAAATAAAAAGGTCTTAGATGAGTATTACCCCATGGTAGGAAAGAGAGAAAGCAATCATTCAGCCTAAAAGATACCAAAAGTCAAACCTTTGAGAAGAAAACCATATGAGAATCGGCTAGAGGGAGACAAACTGTAACCATTTACCCAAAAACCACAAAATTTCGATAGCACCTCAGCAAGAAACGGCCAGAAAAGAAAGAAGAGAAGGAGGAGTCCTACGCTGAGGGTATTTGGCTAGCAAAGCAGAGAAACTTAGAAAAAACTGAACCAGAAAAGAGGTAGAAGGAAAAAGAATGTTTCGGCAAAGGCTTATGAGTGAAACGAAGGAATGCTTGGCCAAAGAGAGGAACGACTGAGAGGCAGAAGACGAAAGAAGGGTATTCAGTTAAGGTTTGAAGAAGAAAAGAGAAGAAAATATGTCAAAGGTCAATTCAGCCGCAACTTCAAAATGAAAAGAAAGACAAGAAAAATTGACGAAAGGAGAGCAATACCCCAAAACCAATTTCGGCACTCCCCTTACCTATGACTGAATTGGTACCAAGAATACTCCCACTTACAACCACTATTACCTCTCCCCCCTCTTCTTGATCATTCCCCCTATCTCTCCACAAACCTCTTCTCTTTTCCCTCACTTGACCGATTCAAATTCCCTCAACAACTCCTCTGCCGTCCCACCACTAGAGTCCCAATGCCATCCAACCTCCCACACAACCATTTGCAAAAAGGAAATCTCTTGCATGCAACTAGACTCGAACTCGAGTCCCTTAGCAGAGAAACACGCCACATACCACTAGACCAACAGGCCTTCCATGACATGATCTCCCCACAATGATTTAAAAGTCTACTAACAGAAGACAGGGGTTTAATCAAATAAAAGCACAAATTTTGCTCAAGCCCAAGCTTGAACCCACAACTTCCCAGATACCCACAGAGCTCTAAACCACTAAGCCAGACATACTTTCACGTCACAAACACACTAAATAATTTTAACAGGGTTTGTAGGATTTGGGGCCTTACAGAGACACGGACGTGTGTCTCAGCCGTGTGTGACACACTGTCACGTTACACGACTGTATGTCCCATGGTGTTGAAATTGAATGGAAGTCAGTATGCTCCACACGGTCTCACACACGGGTATGTGACTTGTCGTGTGGTACAAGTCAGTATACCCCTAATTGGTACATGGCCTAGCACACAGGCATGTGACTTGGCCATGTTGCATAAGTCAGCATACCCTACAGGTTTGGTATGGCCTAGCACACGGGCGTGTGTGGCCACTTTGAAGGGCATACAGGCTAAACACACGGGCGTGTAGTTGGCCGCGTGACCCAAGTCAATATGTATGCCCTGTTTCCACATGGCCAGAGACACGGACGTGTCTGGAGCCGTGTGTGGCACACTGCTTGTTCACACGGGCGTGTGACCCTTGTATGGTTGAAATATTTCTAAGTTTCCAAAAATTTTTGTATGTTATCGGCTTAGTCCCGAACCATTTATAAAGCATGTTTAAGGCCTCGTAGGCCCTTATAAGGGACAATGTGATTGTGTTGAATGATTTATGAGAATGAATGCTTTATGTTTGATAAATATATGCTTTATGTTGTGAATTGTTCAGTAATACCTCGTAACCCTACTCTGGCTATGGATATAGGTTAGGGGTGTTTCATAATCTATCATTAAACATCAAGAATCATACAAAAGCATTCATGGCAAAACCTTCAATCTTTAACAGTTTTAAAAATTAATCCCCAGGCTAGCTAGATTAAGCTAAAATGACGTCAAAAACATAGAAATCATTAAAACCGGTCTCAAAATCACTTACATGCAAAAGGAGAGCTTGGCCAAATGTCTTAACCCTTCTCTAATAGTGATTTTCAGTGGTGAGCATGAAATGAGGAAGAAGACATTCATCTTTTGTTTTGTTTATTTTCATTTAATTACCAATTTACTATTTTACCCTTTAAAAACTATCATAATTTCAATAAAACCTTGCCCTGAATATCCACAAACTATTCAAATGGTCTAATTACCATCAAAGTCCACTCACTTTAAAGTTTCATAGTATTTTAACCCTTTCAGCTAATAGACCTCTACTTTTGCACTCTTTATGATTTAGTCCTTCTCACTTAACTAATCATGCAAATGTCAAAATTTCTTGACTAAATTATATTATGACCTTACTAACATTCCATAGACATTAAAATAATAAAATAATAATAATTTACTCGTCAAATTTGTGGTCCCGAAACCACTGCTCTGATTTCACTAAAAATAAGCTGTTACACACACGACCGTGTCTCGTGCCGTGCGGACATAAAATTCACCTAGAATCAAAACCCTATGAAAACATACATATAACGACCATTTCAAGAGTCCTAAATAACCTAACCAATATGCCATTCAAGCACCTCAAATGCACTCATCAAAACATACCTAAACATGTCAACTTTTCCTAATTTCAATCATCAATATATAGTTCGATAGTTTCAAAAACATATCATACTTGAATATAATCATACCATTTCAAATATACCGTAGAGGTCATTCCAGACATTCTTCATAAGTTAATCAAAATGACACCATCTAGCAAGGTATCTGTAACAATCAAAATGACACCATTTAGCAAGGTATCTGTAACACCCTTATCCGTATCCAAGGTCGGAACAGGGTACGAGGCATTACCAGACTAAACCATACACATAGACGAAAATCGGGCCATAAAATTTCATTTAATTCAAAACTTTTCGAACACATGCATAGACTCATATTTAATACATATAATGTAGCATAAATGAGCACTTACACATCCATAATTATGCAATAACATGTCATTCACTTTAAACATATTTGCTTACCATCCTGTATATAATATACATTCTTACATTAACTAGAACTAGATATGCTAAATCTTACTCTCATTTTATACCATCATAATGTAGTTACGAATTTCTCCATTAAACATCCATATTCAAGGCAACATTACTCATTCCATTTAATTCATTATCCAATGGTCTGCATTTAACTTACCTGATGTATTACCAATCATGCATAACAAACAAAGCTAACTATATCATCACATCAAAACATAGGACATGGCATGATTAATTAAACTTACAAACCATAATGGATAAGGACCACATCTCATGATCATATACAATGACTCAATGCAGATCGATACATATCGTCAAAGTCATAATAATAATACATATCACAAACCAACTTCCTATACATGCCACTCACTTGGTATTTCTAATATTTGAATTAATTCTCCCAAAAATGATAGCTTGATAGTGTGATTTTGCCTCCGATGATCTCCAACCCCGAGCCGACCTGTCAAAACAGAAGAAGTAGAGAGGAGGGGTAAGCTTTACACTTAGTAAGTCCATATGAAGTTAATAACAAATTACCCACAATTTTTTTTAAAAGTAAAACATCATAATCGTACAATTCACTCTTGTTCAGGTAAACTGTTTTACCAAGTTACAGTTACTAATTCATTTATATCTGTAGCTAGGAGACTCCAAATTAAGTTTCATTAATTTTACTTGAAACTAGACTCATATACTTTTCTCCCATAAAATTTCCAGAATTTTCGGCTTATTCAATTAGTACAGTTTATTCATTAAAGTTTCCCCTGTTTTGCTGTCCAATAGTTTTGACCTCTCTTCACTAAAAATTATTTTTCTCATAGTACAAAATTCTGATAATGCTCTCATCTATCTTTCTAGAGAATAGAATCATTAAGGATTTTAATAATGCAAATTACAACCCATAATTATTTTTATACAATTTTTAATGATTTTCTCAAATCAGAACAAGGGATCACGAAGTCATTCAGACTCTGTCTCACAACAATTTAAATATCTAATAATAGAAATTTCAATTGCATATATTGTTTCTTCTATGTGAAACTAGATGCAATGGGATTTAACCTCATATTTTATTCAGCCTCTAATTTAATTTCCACAATATATGGTCAATTTCCAAAGTTGCACCACTGCAGTAACCCAAAACTGCCAAGGCTAAATTTACTCATTCATTACTATTATTTACCAAATCCATACAATATCATTTCATTCATAATGGTAAGAACACATAATTATGCTCCATAAACATAAATTCATAATCTCAATGTCATCAAGTATAAAGGAATTATTCCAAATCATGTCATTTTCATAATATTCACCAAATACTATCATCACATGTCAAGGCATCACACTTAAGTTTAGTGTACATACATGTACAACTTGTAACATAACTCAAAGACATACTCACCAATGGCTTAGACATACTCACCAATGGCTTATCTCATTGGGATCATCAACGAATACTTCGTCAAATTACCCGTTGAACACTCGAAATATATTTGGATACATGGACTACATGCACAAAAGTGCCATGCCCACAGCTAGACAAACTCAATAGCCAGTGGAATATATGTGTAGCCAAGCTACCATGTAACCCACCCATAAGTGAACTCGGACTCAACTCAACGAGCTCGGGTGTGAGCATCCATAAGTGAAATCAGGCTCAACTCAACGAGTTCGGATGCCTAGTTACATCTCACGAACTCGGACTCAACTCAATGAGTTCAGAACTCAAATATCCTAGTGACATGTCACTTGTATCCTAATCTATTCCTAAGGTTCAAACAGGATTTTCCTCGATCACACATCTTTGTCATCTTCCACGGAATGTCAGAACTGATACTTGGTAGCATTTCATATTTATCGAGTAATTCACATAATTTTTCATATTACTCAACAATAACCACAAAGCATAATATTTCATAATAATAATCATCATATCATATAAATAACATTAAATTACTTAAAATGACAATTATGTTACCAACATTTACACATGAACTTACATCTCATTTAATACCAAGGCAATAACATTAAATTACACATTGTATTATAAAAAAATCATATGAACTTACCTCGTATGCGAAAATGACCATTTTTACCATTTTGTCCACAAGATATTTTTTTATTTTAGCCCGAATTTTGATTTTTCATTGCTCTATCATTTCAAATATAGCCTAATTAGGACTCACATTATTCAAATTAACCCAAAAATCATATTTTGGAAAAATTACAATTTTGCCTCTAAACTTTGTCAAAATTACATTTTTCCCCTAGACTCGAAAATTAAACTTCATCTTATTTCCTTATGTTTTATGACATGCTGATCATTTTTTCCTTCTATAGCAATATCGAATTCGCACTCTAACATGTACTTATGAACATTAGGTATTTTTACCGATTATGTCGTTTTACTCGTTTTCACATAAAATCGCTTAGTAAAAGTTGTTTAACACAATTTCAAGCTTCATATTCTACCATAAAACATCAAAATAAACACATTTAACCTATGAGTATTTTTCCAAATATAAACCCTAAGTTAAATTAGTACTAGAATAAGCTTAACCAAGTTACCGGGATTTCAAAAAATGTAAAGAACTTTAAAAACGGGGCTAAGGAGCACTTACAATCGAGCTTGGGAGTTTGAAAAAACCTTAACCATGGCTTCTACAGGTAGAAACGGTTGAATGAAGAAGATGACAGCTAATTTGGCTTATTTCCTTTTTTAATTCTTTTAATTATTAGTTTACCAAAATACCCCTAACTTAAAAATATTTTATTACACCCATTTCATGTCTATTTTTGTCCAGAAATTAACGAATGGTCTAATTACCATTTAAGGACCCTCAATTTAAAATTTCATAACAATTGGAGACCTCTAGTATGTAGAACTCAACTTTTTCACTTTTTACGATTTAGTCATTTTGACTGAATTAAGTGCTCAAACGCCAAAATTTTCAAACGAAATTTTTACGAAATTATTCTGTGAAATCGTAGACCATAAAAACATAATAAAAAATAAAATTTTCATCGTCGGATTTGTGGTCCCGAAACCACTGTTCTGACTAGGCCCAAAATCAGGGTGTTATAACTCTCCCCCCTTTAGGGATTTTCGTCCTCGAAAATCTTACCGGAAAAGTGGTCTTCACTTAGATTTCTCAATCTCATACTCGATACCAAAGTACCTTCACTCAGGCGGTGCCTCTAATACATCTCTTTAATTTCTCATATGATCTGAAAGCTTACGGACTCAACTCCCAATTATTCTTAAATTTTCAAAGGCCTCTCAGTTTCCCATGATATCATGACATAAAACCCGGATATTAATTTGGTTTATTGAGACTAGAATTCGAAGAAATCCAACAATCAAAACGACCTGCACTCTTCCGAAATAATCATACAGATTTTCATCATCGATAAATCACAATCCAATAACATCTAAATCAAATTACAGTACACGTCATTACTCTCTGAATGAATAGGCAAATTTTCACTGTGTGCTTCATACAATTCTTTTTGTATAAGCCTCAGAATAATAATACCATAAATCAAATCCAATCTGAAATTCAACATTAGAATTCGATCCTCGCTGTACTCTTTTAGTTTACTACTCACTATCACATTTTCCTCTTTCCGCTACGAAAATAATTCTGATATAGCCTCGAAAATAATCCTTCTCATTCTCATCCTTATATCAATGCTGGCAGAGATAATTCTAGTAGATCTTGATGCTCGGCTTTAACTACATCAACAGCTCAAATTTTTTGTGACATCAAATGCTCCAAACTATCACATTACCTTATTTTCTTGAAACACGTCACCATTCATACAACAGTGCATTACTGAAAATTAGGAAATCTTTACTCAATGTAGACTAGTCCAGTTCAGACACTTTGGTTAGCAATATTCTCATCTATCCAAACCTTACTAACATGTAATAAACTTTTCAGCTTTTGCAAGATGAAAACTTGATCGTTCTTAGTAGCTTCAACTCATATCAAAATTTTCTAAGAGATATACACTTCTCGTTCAGACTATTTGCCTTTTACCCGTAAAGAAATGAAATTCTATTATCAGACTTGGGAAAACTGATCCTGACATAATTGTCATATGAAATCTTTCAAATAAATAATTCACATAGATTAAACACTCGAGCCGATCTAAAAACCGTTGAATGACATTTCAAGTAGTCCTTTCTTCTAGTAACTAAACAATTCATCATGCAGTCCTTTACTATTCATTCCTTACGCTAATCAAAACCATCTCAATTGCATTACCTCAAGTAACCAAAATATCTCAACTGAAGTTATTAATTGTAATTGACTTACTTGAGAGAAGTAATCCACCATACCGATTGAAACTCGCGCTTTTATCACTTATGCCTTTACTATTGTCAAATCCTTACACGAAAATTTAAGAAATTCCAATACTAAAATCACCACATTACCAAGATCAAATCGGAAGTATAGTCATGCTTGTCATGATTATCATGAGTTGAAGAATGAACTTCGAACATAAGTCATAATTGACAAATTATGGAATAAAGATAACAAGAAAACTGAATAAAAAAATCCAAGATACGATACTATATCGGAAAATCGAAAACCAAACTCATAGGAAAATATGAAAGATCTTGAAAATTCTTCAGAGAAAAGAAGTCCAGAAGAAAACATCATTTAATCCCACTGGAATCAAATATAACAAGAACAATGTATATTCCCATACATATATATTAAATGGAGCATCAGGTAGAAGAAACAGTATCATAATATCATACATATCCTCTCATCATTCTTATATGACAAAATGTAATAAAATGCCTGAGGAAATACAGCAATACAAATTATAAACCAGTCAGACTACCAATGCTTCTATCTAACACCAGGATTAGAAAACATTCCCATATAACAAGAATTTCATCAAAAGATCAACAGTCATAGAAATTTTTCTGAGAACAGATAAATAAATAGAACATCTCAGAAGAAACTGTTAAATCTGTTCAGTCGTAACTGTCACACTCAGATATTACACATTTCAAATACCATTTCCCACAACTAGTTCTGTCATCACAAATTTCATGTTAGACCTTTCACTAAAGAAGACCAGTTTTGAATAAATTTTGATTTACACTTTCCTCGACCTTGTACCTGAGTAATTCAATTTACCAAAGTAAATTCATTCTCTAACTGAGACAGTGCATAGCTCCAATAATCTTTATGTCAACCTGATACTTTTCTAACTCTGACTTTACTTATCAACTCATTCTCAATCTCTAATCATACTTATAATTATTCTATCATTGAGCTCTTTGGTTTTTCAACCGGAAACTTATTCAGTACAAATCTCATGAAATTCCATTATAAGCACCACTTCGATAAGGGGGAGGGGTTGTAGGGCCTCTGACTTGACTTTCTTATTCATATACATATGACACAACTTTCATCATCATAGCAACATCGTCAAAATCATGTGGCTCATTTCATGCAACGCAACATTCAGGTTGGTTTATACCAATTTTCCAATTATCCCATTTAGACAAGTATACTTATGCATGCATCTTATGTTTTCTGGATAGCTTTAGTTATCCATTCATTTAATCAAATAAGTCATGCTCATGACATCACATAAGGGCCAAACAAACATGAATATTTGCATCACAATCGTAACTTTCACTTTGTGTATCATCATATACATATCATTACAATCATATAATTCAGTCCAAACAATTTAACATAGATAAGTTCATTTTGTTATAATTCTTTATCTCATAAAAATATCATTAACATTCATCAACATTCAATGTCCAATCAAGAAAATGAAATTTTCATTTGTATCATGATATTATGAACCCTTACTCATACCTCTACGAATTTCTATTTATCCCATTCAACTTGTCAAGTAAGCCTAGTGCACTACATCATATGAGTATTAAGCAAATATAGATATTTATCACAACATAAACTTTCATATCACGTGTTATCACATATATATCATAAACTTTTATTCATACTTTTCTGAACCGAGACTTATCATAATCATAATTTTACTCAAATACCTTCAATCACCTTGAACATGGTCAGCGCAACTCGATTGGAGAGTACCTTTGTCTAAATAAGACGGTGCTCTTATGCGTCAGGAGACATCACACTATCAGGGATCTGTGCCATGAATAACTAGACTTTTACACAGGCTAGGTTAGTCTGAGAACCGACTAAACCATAACTTTGATACCACCAAATGTAATACCCCTTATTCGTATCCAAGGCCGGAATAGGGTACGAGACATTACCAGACATAACCATACACATAGATGAAAATTGGGCCATAAAATTTCATTTAATTCAAAACTTTTCGAACACATGCATAGACTCATATTTAAAGACATATAATGTGGCATAAATGAGCACTTACACATCCATAATTATGCAATAACATGTCATTCACTTTAAACATATTTGCTTACCATCTTATATATAATATACATTCTTACACTAACTAGAACTAGACATGCTAAATCTTACTCTCATTTTATACCATCATAATATAGTTATCAATTTGTCCATTAAACATTCATATTCAAGGCAACATTACTCATTTCCATTTAATTCATGATCCACTTGCCTGCATTTAACTCACCTGATGTATTACCAATCATGCATAACAAACAAAGCTAACTATATCATCACATCAAAACATAGGACATGGCATGATTAATTAAACTTACAAACCATAATGGATAAGGACCACATCTCATGATCATACACGATGACTCAATGCAGACCGATACATATAGTCAAAGTTATAATAATAATACATATCACAAACCAACTTCTATACATGCCACTCACTTGATATTTCTAATATTTGAATTAATTCTCCCAAAAATGATAGCTTGATGTGTGATTTTGCCTCCGACGATCTCTAACCCCAAGCCGCCCTACCAAAACTGAAGAAGTAGAGAGGAGGGGTAAGCTTTATGCCTAGTAAGTCCATATGAAGTTAATAAGCAATTACGCACATTTTTTTTCAAAAGTAAAACATCATAATCATACAATTTACTCTTGTTTAGGTTAAGCTATTTTACCGAGTTACAGTTACTAATTCATTTATATCTGGAGCTACGAGACTCCAAATTAAGTTTTGTTAATTTTATTTGAAACAATACTCATATACCTTTCTCCCATAAAATTTCCAGAATTTTTGGTTTAGCCAATTAGTACAGTTTATTTATTAAAGTTTTCTCTATTTTGCTATCCAATAGTTCTGACCTCTCTTCACTAAAAATTATTTTTCTCATAGTACAGAATTCTGATAATGCTCTCATCTATCTTTATAGAGAATAGACTCATTATATTTTAATAATATAAATTAAAACCCATAATTATTTTTATACTAATTTTAATGATTTTCTCAAATCGGAACAAGGGATCATGAAGTCATTCAGACTCTATCTCACAACAATTTAAATATCTCGTAATAGAAATTTCGATTGCATATACTGTTTCTCTATGTGAAACTAGACTCATTGGGCGTTAACCTCATATTTTATTCAGCCCCTAATTCAATTTCTACAATTTATGGTGAATTTCCAAAGTTGCACCATTGCAGTAACCCAAAACTGCCAAGGTTAAATTTACTCATTCATTAATATTATTCACCAAATCCATACAATATCATTTCATTCATAATGGTAAGACCACATAATTATGCTTCATAAGCGTAAATCCATAATCTCAATGTCATCAAGTATCAAGGACTAATTTCATATCATGTCATTTTCATAATATTCACCAAAGACTATCATCACATGTCAAGGCATCACACATAAGTTTAGTGTACATACCTGTACAACTTGTAACATAACTCAAAGACATACTCACCAATGGCTTATCTCATTGGGATCATCAACGAATACTTCGCCAAATTACCCATTGAACACTCAGAATATAATCGGATACACGGAATGCATGCACATAAGTGCCATGCCCACAGCTAGACAAACTCAATAGCCTGCGGAATATATGTGTAGCCAAGCTACCATGTAACCTACCCATAAGTGAACTCAGACTCAACTCAACGAGCTCGGGTGTGCGCATCCATATGTGAACTCAGGCTCAACTCAACAAGTTCGGATGCCTAATTACATCTCACGAACTTGGACTCAACTCAATGAGTTCGTAACTCAAATATCCTAGTGACATGTCACTTGTAACCTAATCTATTCCTAAGGTTCAAATGAGATTTTCCTCAATCACACATCTTTGTCGTCTTCCACGATGTCGGAACCGATACTTGGTAGCATTTCATATTTATCAAGTAATTCACATAATTTTGCATATTACTCAACAATAACCACAAAGCATAATATTTCATAATAATAATCATCATATCATATAAATAACATTAAATTACTTAAAATGACAATTATGTTACCAACATTTACATATGAACTTACATCTCATTTAATATCAAGGCAATAACATTAAGTTACACATTACATTATAAAAAAATCATATGAACTTACCTCATATGCGAAAATGACCATTTTTACCATTTTGTCAACAACCTGATATTTTCTAATTTTAGCCTGAATTTCGATTTTTCCTTGCTCTATCATTTCAAATATAGCCTAATTACGACTCACATTATTCAAATTAACCCAAAATCATATTTTGGAAAAATTAAAATTTTGCCCTTGGACTTTGTCAAAATTACATTTTTCCCCTAGACTTGTAAATTAAACTTCATCCTATTTCCTTATGTTTTATGACATGCTGATCATTTTTTTCTCCTATAGCAACATCAAATTCGCACTCTAACTTGTACTTATGAACATTAGGTATTTTTACTGATTATGTCATTTTACTCGTTTTCACGTAAAATCGCTTAGGAAAAGTTGTTTTACACAATTTCAAGCTTCAGATTTTACCATAAAACATCAAAATAAACACATTTCACCTATGGGTATTTTTCCAAATATAAACCCTAGGTTAAATTATTGCTAGAATAAGCTTAACCAAGTTACCGGGATTTCAAAAACGTAAAGAACTTTAAAAACGAGGCTAGGGAGCACTTACAATCGAGCTTGGGAGTTTGAACAAACCTTAACCATGGCTACTACTGGTAGAAATGGTTGAATGAAGAAGATGATAGATAATTTGGCTTATTTCCCTTTTTAATTCTTTTAATTATTAGTTTACCAAAATACCGCTAACTTAAAAATATTTTATTACACCCATTTCATGTCTATTTTTGTCCAGAAATTAACGAATGGTCTAATTACCATTTAAGGACCCTAAATTTAAAATTTCATAACAATTGGACACCTCTAGTATGTAGAACTCAACTTTTGCACTTTTTACGATTTAGTCCTTTTGACTAGATTAAGTGCCGAACGTCAAAATTTTCTAACGAAATTTTTACGAAATTATTCCGTGAAATCGTAGACCATAAAAATATAATAAAAAATAAAATTTTCATCGTCGGATTTGTGGTCATGAAACTACTATTCCGACTAGGCCCAAAATTAGGGTGTTACAGTATGAACTGGTACCAAACCAAGATAACATCCATAACTTATACAAGCCAATTCATGAACTAAGCATTCAACAAAATGACATTACAATTCAACCTATACATGCCATTATAACCTTGGCCAAAACATTTGAAAACTACCGATATTTATGCTGGATAGTGTGATAGATCTCTGACGAGCTTCCAAACAGATCGAGCTTTTGATAATCTATAAAACATTGGAAAGAAACTACGTAAGCACATATTACTTAGTAAGTTAATAGAAAATAAAACATAACTTACCATTCATTTAAAAAACATATAAGCACATTATAACCCAAACCTCACACGAGTTTTTGTGTTCATACATAGTTCGAATGAATTCATCCATAATAAGAATTTTGCACATGTACTCATATCATTTAGATCACCATTCCTTTTCATAGATTCATGGTACATTACATTTGAACACTTACCCTTTCCATTTCCTTTTCATACCCGTTGAACCATATAGAATTTCATCGGATACTTGGGAAAGCTCACATGAAGTGTGCCATTACATAATCGTTCCTTTCGTCATTGCTCACATAAGCTGTGGGTCGAGACGTAAGCTACACGATGTTGCTCACACGAGCTGTGAAGCATCCACAAAAAATGTAAGACCTCAACCATCAATAGAACATTCAAGACCAGCACCCGAAACATGAAATCCCTAATGACATGTCATTTGTATCCTACAAATTCCTAAGGTTCAACCGGGACTCGATAACCGTCATAGCATTGATTTGGACATACATCATTCAATTACATTACGAATACATAGTAAAATGCATTTGAATAATATTAATATGATAACCATTATATGAACTTATCTCGACGACTAAGGGCATAGAAACAAAGTCGAACTAATTTGAGGCTTTTACTTTTCCCCAATCTAGATCCGTACGTGGTTTATCTTCATCTAAATAGACAATTATATTCAATTAAGTACTTCAATTAACCTCAAACATTCAATTCAATTGACAATTCACATTCATGCTTAATTACCTTTTTGCCCCCAATATTTTAACTTTTCACAATTTAGTCCTTAAGCTTTTAACTTAAAATCTAACCATTCTAATCCATCTCATAGCTCACAAAATTCTTTAGGGACTTAAACCGACCCAAATAATTCATCATTTCACAAATTTAACATGAATTTTTACCATTTTTACAAAACAATCCCAAAATGCAAATATATTCAAAAATCACTTTACAAAACTTGTTTATTTATCAACAAGGATTCATACTCTATCATTAAACATCAAAAACCATACAAGAGGAGTCATGGTATAACCCTTAACCTTTAACAATTTTACAAATTAACCCTTGGGCAAGCTAGATTAAGCTAAACCGACCTTAAAAACATAAAAATCATTAAAAACGGGACAAAATTACTTGCCATGCACTCAATGTTAGCTTGGTCGAATATCCCTCTTTATCTAATGGTGTTTTTAGGTTTTCAATTTAGCAAAAAGATGAAGATGACAATATTTTGCTCATCTTTTGTTATATAGTTTTCTTTTTAATTACCAAATGACTAAATTAACCTTTTAAAACCATTAAAATTTCAATAAAACCATGCCATGTATATCCACTAACTCATTAAATGGTATAATTACCATTTAAGTCCTTTTATTTAAGATTCCATATCTATTTGACTTCTTTAGCTATTAAAACTCAAATTTTACACTTTTTATGATTTAGTCCATTTTACTTAATTAATCATGCAAATACCAAAATTTCTTAACAAATTTTTAATACGACTCTAATATAATCTTGTAAATGTTAAAATAATAAAATAATAATAATTTACTCATTGGATTTGTGGTCGCAAAACCACTGTTCCGATTTCACTAAAAATGGGCTATTACAACTCTCCCCCGAAAGGAATTTTCGTCCTACGCTAACAAGTGTAAGCAAAGAAATTACTAGGTTTCTAATAAATAGTCTAAGTGTATTGCACTTTCATAGCTTCTTTCGGTTGCTATGTAGCCTCTTCTATTCTGTGTTGTTGCCAGAGAACTTTAACTAAAGTTATACTTTTATGTCTCAATTCTTTAGCTTCCCGAGCTAGAATTCTGATCGGCTCTTCACTGTACATCATATCTGACTAAATTTCAACATTTACCGAGGATATTATGTGTGAAGGATCTGCTTGATACTGTCATAACATTGATACATTAAATACGTTATGAATCTTTTCTAACTCTGACGGGAAAGCTAATTGGTAAGCTACTTGCCCAATCTTCTCAATGATCTTGTACGGTCTGATAAACCACAGACTAAGCTTTCCTTTTTGGCCAAATCGGAGAACTTTCTTCCAAGGTGATACTTTCAGAAATACCTTATTGTCGACTTGAAGCTCTATGTCTTTTCTTTTCAAATTTGTATAAGACTTCTGTTGATCGAAGCTGCTTTCAAACTATCTCGTATTACTTTGACTTTTTCTTCGGTCTCTCAAATCAAATCTACACCAAATAACTTTTTCTCGCTCAACCCAATCTAGTATAAGGGAGTTTGACATTTTCGAGCATACAAAGCTTTGTATGGTGTCATTTTAATGCCCACCTGATAACTATTGTTGTATGAAAATTCAACCAACGGTAGAAATCTCTCTCAATTACCTTCGAACTCTAAAACACAACATCGAAGCATATCCTCGAGTATCTAAATTACTTGCTCAGACTGACCATCAGACTGTGGATGAAACGCGTATTGAAATGCAGTCGAGTACCTAGAGCTTTATTTAACTTACTCTAGAATCGAGACGTAAATTGTAGACCCTTATCGGAGATAATAGAAACTGGCACATCGTGCAGTCTAACAATATCAGAAACATACAATCCTGCAAATCTCTCAATTGAAAATCAGTACGCACTATAATGAAATGCATGGATTTTTCAAATGATCTACAATAACCCATACAACATTTTTCTTTCTCAGAGATGGAGGCAATCCAGATACAAAATCCATCCTGACACATTCCCATTTCCACTCTGGAATCATCACATGTTGTAATAAACTAGAAGGAACCTGATGTTCGGCTTTAACTTGTTGACAGATCAAGTATTATGATACAAACTCTGAAATATCTCATTTCATACTTGGCCACTAGTACATCTATTTCAAGTCACTGTACATTTTATTACTACCAGGATGTACTGATAAACCACTATTGTGAGCTTTCTGCAAAATCTTTTGAATGAGATCAGAATGTCTTGGAACAAAAAATCTGTCTTTAAAGTACAAACTCTCGTATAAACAACATAAAGATCTGAATCAGATGTTAACTTAATCTGTTTTCATTTAGCAATCAATTCAGCATCACTTTTCTGAGCTTCACATATCTGTTGCAAAAATGTCGGTCTAGCTTTTATTTCAGCTAAAATTGAACCATCATCAATCAATGTCAACCGTGTGTTCACAGCTCACAAAGAAAACAGGGATTTTTATGGATGATAATTAATGATCAAATCATAATCTTTCAACAACTCAAGCCATCTATGCTATCTCAAATTCAAATATTTCTGTGACATCAACTATTTTAGGCTTTTATGGTTTGTAAAAAGTATAACATTTTTCCCCATAAAAATGATGCCACCAAATCTTTAAAGTAAATAGAATAGCTGCAAGCTCTAAATCGTAAGTCGGGTAATTCTTTTCGTGCAGTTTCAACTGTCGAGAAGCATACGCTATCACTTTACCTTCTTGCATTAGCACACAACCTAAACCATTTAATGAAGCATCACTATAAATAACAAATTCTTTACCGAACTCTGGTTGAACCAAGACAGGTGTCGTAGTCAGCAAAGCTTTCATCTAGTTAAAATTTTGTTGACATTTCTTAGACCATTCCAACTTGTCATTTTCTTGAAGCAGTTTCATTAATGGTATAGCAATCATCAAAAATCCTTTGACATATTCTATAATATCTGGCTAAACCCTAAAAAATTTTGACTTCTGACACATTTTTTGGAGGTTTCCAATCCACTACAGTTGAGATTTTACTTGGATCAACCCTAATACTACATTACGACACTACGTGTCCCAAAAATCTAACTTCTAAAAGCCAAACTCACATTTACTAAACTTAGTGAATAACTATTTTTTGCATAAAGTTTGCAAAACAATTCTCAAATGTTGGGCATGCTCTGCCTCATCTCGTGATTAGACCAAAATGTCATCAATGTATACAACAACAGATATGTCTAAATACAGTTTTAATGTTCTATTTATCAAGCCCATAAACACAGCAGGTGAATTGGTCAAACCAAATGGCATAACAAGAAATTCATAATGTCCATACCTAGTTCTGGAGGTAGTTTTTGGCAGATCTGAGTCTTTAACTCATAACTGATAATAACCAGAACGAGTTCGATATTTGAGAATACTGTTGCACTTTTCAATTGATCAAACAAATTGTCTATATATGGTAAAGGGTATTTGTTTTTTATCGTAACTTTGTTGAGCTATTGGTAGTCAATACACAATCGTATAAACCCTTCTTTTTTCTTGACAAACAACATAGGAGCACCCCAAGGAGAAAAGCTAGGCTAAGCAAAGCCCCTATTTGTCAACTCTTGTAACTGTTCTTTCAACTCTTGTAATTTTGTAGGTGCCATTTTATACAGAGCTATCGATATCGGAGATGTTTGTAACAACCTATTTTTAGTGAAATTAGAACAGTGGTTTCAGGACCACAAATCCGAGTCAAAAAGAAAAAATATTTTAATATTAATGCATGGTCTGCATTATGATAGGAATGTCATATAAAAATTTTGATAAGAAATTTTTACCGATTATGTGTTTAATTATGGAAAGGACCAAATTGCATAAAATGCAAAAGTTGAGTTCTAGAGGTTATAAGTACCAAATAGCTATGGAATTCAAAACTTGAGGTTCTGATATGAGGGAGGAGAAGTTGACATGAAAAATATTTGGAAAATGGGGTTTTTAGGTTGATTTTGGACATTTGGTCAAATTGCTTTGTAACAGCCCATTTTTAATCAAATTGGAATAGTGGTTTTAGGACCAAAATTTTGAGGTCAAAAAATTATTTTAATATTTTTTAAAGTGTTTACAGCATGATAGCATGTATGTGTGGAAGTTTTGTGAAGAAATTTTATCGTTTGAATGCTTAATTTGATAAAAAGGACTAAATTTCGTAAAGTGTAAAATGCATTTTCTATTAGTTTAGGTGTCAAATAGCTTTGGTTTTTAAATATGGTGGCCTTAAATGGTAATTAAACCATTTAAAAGGTGAGTGGAAAATTATGGACAACCATTAAGTAATTTATATGTTTATATATTAAGGTTAAAAATGTAATTTGTTAAATAAAGGTTATTATAATAAAACAAAGTAAAAATTTTGCTTCATTTTTATGCTGGTGCCGATTTTAAAGAAGAAAAGAATCTAAATTTGGGGGTTTTAACATTCGGCCATTTCGTGATATAATTGTAAGTCCATTTTTGTTTGGGTTTTAATGATTTTTATGTTTTTGTGATCGTTGCAACTAATACTAGCTAGCCCAAGGACTATTTTGCAAAACTGTTAAAGATTTTGAAAGTTTCCATTGTTGATAATATGTGTTCTATGATTTTTGATGATGAAATATGAAATCTTGTTGTTAGATTTACATATTTTGTAAAGTGATTTTTAGCGAAAATGCAAAATAGGGATTAAATTGAGAAATGTGTAAAGTTAGTGGTTAAAATGTGAAATAAATGAAAATTATCGGCTGCTAGGGGCATAATGGTAATTTGGCTAGCATGGGTTTATTGTGAATTTCATAAATTTGCGATTTTATGAAATAAGGACTAAATTGTGAAATGTGAAATATGTAGGGGAAAAGTGTAAATGTGTTTCAAAGTGGTTTTGGACTAAATTGAATGAATAGATGATTAAATAAGTTAAGTTTAAATATATTTAGATCAAGAAAGGTGAAATACAGATTTGGTTCTGGGAAAAGATAAAGTTATCTACTAATAGACTTGATTCGCCATTTTAACATCCGAGGTAAGTTCATATGTTATAATGTTATTTTAAATGCATTTGAAATGCTTAACTATAGCATGAATTGTGATCATGTGATTACTGGCAAGTTCAGAAATGATTCGAAGATGATTCGACAGTTGGAATCCCGGTTGAACCTTAGGAATAGTTTAAGATGCTAGTGACATGTCATTAGGTATACTTTGAGTTGGTTTCGGGCCATGTTATTAGCACTTTGGGTGCGAGATATACCAATTTCACTTCAAGACATGTATATCGGTTGATTGGCTTCGGGCCATGATATTAGAATTTCGAATAAGTTACCTTGATTTGGCTTCGGGCCATGGTATAGGTACTTATCGTGTGAGACCCTTGAGTATCTGACTTCTATTTTGAACAATTCAACATGTAAATGAAAGTTGTGGTTAAGTATGAGATTGGCAAGAGTTGGTACAGGTACGTTCAGTAATGAATTGAGTATTGAAACTATGGAATTGATAAGTTCTTTGGTAAGTTATGTGATTGATCATTTGATAGCTTTGAGATTTAATAGAATTGATGTATATTATTTTCTACTATTTGAGTGATTAATGAATGGAGATTGTTGCTTATTGTTAACATACGATCTTACTAAGCTATATAGCTTATTTTGTAACAGCCCGATTTTGGGGCTAGTCAAAATAGTGGTTTCAAGACCACAAATCTAACGTAGTAAAAAAAATTATTATATTTTTATGGTCTGCAATTTCATGGAATGATTTTGTGAAAATTTCGTTCAAAAATTTTGACATTTTGGCACTCAATTTAGTCAAAAAGACTAAATCATAAAAAGTGCAAAAGTTGAGTTCTACATGTTAAAGGTGTCCAATTGTTATGAGATTTTAATACATGTTAAAGGTGTCCAATTGTTATGAGATTTTAAATTATAGGTCCTTATATGATCATTAAACCATTTGTTAAGTTAATGGACAAAAATGGACATGGTGAGATAAAATTTTAAAGTTTGGCAAAAGGGGCATTTTGGTCATTTGGTAAATAAAAGAATAAAAAGGAAAAATAAAGCCAAAATTCTGTCCATCTTCTTCTACCTTGGTTGAAATTCTCAAGGCACCATAGCTAAGGTTTTCTTCAACTTTCAAGCTTGATTGTAAGTACATCCTAGCCCCGTTTTTAATGCTCTTTACGTTTTTAAAGTCGTATTCACCCGATCTTTTCATTTCTACCATTTTTTTGAAGTAGGGTTCATGGTTAAAAACTTACGCATGTGTGACATGCATGCATTTTGATGTTTAATGGTACAAAATGAAAGTTTGATGTGTAATAAACAACTTTTACTAAGTGATTTTTCATGGAAATACCTAAAAATGACCTATTTGTAAAAAGATGTAAAATGGGTAGTAAAACTCTAATTTGATGAAAAATGTGGGCTGATATGAGCATGTATATGGTTCGGCTAGGCTTGGGTAACAAAGAAATTGAATACATTTCATTTTACGAGCCTAGGGACTAATTTGTAAAAATGTGAAACTTTAGGGGCAAAAAGTAATTTTGCCATAATGTGATGTTTGGACTGATTTGAGTAACGTGAATATTAAATAAGCTAAATTTGTTATTATAGATCAAGAAAAACAAAGTTCAGACCCTGATCGGGGAAAGAATAAGGTGTTTGACGATTAAATTCGTATCTACTATTTTTGGTACCGAGGTAAGTTCGTATATAAATAATGCATAATTATTTATGCTTTAATTGTGTTATTATGGTATGAATTTTGAATTACCCTTTTGAATAAATTTGACAAAGTTTCGACAAGTGAGAAATATTCCGGTTGAACTTTAGGAATAGATAGGATACGAATGTCATGACATTAGGGTTATTTAAGTTTACTTGTAAGACCATATCTGGGATATGGCATCGATATGAGATTTCATGTAAGACCATAGCTAGCCTATTGGCATCGATTTGAGATTCCATGTAAGACCATATCTAGGATATGACATTGGTATGGTACTATGTATGTGAGATTTCCCGAGTATCCTTTAGTATTCCAAGTGGTTCAACGGGTAATTTAATGGCTATGTTAAAGTTATGAAAGATTATGATATGTTGTGGAGGACAATGGTTTGTTTCAAGTTGGTACAGGTATGTACAAAAAACTCATGCTTAATGAGCTTGCTATGTGATGAACCCACGGTAAGGTTCGATTGAGTAAGTTACGATGTTAAGATTTCAATATCATCTATGACAAGTTTGGTTATTAGATTTACAATGATACCTATGTTAATTTACTTCATGTTAAAAAAATGTTAAAATGTGTTTATGATTCCTATTATTTGCATAGGAACTTACTAAGCTTTAAAGCTTACTCCCTTTTTTTCCCTTGTCTTATAATGTCACCAAGCCAGCTTGGGGATCGAAGACGATCGGAGATCCATTCACACTATCAAATTATCATTTGGGGTACTTATGATTTCATTATTTTGAGTATGGCATGTATAGGGACTTGGTCATTTTGTTATGTGTCATATTTGATTTGGCAAAATATGTTGACTTATAATGATTGATAATTCATTTTGTAAATGGCCATTGAAATTGGCTAATATTGGTTAAGTATATATATGCATATGATGATGTTTTTGTGCATGTGAAAATTTGCATGGATTTAGTTGATAAGTAGGTGATGGTTGTATGTCGTAGATGGTTGCATGTAAATGATACATTGATATCTTGGTTGTGGTTGAATTGGTTGTATGTATATGCTTGAATTGGTGTTGGTCGTTGTTCTGTAGGTTGGTGCAAGTAAGGGTGGCAAAATGGCTTGGTAAATAGCCTTATTTTTGTCCACACGAGTAGACACATGAGCATGTCTCTAGGCCATATGTGACACACGACTTGCCCTATGGTGTGTGATCTGGCCATGTGTCCCCTGCATCTTGAATTTTTAGCTTCGAATTGGCCACACGGGCAGAAACACGACCGTGTGTCTTAGCCATGTGAAGGACACGACCCAGGGACATGGGCGTGTGCTCAAGGCGTGTGAAGTCTGCACCTATTTTATGAAATATTTTGAAAATTAAATCGCCCACACGGCTTAAGCACATGGCCGTGTGACTTGGTCATGTGACTTGAATTTGTTGATGACATCATAAACAGAAAGTTACACGGGTTAGGGACACGGGCATGTGTGACCACATGGCCTACCCACATGGGCATGTCCTAAAGCCACACGAGTGTGTGACCCCTATTTTGATGAAAAATTTTCTAGGTGTTGAGAAGTTTTCTAAAGTTCTCGATTTAGTCCTGAACCACTCCTAATGCATGTTTTGGGCCTCGTAGGGTCGTTTAAGGGACAATATGAATGTTTCCGAAAGTTTTAAATTTGAGTGGAAATTCATGTCCCAGTTTTGAATGATTGTTTGAGTTTAAGTCTGGTAATGGCTCGTACCCTATTCCAACGTCAAATACGGGTAAGGGGTGTTACATACTTTGTTGCTTTTCCATGTTTTATAGTGGTTTCAAAGCTAGCTCAGACTTAGGGATCGTCGGAGACTTCATCACACTATCCACCTACACTTTGGTACTTTCGAAACTATGTTTTGGGTCATATGGCATATATAGGGACTTTGAGTTGTGTTAATTATGTTTTGGTAATGATTTTGGCCAATTGAATTGGCTTGTAAAGGTTTATATTTTGGTATGTGTATATATATTGCCATGAGTGATGGCTTACTTTGTCTTATATGATATAATTGAACCATGTATATATGTGTATGAATATGTTCTTTGAATTGAGTTGGTTGATGGTTGTGTGATGATTGATGATAATATGTTATTATAAGTGTTAGATTGATGAATTGTGGTTATTGGTATGTTTGTAAAGTTACGCCAAATAATGCATTTTTGGTAGTGATCATTTTGATGATTAGAGATTACAAAGATTGGTATGAATTTAGATGACATATTGTGGTAATGATGTGCTTTGATTTGGTTAGTATTGAAATGGTAATATTTAGGCTTGATTTGGTTGTTTTGGATTGCCTATTTTGCTTTGTTGTTATGCAATAGGTGTAGGTGAAGTTGTGTACCAAATGGGGTGGCAAAATGGCTTGGTAAATAGCCTATTTTTGTCCACACGGGCAGAGACACGGGCGAGTGTCTCATCCGTGTGTGACACACGGCTAAATACATAGGCATGTGTCCCCTGGTGTGGTCTTAGAAATCAAGACAGTATACTTCGCACAGCCTTATACACGGGCGTGTGACTTGTCCGTGTTGCATAAGTCTGTATACCCTGCAGGTTTGGCACAACCTAGCACACGGCCTGGCACACGGGTGTGTATGGCCATTTTTAGGGCATACTGGCTAGCCACACGGGCGTGTGTGTTGGTTGTGTGACCCAAGTCAGTAAGCTCACTTGTTTCGACATGGGGTAGTACACGGGCTGAGACACGGCCATGTGCTCCCATTTTGAATATCCACACGGCCTGTGTCACAGGCGTGTTTGGTGGCCATGTGAGACACATGGCCTGGCCACACGGGCGTGTGTCCCTGTTTTGTGAACAATATTCCAAGTTCGAGAAAGCTTCTTAAGTTATGGTTAGTCTCGAACCACAACCAAAGTATGTTTAGTGCTTCGTAGGCTCGTATTAGGGACAAATTGATTGAGTTTGAATGATGAATGTATGAAATGACATTATGTATGTGAAAATTTTGTGCAATTGTGTTGTAAGTCCGGTAATGCTTCGTAACCCTATTTCGGCATTGAATACAGGTGAGAAGTGTTACATTTATTGGTATCAGAGCTACGGTTTAGTCGATTCTAGGACTAACGTAATGTGTGTGAGAGTCTAGCTATACATGCCATATATAAACTGGGATAGTGTGATGACTTCTGACATTTTCAAGTGTGCTTTCATATAGTCAATGGATCCTAGTCGAGCTATAGCTGATGAGGTTGAGAGTAATGCGCCCGCTTCCGCTCAAGGGACAATGCCGTCTGATTCTAAACCCGTGTCGGGTAGCCAGGGAGGAGAGGCTAGAGAAGCCTTTTTCCAAATGATGAAGGAGTGGTTATATTCGAACAAACTCGGCTGCTCAACAAACCCCACCCCCTCCTAATCCCCAACCAGTTCCTGTAGCTCATCAAGGAGTCGAGCTTTTAAGATTGAACAAGCCTCCAGTTGATAAGATCCGTAAATATGGGGCTAAAGAGTTCAAACCTAATGTTAGTAATGACCCTAAGAGAGTCGAGTTTTGGCTTGAAAATAAGATTCGAGTGTTTAATGAGCTTTCTTACACGCCAGCTGAATGTGTAAAGTGTGATATATCCCTTCCAAAGGATACAGCGTATTAATGGTGGAATACGCTATTATCAGTGGTGTCGAGAGAGAGTCACCTAGAGTTCTTTTAGACCTATTTCTGGAAGAAATATATAATTCAATGATTCCTGGATCAAAAGCATAAAGAGTTTTTAGAACTGAAACAAAGTCGTATGACTGTAACCAAATCCGAAAGAGAGTTTGTACGATTGAGTAAATACGCTTGGGAATATGTTTCTACTGAAGAGATTATGTGCAAGCAGTTTGCTGACGGGTTGAATGAAGATATTAAACATCTGGTCAAGATATTAGATTTAAAATAATTTGTGTTGTTAGTTGACTGGGCTTGCAAAGCCGAAGATTTTAGCCAAGAAAATAAGAAAGCTGATTTCGAGGTTAGAGATTCAAGGAAAAAACAAATGAATAAGCCTTATCATTCTTTAGCAAAAAAATTTCAAGATTCATTTTGTCGATTGAATGCATCAGTGGGGTACCAGAATAGAGATCGTGGAAATCAACATGTGAATTCAAAAGCTCAAGCTAATTCTGTTTCGAGTGTTAGCAATGTGAGAAATAAGAAACCTGAGTGTCAACAGTGCTGGAGAAGACATTTTGGTGAATGATGGAATAAGAGTACTAAAGTTTGTTTCAAATGTGGCTTGCCTGATCATTTTATTAAAAACCGTCCTAAGATGAATGAGAAAGATAAACCTCAGAATGTGAGACCGAGTAATATGTCGACTAAAGGAAGACCACCAAGAAATGCTGGAAATGTGAGTGGTAGTTGAAGGGTGACAAAGGACTCTACAATGAGATCTGAAGCTAGAGCACCTGCCCGAGCCTATGCTATTCATGCTTGTGAAGAAGGGTCATCACTAAAAGTTATTACTGGTACATTTTCTCTTTACGACACTAATGTGATTGCTTTAATTGATCCTGGATCGACATATTCGTATGTTTGTGAGAATTTAGTGTCTTGTAAGAAATTGCCTGTTGAAATTACTTAGTTTATAATTAAAGCATCAAACCCCTTAGGAAAGTATGTTCTAGTTGAAAAAGTATGCAAGAACTCTCTTTAATGACTCAATGTTACTATTTTTCGGCTGACTTGATGCTTTTACCATTTGATGAGTTCGATGTGGTTCTGGTATGGATTGTTTGACTATACATGATGCCGCTGTGAACTATTGACGAAAGACTATAGAATTGAAGTGTCAGAATAATGAAATTCTTAGGATTGAATCTGATGAGTTGGGGGGATTGCCAATAGTGATTTCATCGATGTTGGCTCAGAAATATGTGAGAAAAGGTTGTGACGCGTACCTAGCATATGTTTTTTATACCAAAGTTTCTAAAAAGAAAATTGAATTGGTGTTTGTAGTTTGTGAATATCCGGATGTATTTCCAGAAGAATTGCTTGGGTTGCCACCGGTCAGAGAGGTTGAGTTTGCTATTGAGTTAGTACCGGGAAGTTTGCCGATATCTATAGCTCCGTATAGAATGGCTCCAATAGAGTTGAAAGAGTTGAAAGCTCAGTTGAAAGAGTTAACGGAAATAGGTTTTGCACGACTTAGTTTTTTTCCTTGGGGTGTGCCTGTATTGTTCATAAAGAAGAAATATGGGTTAATGAGAATGTGTATTGATTATCGTCAGCTCAACAAAGTTACGATAAAGAATGTTGCCGAGAGTAGACAATCTGTTTGACTAGTTGAAAGGTGCAACTGTGTTTTCAAAGATTGATTTGAGATATGGCTATTACGAGTTGCGAGTTAAAGACTCAGATATGCCGAAAACTACATTTAGAACAATGTATGGACACTATGAATTCCTTGTTATGCCTTTTGGACTAACTAATGCTCTTGCCATTTTTATGGATTTGATGAATCAAATTT